>NC_040913.2:14297490-14613993 GCF_004126475.2 Phyllostomus discolor
GCCAAGAAAAGAATCAGAATTTCAGCATCTTCTGCTTGGCAGGCAGCATCCCAAGGGGCCGAAAATCAGCACAGACATAAAAGTTGCATGTGAAATATAGCTCTTATGGCCACAGAAGTGCTGAATGACAATGACCTCATTCTGCTTAAGGTTGATAATGTTTTTATTATCTGGACTTAGAGTAGATCAATCTGAAATCAAATACTTAGTGAGGCTTCCTCTTTTAAAAAGTGTAAGTGCATCATAAACCCTGAAAAAATAAATAACCCTGAAATTTTGTATGTTGTCACCAGTGATATTTTTGAATCATTTTGTTTGGTGAAATGTGTGTTTTGATACAAAAAAATATCAAAAAAACCCAATTGAGAACATTAAATGCAAGGTATATCAACCTTAATGTGCAAACATATCATGCAAATAGAAGCATAATTTTAATTGTAACATGCTGTCTCCTGGAGCTAGGAATTTTCCATGGCAAAAACAAATGACCGAAAACTTAAAGCACTCCTTGAAGTGTTTCAGAGCTGCAGCATTATTTGTTTGCTTGCTTGTTTGTTTGAGAAAGAGAAGGGTAGGTATGTGATGACATCTAACCACACCCATTTTTAAAATACAAATATGTCTTTAACTTTGTTAACAGAAAGTAAGTATCCAATAACAATAGTCAAAAACCTAGTAAGCATAATCATATCTCAGGCTCTGTAATATGACCTGTATTTGGTCCACCTAACATTAACTCTAACTAAACCTTGACAACAGTTCAAGAGGTGGGTGTACCATTCCTACTTACAGATGAGGCAAGTGAAGCAGGGTAAGTAGTATGTCCTGGTTACATACATTTGACCAGTAGAGTCAGGATTCTGAGACTTCTACTGGCTCTTACCTATGACTTCATAGTTAAGAAAGTAGAGATTTTGAAATTAGTCTGTCTTGAGTTTCCCTCCTGATGCTTCACTTATCCTGTAAATGAATCTAGAAATTATATAGAATTATAGATTTTTGATTAAGAAATTAGATAAATGTGTGTAAAATTCTTATCACATTGTCTATCACAAGGTAAGTGCCAAATACACTTGAGTTCTTATTAATATTATCATCATAAACATATATATATATTTTTTTTTTTAAATAACAAGGCTTAGGTACATTAAATGAAATATCTTCAATTATACAATAATTTTCTATGAAAAGGAAAATTACTGTCAGTGTGTTCCTAGGTCAGCTTGATTTTATTTCAGCAATGCTTTTGAAATAATTAGTTAATATACCTGGATTTTCAAGCCTTGGGATGATTTAATCTTTCCATCTACATATTCTATTTGTCTAAAATATTTTGAAGGAGAATTTATTCCCTTTTATTTACAAACTATGTTATCCAAGAGTACATAAAAAAACACTTTCTCCTCTTATGCCAGAGTTAGTGTGTTTGAGATGATTGGAGATATGCCAAACATTGTCATTTGTAAAATGCTGACAAGTGTGCTTCTAGTAGAAAAAAAGCTGCAGCTTGCGAACACTCTCCAAGTGTTCTGGTGTGTGATTCTTTCATGTCTTAGCCTCGCTGTCATGCATTCACTTGGTTTTGCTTCTGGCCCAGATGTAGCCTGAGACATCATCATTATAACCAGCAAATGGCCAGCCTTAAATTCTCGACACATTTATTGAATCTGCCAAAATGACACCATAATGCTTCTTCCTACATTTCTGGGTTTGGCCAAAGTCATTTTGCATCTCCTATTTCTACTTTGAATCGCAAAATATGAGAAACTAAACCATACGCCCTTGATCCTAGGAGACTGCATATGTAGTGGGTTCCAATGAGATGAGCTGAAAGGAGATTTGGATAATTACCACAGAGACCACGTTTCTACTGCTGATTTGGTTATCAAATGAGGTAGAGCTACTAAGGTTGAGGAGCAGAAGCAGCTGAGGCATTCAGTCTTTGTGGTCCAAAATCTGCTCACAGACTCTGCAAAGGTGGGGTAAGAGAACTAGAGGTACATCTATAATACTTGGTCTGTCATTCAGTGCTTCAGTGGTGAGCATCTTTTCATATGTCTCCTGGCCATCTCTATGTCCTCCTTGGAGAAGTTTCTAGTCATCTACTTTGCCAGTTTTTAACTGGATTGTTTGTTATTTTGGTGTTGTGTGAATTCTTTATAAATTTTGGATATTTAACCTCTCATCAGATGTATCATTGGCAAATATGTTCTCCCATTCAGTGGGCTTTCTTTTTATTATATTGATGGCTTTCTTTGCTGTGCAAAACTTGTTAGTTTAATGTATTTCCATTGTTTATTTTTTCATTTGTTTGTCTTGCCTGAGGAGCTTCATCAGAAAAAAATATTGCTATGAGGAATATCTAAGACTTTACTGCTTATGTTTTCTTCTAAAATTTTTATGGTTTCAAGTTTTACATTTAAGTCTTTAGTGTATTTTGAGTTTATCTTGGTGTATGGTGTAATAAGATGGTCTAGTTTCATTTTTATGTATTTGTCCAATTTTTCAAATATTTATTGAATGAACTGTCTTTACCCTATTGTAAATTCTATCCTCCTTTGTCAAATACTAATCAACAGTAAAGGTATGGGTTTATTTCAGGGCTCTCTATTTTGTTCAATTGATATATGATGATGTGTGTCTATTTTTATGCTAGTACCATGTTGTTTTGATTACTATGGCCTTTTAATATAGTTTGATACCTCCAACTTTGTTCTTTCTTCTCAAGATTATTGTGGTTATTTGGGCTGTTTTGTGGTTCCATATAAATTTTTGAAATATTTGTTCTAGTTCTATGAAATATGCCATTGGTATCTTGATAGGAATTGTATTGAATATATTGACTGTTTTGGGTAGTATGAACACTTTAATGATGCTCATTTTTCCTATCCGCTTATTTTTATCTTCATTTTCTACCTCTTCATTTTTAAGTGTCTTATAATTTTCTGAGCACAGGTCTTTTACTTTCTTGGTTTAATTTATTCTTACATATTTTTAATGCAATTATAAATGGAACAGTTTTCTTAGTTTCTCTTCCTGATATTTCATTATTTGTGTATAAAAATTCAAATTGTTTCTTCATATTTATTTTGTGCCCTGCCACTTTACTGAATTGACTTACTAGTTCTAGTAGTTGTTTTTTTTTTTTTTTTTCTGTAATTGTTAGGGTGTTCTACACAAAGTATCATGCCATCTGCAAATAAGGACAATCTTACTTCTTTCTTTCCAATTTGGATGGTTATTATTTCTTATCTGATTGCTGTGGCTAGTACTTCCAGTACTGTGTTGAACTACAGTGGTGAAAGTGAATATCCTGTCTTGTCCCGATCTTAAGGGAAACACTTACACTTTTTGTCTGTAGGGCATTATGTTAGCAATGAGCCTGTCACATATAGCCTTTATTATGTTGAGGTGTGTTCCATAAAATACTTGCTCTTAATCTGACGATATTAAAAAAAATCTGAGGCTGTTCTTTATCTCTTCACAAGCCACAGTGTAATAGTGAAGGTTGTGTAGGAACTGATAAACTGCTTTCACAGTCAAAACTATTGGTGTTGACATATTTTACAAATTAAATTTAGGAAACAACTAAAAATATTATTTCACATCTTATTGGTTTATTTCCTGAATTTATATAAGTTTGGAATAATTCAGAATTTTAGGGGGGTGTTGGTTCCATCTTTATTGTATACCAGGGCTTAGGTGGTCAATGTGATACAGAAGTTATGTTAAGTATTCTCTCTAATCAAATACAGAACCATCTATTCCCTTGCTGTGCCTTGTGTGTGAGAGCTCTTCTACAGCAGATGGCAGCACCTGCAATGTTATGACAGGAGAAAAAGGCTAAATGCTCAATTTTAAAATTATTGAACTCAGTTTAAGAGTGGTATTATATGTGATATCTTTGTGAATTTAACATCATTAAGCTCATAAAACAAATGTAAAGTTACTGAAATATTTAATATACATTATTTTTGGCAAAAATAGTGCATGCTATATAAAATTTTCACTAGTAAATCTTATAAACAAACAAAATTCAGCTGTGGTCACTAACTTTAGTATAATTTAAACAAAAATTACATGTTACCTACTTGCTTTGTGCCTCAAAAGACCTATGGCTTATTATGCAAAATGCCTTACTAAATTATTTGGTTAGTTACTGTTATTACAAAATTGCAGCTGTTCAAATCTTTTAAATAGGAACATTTATTCATGATAAATATTAACACAATAGAACTAATGCTTGTTAATCCCATTTGGAATGATTCCCCCCTTAATTAATTGTCATATGAATGAAACTTACCATGTTAAAAACCCATATATGTGTACTTTAAGTATTTTGTTCATTTTAAATAAGATTCTATTTATATATGTGTACACTTCCCTAAATTAACATATGTTTCAGGGCAAGCATTTAAAATAGTTAGACAAAATGGAATACTGATAATTAGAGGTCTGAAGTAAACATCTTTATTTTTGGCCTGTTAAGTAGTAGAACAATTAGCAAAATGAAGAACCACTATTAAAAGTTTCAGAAGCCCAAAGATATATACTATTGTTTAAATATTCCTAAATTCCCGTAACCTATGGATTAAGACAAATCACCTAGTTTCACTTATCCACTTCCCAGGCAATGCATTATACCCAGCACATCCCTATTTGCTTCTCCAGTTTATCTCTGATGCTCAAAGCCTTGCTGATAATTTAAGTTCTTGAGTCTACTTTTTATCTCCTTTTGTGGCTTCTGTTTTTATTATCCCCTATATTACTTTGAGGTAACCTCATCATAGGCAGGATTTGTGCTTCTTCTTCTTATGCTGGGTGTATCTTTGCTAACTGAGCTCCAGAGGATTTCTATATCCCATTGATAAATGGGCATTTTTCCCTCTGACTTAGACTTTGTCACCTATTAACAAACATGCCAGCAAATGAATATGACTTGTAAACCAACCACCCAAAGATTTGTTCCTTTGGAGCTCTCCTTGAAAATAGTTTCTTCTGTTTTGTTTTCCATAATGTTTCTATCCAGAGAAGTGCAAAAATTTATACCCCTCCTACAAATAAAACCTAATTCCTAAGGGAATCATGAGGTTGTACGAACTTAGCATGTCATAATGATTCAATTGTCATCACTTTTTTCCAGCTGCAGTACACATATTTCTTCTCTCCTCATGTATGCATTCATTTTCCCCACTAAAAACTAAACTCAAAACATTCTTAAATAGCCATACTTCAATGACTAGAATGAGAACACTCCAAATTCCTTTTATATAAATTCCAGTTACAAAGTATTAAAAAGATGGACTAGCACAAAGCATCCATGTTCCTCATTCTTCATACTAATTTCTGATGTACACATATTACAATGGCCATTGTGGGGATGCTGTAACTAGATGAGATCATTTATTTAAGAAGTAAAGTTGAAAACAAGGGTCCCCAATGCAAATACACACAATGGGAAACCTATTTTAATTAGCATGCTGAAGTTTTTTTAAGTGTTTCAAGGTCCCAATGTAAATTTATTGAAAAAAAATCATTGCAAAAGGCTAGTGAAAATTTAAAGACACAAGAGGTACCTAAAACAAAGACGATAAGATGACGTCAAGCCTACAACTCATTTCTAGCCTCCTTTATGTGAGTACTCACTGTGCAAGCCCTCTGTTGGAATTGCTTTTCCGCTTTGAAGAAATCACGAGACTATAAACAAAGGTGTAGCAAGTTAGTAGCTTCAAAACTGCCAATAGCGATGCCCTAAACATAAAACACCAACACCCGGACCTCTCTTCTCACATATACACTTCCCGGGGCCCATCATCACAACACTGGCCCAGAAATTGGTGTTTCACCATCACTTGGGACACTGGAAAATGATTGTCCTCACGGGTTTTGTCAAATCTTTCCATCCTGTCTCAAACACCCTCATATCCACCCTTGAAGCAGGGCCCTCTCAGCGTTGATGGTGTAGTAAAGTGCAAGCATAAAAGAGGGCAAAACGATTATGATTTGCACCTGAAGTTGAAGGGCCAGCATTAAGAATCTGTCAATGCAGATGACTTGGTGTCAGTGAAGTCACGCCTTCCCCACCACTGACTGCTATTCTGTAGAAGAGATCCTGATTTTCAGGAGTCAGAAAGCAGCGGAGCATGTGTGGATGGGGTGGCAGAGGACCGACGCTTAATGTTGAGACATAACGGAGGAGCTGACCAGCCATTTCTTTTTACACCTTGGGTTTCCTAAATCTAAATCAGTCCCTGATGATTGATGGAGTTTTTGTGTTGATTTGTAAGATCCACACATACACATTATATTCATGAATTTTCCAGTGTGAACGTGGGAGTAGGAAGCCTGTGTACATTTTTATTGGGAAAATTCATTTCACTTGCCTATTCTTTCAAGTTTACCATGTACTTTTCATTGCCCAAATTACTATGTATTTCCATCTAGAGTTGATGATGAGATGTTGAACCCTGAAAGACTTTTAAGTGGACTTTGACACAATTACAATGTTTTTTTTTACTTACTCAAATATTTATACAAAAATAAGTTTGTCATTCCAATCAGCAATAGCAAAATAGTTCAGAGATGATGTTAATTTAGACTACACTTAGTTTGCCAAATGAAAAAAAATTCGTTTGAAGAAATAAGCCTAGAAGGTGTTGCCTTATGGATGAATTCATTCAAGTGAAGCAGTAAGAAACTAAGCCGGAGTTAGAATTCCTCAGATTTGCCTATCAGAGGGATCTGGATAAAACTCTCCATAAGTAAAGAAACAGATGGACAAGTTGTTATGTTTTTTGGCAACCCCTTTTCCCTCCTGTCAACAAAATCGCCTGTTTTGCATGTGTATAGGTCAGAGCATTAAACATCTCTTTGATCTTTCCCATGACTGCTAATACTGCCTGTCTGTTCAACAAATGTCTTTTAAAGAGCTTACTAAATCAGTCGGTATGTATCTAATTGTCTTGAGGCTTAGATATCACTTTTTAGGCGTGTCAAAGGATATAGAGAATAAAGCCGGTTAACAGTTGGTCAGAAATTATGGTCATAAAATTAAAAAAATAACTAATCTTTGCAAGTATAATATTTTAGTTAAGTTTGCATTATGTTAAATCATTCAATGCAATTTTTTAAACAATGTATTCATTTCATTATAAAATTTATTTTATTTCTTTCCCTCGCCCAGATTTATTTGAATTTAACTGTCAGATTTGTTCTTTCCTTTGCTAAAAGTACTTAATTTTTCTACTTATTTTAATCTTCAAGTTTCTATTTTTTTAAGATTTCATTTACTTATTTTTAGAGAGATGGGAAAGGAAGGAGAAAGAGAGGGAGAGAAACTTCAGCATGTGGTTGCCTCTCAGGTGCCCCATTCAGGGGACCTGGCCCACAACCCAGGCATGTGCCCCAACTGGGAATCAAACTGGCGGCCTTTTGGTTCACAGGCCCATGCTCAGTTCATTGAGCTACGCCAGCCAGTGCTCTATTTTTTTCTTGATTGTCATAAACAAAATATTTTTAAATTATATTTGTGCAATACTATCTACCATAATTATAATTTTAGAAAGTGACTTATAAACTGCTTAATATTCTTAGCAAATTTAAAAATGATATATTCTTTTTAATATCTATGTTATATTTTCAGAAAGAAAAATGTCGGTATTCATGTAAAAGTTTTATCCATATGACTTATGATTTATGATTTTAATATTTATTATTAAGAAGTTGTATTCAATACTGTATTAGATTCTAAAAATTTACCAATATAGCCTTTGAAAAATTGCATGTTTAGTTACAGTGTTGTGTTAACCTGAAAATCTGTAAATTTGGAAATAATTTTTTTCTTTTATTTAAATTTTAGAACAGAAAAAGTAGTTAATATTCCTGTGACAATTAATAGGTCATATAAATGTTCATTATTTGGGGTAACATAGAAAAATTTTATGTGCTTATTCATTTGTAATACTTATGTAGAATGAATAACAGAAACAACTATATAGTAAAAATAAAGTTTTAGGAAAGAAAATCATAAGTTATTCACTATATGTTTAATGGATAACAGTTAAATTTTTATGCATTTTGAAAAAATAAATGTTTTGTTTTCTTAAATATAATATAGGATTAACAAATATAAAACACAGTAGGAATGATTGTGCAAACTTGAATATATTTTAATGTTTTAAATATATAAACTTTCATCTAAGTAAACGTATGTGCTTTAACAATTTTCATTAGTATTTTCTAACAGCAGAGGGAGATATTGAACTAGAAATTAAATATTTTTTTCAGTATACATCTTTTACAGAATGATTTATTGTTAACTATACATTTGATTTGAAACTTTTCCTAAAAAAGATTTAACAAGTATTTTATAAAAAGTCTTTCCAACATATGTTTTACAACCAACAAGATGTCTTACTAATATAAACTGAAAATTAATATACTTACTTGTGCTAATATGTCATCTGATGTATTTTTAAATGTCCCAGACTTAAGCATTAAGTAACTCAAACCTTAAGGATTTTATGTCATTAGAACCAGCTAGTGCAATAAAGCATGATTTTTCATACGGAGCCAGACCTGAATGTCTGTCTCTGCTCTGTTATTCATTATCCATATGACCTACAGTGAGTTATTTTTCTTAATTTTTATTTTCTTTATCTGTAAAATGAAAATAACAGTAATATGTTCTTTATAAAGTTATTCATAAGTTTTAAAAAATTGAAATACAGTAAGTGCCTAGCACAGTAATTTCTTATTAAAATTGTCTATTATTAATTAAAACATTTATATGTATTAATGTTTTAATATTATTACCACTTTCAAAATTAAATAAATATTGGATGATTGAATACTTAAAATATATAAATATGAAATTACTAGCCATATAAAACCTAGACTATATAAAACAATACTGACATTATATATTTCTACATTGTGCTATTTTGATATAATAGAATAAAACATACCTGATATGACTTTCAACTTTACACATTAATTTACATAGTGTGTCATGTACAGTATAACCATACTATTATAATTTATAATATTAAATTTCCTTGTTATGTTTATGATTTTATGATATTAACTGATTATTGGTTTTAAAATTTAAATACAGGTCATGAGAACTCATGCCACCTCACTTACATAAATTCCTTTCAAATGCTGTTAAAAAATAAATGTAGGGAATGAGATAATACTGATACTACATAGCTATAATCTCAGAAAGGTGTTACTTTAATCACTTCAAGTGGAAAAATCAGATTAAATTTTATTATATTGAAATTAATAGAAGCTGTGGTTTTCCATTGAGTTCATATCACTTGAAAGGTGCTATGGCTTCAACTAAGACACATTATTGTATATAACACAATGAGATCTTGGCATGTGTTAAACTGATTTTTTCATTTTCTGATGTTTAATATGTTACTACACTAATAAAGTTTTTACCAAGCTACCATGATAGAACATTGTTTTCTCCACTACCAGGTCCTATAGCTGCAATTTCTACCATTTAATTCAACTGATGGAGGCAAATACAAATCCAAAGTATTCTGGGTCGATGTTGGATTTGAACAGATAAAAGAATGGGACAGACAAGACTGGCAACAAAGAAGTAATACATACGTCAGTCAGAACAAACGGCTTAAGGGAGGTGGTTTGAGTAATGGAGGAAATAGAAGATATGAAGGAATGAATTAATTGTAGGCTTTATATACAATTTTGAAAGCCATATTGAGTGATTAGATTAATAAACAAATAGAAATGTCATCTTAATCATTAACAACAGAATCATGAATTTACTTGCCAAACAAGTCAAGCATGGGAAGTCAGTTCTATGAGAGGCCTGAGCATTTGACAATGTGGAGATGATCTAGGCAAGAGAGCATGAAAGTGAAATTGTGAAAGTGGAGGTCAAAAATAACTAAATTGATTTTCTATAGACCTTTGAACACCAGATAAAATGATAAATTTATCACATTAAAATATGCATAAAGTTTAGTCCATATATACTTATATTAAATAACTTCAGAAGCCAAAACTTACTTTAGAATCACACAGGCAATTTTCATCAAGAAGTGGAGAAGATAGGATTTCAACTGGAACTTTCTGGCACGTCTTACTGTATTTTGCAATTTATAAAGCATGCACTTGATCTAGATGTAAGGCAAACTGTGCCCTTTAGGCAGGATATACAACAAATAGCCCACAACCCTTAAGCACTCTTAGTTAATTCATTCTCTACATTTTTTTATACTCATTCAGTTCATGTTTAGATGCTAAATTATTTTCTTTCTCTTCAACTCCACATTATCGGCCTCTATTTTTTTAATTGATCTTTTTGAGAGTACCCTACAATGAAGATTGGCATGCTGGTTTTCTTAACCAAATAAAATTTCATAATCACCCTTCTCTTAAATTATAAAATAAGGCATATCCTTCTCTTTTTCATAGTTAATTAAATACACTATTTGCTGTTAGAAATTTAGCATTTCATTTATTTATTATGATTTTAGAGAGAGAGGAAAAGAAAGAGAAGGTGAGGGAGAGAAACATCAATATGACAGAGAAACATATATTGGCATCTTCCATAAGCGCCCCAACTGGGAACAGAACCTGCAACCCAGGCATGTGCCCTGGCCTGGAAATGAATGGATGACTTTTCAGTTTGTGGAATGAGGCACAACCAACTAAGCTACACTTGCTGGAGCTGAAATTTAGCATTTTAAACATTCTCTATAAGATATATCATTTTAAATATAATATATTATATTATAAGTATAATATAATATCAATTTAATAATATGTAATATTTTGATCATCTAAAATATGTAATATATAATTTTATATTGTAAAATTTTGATAGCTGAATATTTGGCTACCACTATGTACCAACTTTACTATTTTCTGATTATGGTCAAGGAGTTCTTGCCCCATGAAAACCAAGCAATGAACATAAATAAGAAACATTATAGGCAGCTCTTTCTTTTTTCTTGTAAATAGGAGATGAGAAGGAAGTCTCCATGTCCTGTCTATGCATCAGTGCAGACCGGTGACCAACATGTTAGGAAAAATGAGGTGTTATGAATGCAAATCCCACCTTGATTTTCTGTCCTGGTAAAGGGCTTGATGAATAATCAATCTATGACTCATTTGCCAATATTACATGACTTTAAAGAAGAAAAAATTAAAAGCATAACTTTCATTTTTAACAGGCCATTATATTTTAATAAGAGGAAACCAGTAAAGTTATGTTTTATATTTTATTGAACAATTTTGCAAGCTCATACTCAAGGCTATTTTTTTGCCAGAAGATTATTGGAAAATATAGATGTATTTTTATTTCTATTTTGGTACAAGTCTTCTGCACACATTCTCATTAGCCAACCAATAATCAATTATGTTGGATTAAACTAACAAAAACATGTGAACTCAACTATATCTAAAGCATTTAATTAAAACTGTTAACGCTCTTTTTGTAAACCTCACACTTACCACTGTTTCAATAGCTGCTTCTCTTTTCTGTTTAATTGAAGGTATTATAAATATTTCAAAATTTAACTGGAGAAATGTTTCAAAATTTGACCAATAAAAAATGTTAGAAGTAAATTTGACTAACTTAAAAGAGAAGACAAAGTAAAGACAACCTCTGATCAGCAGAACTATAAAAATTGGTAGGATACTTAAATAATAAGAATAATTGGATAAAAGAATAATACGATCAGGGAAGAAGGAGAAATGGATATTTTCCGAAGTGTTAGATGCTTCCCAGAGCCTTTGTGTACTTAATGCCTAGATAGTAAGTGAGCATTTTCATGGAAGGGGAAAGAAAAGATTGGAGGAAACAGAAATATGTGCTAAAGAAGTTGTGGTCTGAGATATCTGAAGAGTCAAAGCTTTAAAAAGAAAGAATTCAATTTTTCCATCAGAAATGTGTGAATAGTAGAGAAACAGGCCCAGAACATAAAAAAAAAACAAACAAAAAAAAACTTGTAGCAATGTGTAGCATCTATCAGTGGGAAAAGCTTGATTCAGAAATATAATAATGAGGATACGCAAGTAGAGACAGACTACTGAATCGGCAATGCTGGTAAAATACAAAACCGATGTGACAAAGAATAAATATTTAGGTGAAAACAGTAGGATCTGAAAACAATTGAGCATTGCAGTTGTGCAAAATAGAGAGGTCCTAAGGCCCAAAATTCAGGTTACTGGGAAGATAACCTGATTATCAGACGCAACACAGGAACATAAGATAATGAGCAGGCTTCTGGAAGATGATGGGGGGTTGCTTTCTGAATATATACATCACCATTTGTAAGGATGTATGTTTTAACTACAAAGCTAAAGGTGACATTTGAGTTACTCTTTTATTTCAGAAGTTGTACATATGAAAGCATTCCTCACATAAACACAAAATCACAGCAGACTGGTGGTATATTTTACTTGAAATGTGTTAGATATTTGCATTGTTTCTAGTTGAAAAAAAAGAGTATTTGGCACTGGTCTTGGAGCGAGCCTTCACGGAGGCAGAGTGCACACCCCAGGGCCAGAGAGGCCGTGCCTAGCTCCTCCCTGTGACTGCCGTCAGTGTCGCCGCATTCAGCCCCGTACCTCTGAACTGTGTCCGTGAGCATCTGTGCTTTACCTTGATTTGTTTTGTGCATTCATTAGCAGGATGTGTCCCAAGCTATCAGAAAAGCCTAACAGAGCTTTTGTTTGTTTGTTTTGGGGATTCTCAGAAAATTTTTACTGTAAATAAAGGCAACTGCTTTTTCACCTTATACCATGTTGGCTTATGAAAGGTTCCCTAGGAAAGCTCTGCTTTCAGATTTTAGGGGAATCCTGTATCCAAATATGCATGAACCATATGTGAATACGTATGTGTAGAAATATAATTTATTTTTGTGTTTTCAACTGATGCAATGATTTGTCCACAATTTTTATTGTTACTTACTTAACAATAGAAAAGTATATTTTTATTCAAAAGGCAACTAAAATGTTTTTAAATGTATTCCCTTTCTATATCGATAAATGATCATTGATCTTATTATGAAATATTTCCACTTATAAAAATACTTATTGTAGTGGCAATGCTGTCTGCTGCATAAACTTTGAAGCCACATTTAATTAAATAGTTTAAAATCTAGGCTCTTCCCTCATTAGTTCTGTAACACAGAATATATTATATTTATGCTTCAATTTTCTGATTGTTATAGTTGTTGCTACATAGGTCTGTGCCAAGGATAAATGTGTTACTTTGTATAGAGTAGTAACACTATTACAATAGTTGTTACAGTAGTAATTACAGTAGTTCTAAACATGGGGCATGCTCACAGTTATGTATAAATTTTACTTATCAATATTATTAAATAAACATGTAAAAATTAAACAAAATAGTTTGACTCTAATGAATAATTTCAGAAAGGTTTTTTTTTAATTTGAAAAAAAACCATTTTGTCATCCTTTGCCAAAAAATTGTGAGTAATACTAATGAAAATGGTCATTTATTCTTACAAATAATATAACCTTCATACCTTGCTCACAATCATGCTCAAATTTGGTTAGTTTCTTCTTAAACTTTTAACAAACCATAGTAACAATTATGGGCCTGTAATAGAACTACACACATAATCTACATAATTCCAGCAAAATTTGGACAGTTCCCTAGCTCCTCAGCTTTTTGTTGTGAACAGTTTTTTAAAAATATCCACTAGAGGGTGCTGAAGGAGTGAAAATGCTTTGCAAGAAGGGCGGTTTTAGGAATGATTCTTTTCTTACTAAAATTATAGTAATATTCAAGGTTAGTTTTAGATTGAAAATTCTTATTGCCATTTTTTCTTACCCTTGAAATCATGGACTAAACAATGATTTCTACTAGTAGCAACGATTTGTAATATTTTGTGGCAAGTGTGTGTGTCTATGTACAGAAAGGAAGAGCAGGTAAGTGCAATTCTCAATTGCTTTACATTTAAGGTAGATAAGCTGTATTTTAAAAATTGTTGTACTACTAAATAATTTCTTAAAGCTGTGAATATCTAAAAGTCAATGTTTCTTAAGTTTTAGTATGTTTGAGTTACAAATATAAATGAGAAACTACTTGTCCGAAATAGTTCTCTGATTACAATTAGTCAAAGAAAATGATGCAAAATGGTGTGAGGAGTATTTGTTTTACTGTGGTCATGTGACTTCAAACTTGATACTCTTTAAAGGTGATGACATTGAAGGTATTTCTGAGTTCTAATGAGGGTTTTATCGGTATTTAATTTTATTTGTTATTGCCCTGGAAATTCTGATATGGTATATCCTTCCTTTGATATTTTCCCCCGTGGACTTCCTTTTTTTCACCCTCCCACCAAAAATAGTAAAAAAGGATATCTGTCCATTTCAACAAAAATAGCTTATTTCAGTCATTTGATGATTAAATGTTAGTTTTTGTTAGAAATGTTTGTGTTAGTATTTAATAGTATTTATTATTTATTATAGATCAGAGTGGTTTGTGCCATATTTCAATATGGGAAACATGAAGATTTTAGATTACACACTTTTATTTTCTTAAACACAAAATATACAAAGTAATATTATATAGGAGGTATACACCTTTTTGAAATATGTCATAAAAAACCCTATTATTCCAGAAGAGATATTGGAGAATAATATAAGACGTATACAGTAAAATCATCAAAAGGGTAGTTGTTACAAAAATATCCATATTAAACTATAGGTAAGGTATAATTTCTATTAAGAAAAAAAGCCAACATTATTTAGTGAAATCTGTCATTAATGATTTATCCATTTTCTTGGTAATATATGTCAATGCATGCATTTTTATATTAATATCATTGTTATCAATTTAAAAATACAAAATGAAAAGTTGCAGTCTTCAACAATTCACTTATAGTTTTCAACAAACGTGTACCTTGACAATTATTTTCTTGCCTTACAGAACCTAGATCCAATGGTAACAAAGAATTTTATTTCTATCCAAATGAATGTAAAGTATGGTACTGAAATTCCCATACCAACTAATCAACCTTAAATTGAAAAAGTTATTACTTTCATTTCACAATGTAGAGATTATAGATGATCTTATGTAGAAATTAAATATGTTTATATTTATACACACATATATAATGCTTATGGTCATGATATTTCCAACTTTATCTTGTTAAAATAATACATTAAAAGCAGCTGACATGTTTTATAAAAATAGTTAAGTATCCCAATTATAAGACTAAACCTTAAACATGTTTTCATCTCTCACTGACATAGTTATAGGTGCTAGAGAGAAGCAGTGATGTCCAAATTGTGATTGGCAATAGGAAGGCATCGGGGATTTAAAATTCCTTGCAGGTGATCCACCTAACTGATAACCTAGTATGCCATTTGATAAAGTGGCATTTGCCTATCATTATTGTTAATCATTTGAAAACAAAATAATTTAGTCACACAGATTGAGTTATTAATAACTCTTAAATAACATTTGGAAAGATCCAGGGGATCAATATTTAATTTTTAGTTTCCAATATTGGTCTTTAATACTATGCTTTTATTAAGTGGACAGAATTTAAAGTAAGAGATCAATATCTATACATTTCTAAGAACTAATAAATACATATACTAAGGTTATACAATGGTGAGAACATACAAAGAAACCATTCATCTTGAATAACTACACATTTAACTACTTTCCATGGTGCAACTCACTCTGCAGTACTATGGAAAAAATACAAAGTAGACACTAGCCTTCCCTCAAGGAATCTTTACAACCCAAATAACAACAGTCTGGCATTATTCCTTGGGACCTCGTTTTCTTGCTCACCATTAATTATTCACTATGAAAATATTCACCAACATTTTGTAGGGGTTTTTTTGTAATTTTTAAAAACAGTTTTTGTAGGCATCCATTTGAAGTAGGGGATTTTATGAAACCTCAACTATACTTTGTATGAAGAAAGACAGCTCAAAATCCAAACTTCCAGGAGAGAGTTTTATTTCTTTTGTTTTGTTTTAGGTTTTGCCAGATTAAACAATGCTATCAGGGAGTTCTTTTGTGTCAACAGATTTCAGGTGAAACAGAGTACTATTATAAGACTTCTTTCAGAACAAGGCGATCCCATTATTAGTTTTATACCTTTGATCTGAGTTCAAATTGAGCATGAAGGAAACAGAATTTAAATAACAAATTAACCTTTTTACTAGTGGTACAATGTAAAAGACAAGTTTCCTAAATACCCATTCATGTGAGACTGTATAAATTATTATATCCGCCATACATATTTTTCTTAAGATGCATAAACTTTTCACTAAAAGTTACTATTCATGAGAAATGTGTGCAAATGTTCTCATATGCAGAGATGTTGTTGCTAAAGGCTTAGAACATCTTCCACCTTCTAGATTGCACAGGTAATACTTCCTCATTAAATTACATGTTATTGTCAGAAGTCAAGTTGTCCAAAATGATTATGCTCTGACTTTAACAGAACAGAGAAAGAAATGGCAATAAGAAGTTTTGGGCTTCTCTCCCAGTGAAAGATGGAAGAAAACCATATGTTCCAGATTGAAGGATCAAATTCGAAGTTTACTGTATAGCATGACATTGTAAAAAATAAGAAACAGCATTATTTTATAAGAGCTATTATTTTTGTATGCAATGGACAGAAATGGAATACAAAATAAATTTAATAAATATTTGAGTTGAATTTAAGCTATGGGATTATGAGTGAATTTTATTTTTCTGATTTCTTTGGAATTTCCTTTCCAAGTTTTATAATAAAATAGATATACTTTTTAAGCATATACAATGTTAAAGCAACCTTTAGTTCAAAATAAGAAAAGGAAATAAGACACAGTGTAATGTTTAAAAAATTAGTGCTCTGGGTCTCTATATAACTGTAAATCTAGAGATTATTTGCAGATATATATGTAATATTCAATTATAATAGCATTATCATGTTTTTCAGTGTATTCCTCCAAGATTATGGAAGAGACAGAGCCCAAAGTAATAGATATTCCCCAATGATTTGTGCTATTTCCCTTAAATAATTATGTAAGTATTTAAAAAGGTGACATTGATTTAGGATTATGTGTCTGCTTCTATTGTTTCTTCACAGAATGGCGTTACCATTGTACATTTAGAATCCATCCATGGGATAATCACCCATAGAGAGTCATCATGTGATGCTTTCTACCTTCAGAGTATTGAAATATTCCTCAATCTATGCACAGAATTGTGCAAAGGCTTCTCTTTTCAAGACTTCCAGATCCTTAGGTTAAAATCAATCTGGCACATGTGTTTGCTTTACCACTTAAATATGGCAATGAAAAAGGCAGGCCTGTGCTCTGAAGTAGAACTAGTTCTTTACAGAATGAGTAAATCTCTTTCTTTGTTTAATCTTTTCTCTTTCCTCTTTCCAGTGTTTAGTCTTTGTCTTTTTGTACTATCTGTGCCATGTGCATTATCGGTCCAACAAATTTAATAAAACGTTATTTTATCTAGCCTTTGCTACCTTGTAAAATGATTGTCTTCCCCCCATTTACATAAGCAGGGGAGGAAGGACAGTCTCCTAGCTCCTCATATATAGCGCTGGCCAAAAGGTACATATGTGTTTTTTTTTCCATAAAATGAAAGACACATTCTTCATTTTCACCAATAACTTAATATGATTTGGGTTTTTTAAAAATATTTTATTTATTTATTTTTTAGAGAGGGGATGGGAGGGGAAAAAAAAGAAGGAAAGAAATAAAAACATGTGGTTGTTTCTCACAACCCCCTCCTCTAGGGACCTGGCCCGCAACCCAGGCATGTGCCCTGACTGGGAATTGAACCAGTAACCCTTTGGTTCACAGGCTGGTACTCAATCCACTGAGCCACACCAGCCTGGGTGGATTTGGATATTTTGAGTATGTTGATTATCTGCTGCATGGTATGATGTTGATTGTTCTCAATTAATGTCTCAGTTGGATCAAACTGAAGAAAATGAGAGAAACCTGCATAATCTGTAAGGACATTTGTTTCTTTAGCCCCACAAGTCTCTTTGAAAATCATTCCTCCATGAACTACACTTCAAGAGCATTTCTTCTGGCATTTTGCTGCCAAAACTTAAAGAAATGCATTTGGAGAATTATGTCTACAATGTTGGAAGAGAAATTATTTTAGCGCCTTGTTTCCACATTGTCACCACTTACCTAAATTAATACTTTGATTTAAGTTGAGTTGGTTATCAACTCGCAGCAAATTGTGCCTAAAATTGATGCCTTGCCTTTATTCTTTCTTATTCCCTTTATTCTCTTATTCCTCATCTAGATTCTCTTTATTCACTTCTTAATCTGTATTATAAACTCTATTCCATTTTGGAGCACACAATGTCTCTAAAATAAATAAGAGGCTTAATGAGTAACAGAATATAACAAAGAAAAAATGGAATGTTAAAAATTGCATCAAAATCCTTATATTTTAAAACAACTATTTCACACTAAGGATATGAAACTTTATGAATTTGAATGCATACATGTAGATGATCATTATGTAACAATACAATCTAATTTTCCCATTTTGATAATTTAACCTTCATAAAACCTCTTTTTTAAGGGTAGCTTTTTCTGAAATGAGACTTAATATTATATAGGTAGCCTAGAACCTATAGACAAGTGTGTTTCTAAACATAGTATGTTTCAAAATAAGTGATAGTACCTAGTACATTCATTTTGGGTATAAACAAGGTCAGGTTCCTACAATGCAGGTAAAGAGGACTAATTTTTAAAGCATGGGGATTTGGGGAAATAAGGAATCTGACAGTTGAGAGTTTTATTAGTGGTGATTCAGAAAATTTAAGAGTCGAAGAAAGGACTACATTTTAAATATAATCATTTTAGGACAAAATGCTCTCTGACCTAGTACCATAGAAAATCATGACATGTTCACTTCCATATACTAATTTAACTTGTTTTATTTTATCTGAAAATATATAATTTTATATATTTGAGAGTGATAAACAGTGTTTGATTAAAGACAACCATTTGCAATAAAGATTCTTGAGTATAATTCTTGATAATCATATTTCTGTTCCAAATAAATATTAACTGAAAAAGGACCTTATTTCTAATCTCATCATTGAAACTTAGCTGTAGGGAAAGAAATAATGAAGTATAAATCTTAGAGTCTCTGGCAGAGGGTTTTTTAAAAAAATGTTAAAAGCCTGAATTCAAAAATGCAGATATGGCAAGGAAGCAGTTCATGTGAACACTTTAAAATCTATTTGGTGCACAATTTCAAAACAACACTGAAACCACTCTTCTCCAGGCAGCATGCATGCAGTTTTTCTGCACACATGTGTGCAAAACACACAGTAGTGTGCCAGATTAAAATTGAACATAATGTATTATTTAGTTTTCTATATACCACAAAATAATCTCAGACATGCAAAATGAGATGTAATTATTCCCATCACAATGTCCTTACACTCTATTTGGTAGGAAAAGGGAGTGGGGGGACCACTTGCAGAAAGAGGAGCAGTTGAGCAGTCCCAAGGTGGAGCTGTCTCTTCTGTTAAATGACACTGGCAGATTAAAGCATTCTGATGGGGAAGGGCTTAAAGGCTGAGTCAAAAGCCAAGAAGTCTCTTTATTTACGCCTACCTCCCAGCCCTTGGCAGTCTGACTAATAACAAACTGAGCTAACAAGAAAGACTAGAAAGGGAAGAAGGAGAACACTGCTGCAGCTCGGATCTACAACCTCAGAAAGCAAGAGTGAACAGCTCCAGCTCTGGGAAACATCTTGTTTATTGACTGCATTCCGCAGCTTGCAAATGGTTAACTATATGCAAAAAAAGTCAGCATAGCTGTGAAGTACGCTGTGAATTTTAATTGGGGGCGGACAACTGCTTCAGGATGATCTAGCGTGCACTCTGCTTGAAATATATTTTCAGTGACATGCTCAGCACTGTGTCTCTGACTAGAGGCTTTCACTTTATAAAAGTGATGGGACTTGCCAAAAAGTGATATTTGCGAGGAAAGTACACGGCGGGTAGTGTTTTCTTTTTTAATAAAGAAACTGAATTTACTTTGAACATCTCTTCCAGCTGTGCATTACAGATAACGTCAGGAAGAGTCTCTGCTTTACAGGTAAGATGAATGTTTCCAGGCTTTTGCGATACCAGTTTTTGCATCATCCTTCAAGTGATTCAATGTATATATTTCCCCCTTTAAAAAATGACTTTGCATTGCAGGATATCCAGTTGCATTCTTGCTCATTGGCACCACTAATGCTGTAGCAGATGCCTGTTTTCTCTGAGCAGCATTTAGCCCAACAGCTGGCTGTGGAGGAAAATGAATAAAATAATATACCACTGTAATTTTTTACAGCATGCAGATTGTTATTGGGAATTAAGTACGTGTGCTTCCTGAAGAAAAGGTCACCTCCAGATGCCACTGTTGAACTTAAAACATAGGCAGAAAATTAAAGGATTCTTTGTATTTTGTATACTACTTTCATTATTCCCTGATGTAACAGTGTTTTCTAAAATATGTGAATGGACATTTTGGACCTCTTGAACAATTGAGTCAGGAATTGTCAACACAGAACTACTCTTCAAATTTGTGTGTATGTCTGAAAAGATAAATTGTTTTTTTAGGATGTTTTGAAGAGCATAAAATGCATATCAGATGAAAAAGTCACGAGAGATTATCATCTGGAAGTTATTTACTATTTTCTCAAGATGCTGTACCTGGGGAAATGAATAATACTCTTTCTCTGTAATCTTTGGAGAAGTGTTTTTATTGTTTGTGGAAGCCAATCCACAAGTTAAAGGCTGCAACTACAAGCTGCTTGATTTTAAACACAGTTCTCAGAGCCGTTTAAAATTAAACTATTTCCCTTTGGAAATACTTAGCCTGCTAACTTTTCCTTTCTATAGAAAGGCTTTATGTTGTTTTATTTCTTTGGCTACCTTTTACTTTTTCAAAAAATTGATGCTATACATGTTTTCATTTGAGCAATGTATATTCTTGGAATAAACGTTTATATTTAGGCTTATTGATTGGGTTCTGGGATGGTTTACCTGACTGTGAATTTTAATTAAATTCAAAGTTAGTGTACATTCCATCCAGAAAAAGGAAAGCAGTTAGCATTTGGAAAAGTTGAACAGTTATAAGATGTGGTGTTTGTTTACTTTTCAATTTAGTTTACATAAATTTAAGGTTCATATTTAAAGGAAGGGAATAAAATATTATTAAAGTTATGCATTCACCTGGTCACTACTGTCATTTCAGAGTTAGAATCTTTATTAAAAATTGCTGTTCCAGATGCATGTCTCAAATTTTTAAGGAGCTAGAGTATGTGATGCTGCTATCCTGGACTGTCCTTTCTTTTTATTTAGAAAAATTACAGATACTCTCACATATTTTAGTGTGATGCAGTCTGTTTCAAGTTCATGGTTTGCAACTCTTAGCCTTATAATAAAAGAGATCAATTGCTTAATTACATAGTGACCTTCAGTGCCCTAAAGCCTATTTCAGAACCTCATTAGGAAGTCATTTGCTAGAAGTTTATGTGAGGCATTGCTTACTTTTTTATCATAGCCATACGTGCATGCTAAAGATCAGTTTTTCTTCTTTATTTTTAATATTTTAAAATTTAATCCTTATTGTATTTTTCTATGACCATTTAGTCCCCTTCTACCCCCCGCCTCCCTCAGCAATCACCACACTGTTGTCCATGTCCATGAGTCCTTTTTCCTTTCTGCTCAATCTCTCTACCCCCTAAACTCCCATGCCCAGCTTCTTTAGTTTTTATGATATTAACCTCATTCTTAAACAACTAAAAGTATTAGAAAATATCCTACATCTAGAAATTCAATATAAAGCGTGACTCAAGTGAAATTTGAATGGGCACTCTTAATCATATATATCCAACACTGTTAGGCTGATAAAAAGCACCCTAGGAAACACAGTTAAAACAAAATTCTTTTTATAGTGTTCCACTTTGTTACACAGTCAGAGACATAGTCTCCTTAAGGTTTTTAAATAAATGAAATTAATAAGGATGTTGAGCCAGAATCCAAGCAGGTTAAAACACAGGCACATTATTAGATGCTGCAGTGTGACACCAAGTTAAAAATTAGAAATAAAGAAATGCATAATGCATGCATACATACATTTTTCCTATCATTTTTAAATTCCCTACAGTTCTCTCTTCTTTTGGCTAATACCTACATATTTGTCTTATACTTTAATCCTTCAGCCTTAGATTCATTGAGGTTGTTGCAAACATACACCTTTGCATCATATCAAAGAATCATGGTCCATTTAGCCAACACCTATGTCATCTATTAAAATGTGGTTTATTTGGCAGATGTGAACACAACTGATGATATAACATTTCAAACTCTCCTTGACCTAAATTTTATAATTTGTTCACAATTCAAGTTAAAACTAAATCAAAACACATCTGTAATCATATTAGGAAAAAGTAAAAAAAAATGTAGAAGCAGCAAAATATTCATATGTTTCACAGTAATCAATGTTTTTCTTTGTAGTGGCAAACGTAGCATTTGGCAAACATCAGATTCATTTCTTCCATGTTCCCACCCACTAAAGCCCATTGTTACTGTGTTTTATCTTCCAGAATCCGATTCTATCACATGACAACATGAAGCTGTGGATTCATCTCTTATACTCATCTCTGCTGGCCTGCATGTCTTCGCAGTCCCCATCTCCAATGTCCTCAGCCAGAGGTTCTTGTGATTCTCTTTGCAACTGTGAGGAAAAAGATGGCACAATTTTAATAAATTGTGAAGAAAAGGGTATCAAGCTGTTATCCCAAATAAGTGTGCCGCCATCACGACCTTTCCAGTTAAGTTTATTAAATAATGGTTTGACAATGCTTCACACAAATGACTTTTCTGGGCTTAGCAATGCTATCTCAATACACCTTGGATTTAACAACATTGCAGATATTGAGAGTGGTGCATTTAATGGCCTTGGCCTTCTAAAGCAACTTCATATCAATCACAATTCTTTAGAAATTCTTAAAGAGGACACCTTCCATGGACTGGAAAACCTGGAATTCCTACAAGCAGATAACAATTTTATTACAGTGATTGAACCAAGTGCCTTTAGCAAGCTCAACAGACTTAAAGTGTTAATTTTAAACGACAATGCTATCGAGAGTCTTCCTCCAAACATATTCCGATTTGTTCCTTTAACCCACCTAGATCTCCGTGGAAATCAGTTGCAAACATTGCCTTATGTCGGTTTTTTAGAACACATTGGCAGGATATTGGATCTCCAGTTGGAGGACAATAAATGGGTCTGCAACTGTGACCTGTTACAGCTAAAAATCTGGTTGGAAAACATGCCTCCACAGTCCATCATTGGTGAAGTTGTATGCAACAGCCCTGCGATTTTCAAAGGGAGCATTCTAAGCCGACTGAAAAAGGAATCGATGTGCCCTACTCCACCAGTGTATGAAGAACACGAGGACCCCTCCGGATCTTTGCTTCAGGCAGTAACATCTTCGATAAATGATAGTCGCATGTCGATCAAGACCATACCACCCTTAAAACCACCCACCAAAGCACCAGGTTTGATACCTTATATTACAAAGCCATCCACTCAACTTCCAGTACTCTACTGTCCAATTCCTTGCAACTGCAAAGTACTGTCCCCATCAGGACTGCTGATACACTGTCAAGAGCGCAATATTGAAAGCTTATCAGATCTACAACCTCCTCCGCAAAATCCTAGAAAGCTTATTCTAGCAGGGAATATTATCCATACAGTAATGAAGTCTGATCTAGTGGAATACTTCACTTTGGAAATGCTTCACTTGGGAAACAATCACATTGAGGTACTTGAAGAAGGATCATTCGTGAACCTAACAAGGTTACAGAAGCTCTATTTAAATGGCAACCATCTGACAAAATTAACGAGAGCCATGTTCCTTGGTCTCCACAATCTTGAGTACTTATATCTTGAATATAATGCAATTAAGGAAATATTACCAGGAACCTTTAACCCAATGCCTAAACTTAGAGTCCTGTATTTAAATAATAATCTATTACAAGTTTTACCACCACATATTTTTTCAGGAGTTCCGCTAACAAGAGTAAACCTTAAAACAAACCAGTTTACTCATCTACCTGTGAGTAATATCTTGGATGACCTTGATTTACTGACCCAGATTGACCTTGAGGACAACCCCTGGGATTGTTCCTGTGACCTAGTTGGTTTGCAGCAATGGATACAAAAATTAAGTAAGAACACAGTGACGGATGACATCCTCTGCACTTCCCCAGAGCACTTAGACAAGAAGGAATTAAAATCACTTAATAGTGAATTTCTTTGCCCAGGTTTGGTCAGCAACCCATCTCTGCCAACTCAGACTAGTTACATAATCGTCAATACTCCCACGACCACAACTACAGCAGATACTATTTTAAGATCGCTTACTGATGCTGTGCCACTATCTGTTTTAATATTAGGACTGCTGATTGTGTTCATAACTATCGTGTTCTGTGCTGCAGGGATAGTGGTCCTTGTTCTCCACCGCAGGAGGAGATACAAAAAGAAACAAGCAGATGAACAGATCAGAGACAACAGTCCAGTGCATCTTCAATATAGTATGTATGGCCATAAAACAACTCATCACACCACTGAAAGACCCAGTGCATCACTCTACGAGCAGCACATGGTGAGCCCCATGGTTCACGTCTACAGAAGTCCATCCTTTGGCCCAAAGCATTTGGAAGAGGAAGAAGAAAAGAACGAGAAGGAGGGAAGTGATGCAAAACATCTCCAAAGAAGTCTTTTAGAACGGGAAAATCATTCGCCACTCACAGGGTCCAATATGAAGTACAAAACCACAGACCAATCTACCGAATTTTTATCCTTCCAAGACGCCAGTTCATTATATAGGAACATTTTAGAGAAGGAACGAGAACTCCAACAACTGGGAATCACGGAATACCTAAAGAAAAACATTGCTCAGCTCAAGCCTGATATGGAGGTACATTATCCAGGAGCACACGAAGAGTTAAAATTAATGGAGACATTAATGTACTCAAGGCCCAGGAAGGTATTAGTGGAACAGACTAAAAATGAATATTTTGAGCTCAAAGCTAATTTGCATGCTGAACCCGACTACTTAGAAGTCCTGGAGCAGCAAACGTAGATGGAGAGTTTGAGGGCTTTTGCAGAAATGCTGTGATTCTGTCTTAAGTCAAAACCTTGTAAATAAGTGCCTTACATGAGTGTGTCATCAATCAGAATTTAAGCACAGCAGTATTTCTATGGGAATAAAAGAAAGAAAGAAACTCAGGGATCACTGGGAGAAGCCATTGTGTTATTTTCTGGCAATTTTGTCTGTCCCCAATAAAATAAATCCTTGCATGTAAACCATTCAAGGATGATAGTAATATTTCTCCACATACTTAAAAGTGTTTCACAGAGGTCCTCTTGCACATCTAAAAGGGATGACGAAGTAACCCTATTGTTCTTGAATTGTTTTGCCCATGGGTTGAATAGAATTGAATTTTGTCATTTAAAAATTATACATGTATATGTAGTTATAATATGTAAGAAATATATTGTTTATATAACTAGTATATGTACTGAAAAATGTACATTGTTAAATGCATCTAATTTTATTGCAGTAAAGGCAAAAGGAACTGGACCTTTAAAATGACAAATAGTAATAGTAAGGAAAAACATAGAAGGTTGAATCATATAGGCTATGAGTGAACCAAAACTTTGAACATTAGAGGATTTTTTTAAGTGCTACTGCTATGCTTTCTGAATTTAAAGTTAAAAATGATTAGTAGTTGTGTGGAATACACAAGCAAACTGTTTGGGCTTTCTGCACATTTTGTGTGGACAATCTTATTGTCAATGCTGCTGTGAACTAAGATATGTCATTTGTGCTCAAAGTTTAAGTCTTATTCTTTGAATATTTAAAGAATGCTACTGATATCCAATTGTAAATATGACTAGTGCATCTATTAAGTTTGGTTTCCTTCATAGCATTAATCCTTTGTAAATTTGAATGACCACGATAGAAATATGTTTCTTGTGGCAAGTAATTCACAGGTATAAAGAAATAGGAAAAATATTATTATTTTTATTGATGTATAATGATAGTTGCCATAAATTAGTAGCAAAAGGCACTTCTGAACATAAGTGGTTTAAGTTGCCTCATGAGTGGCACAACGTAGCTTTATTTTACAAGAAAGTATAGCTAGATTTCTATGAACTATTTATTCTGTACAGTTTTGTATATTTTTGGTTCACAAAGGTAATTATTCTTGGGTGCCTTTTAAGAAAATTAAAAATACCACTGATTACAATAAAGCTAAAATAAAAATGCTCTTTTTAAATGTACTTTCTTCAATTAGTCTGATGTGTAATTCAATCAAGTCAGGACTAGTCCATACACTCACATCATGCACGCATACAAATGCAAGACGCAATTCTGCTTGTTGTCTTCCACACAGAATCACCGGCAAACAGGCCGCTCAAAGTCTAGGTGTGACTGACACACAGAGTCTAAATGTGACCAGCATTGCTTTCCAGCCTGCAATTTCTGCAATCAACACAAATGAAAATGAGTTTTTTTCTTCTTTGTGATTATACAATCAACTGTGCAGCAGATTTTCACAAAGCAAAACGAGATTAATCAAGGTAATCTAGTTTTGTGTTTTGAACACCATGCAAATCCATGCACAAGTTTGGGAAGGAAACGATTCCCTGTTAGGTAGAAATTTCTCTAATGTAGTTAGCTCTATTTTAGTGAATCCTGAATGTTCTATTAAATGTTTTGGCTTTCAACATCAACTGTCTGCTCTACTAGGAAAACAAACATACATTATTTCTTTGATTTTGAGTGAGAAGACTTCCTGTTGTTGAAAGCAGTAGGGGCCTTGGCTGCATGGTATGAAAAATAAGTATAATCTCTCATGACATCATATCGGTCAGGTTTTCTTTTTAAATCATCAAATTATTAATAGAAAACAATTAGTAATGTGTATTAAAAGCCTCATTGTAAACCTGAATTTCTCCATTAACTTTCAAGATTGGAAAGGGCAAGGTGAGAATTCTTTTTATAAAAACACTAAGGGGAAATCTATGTACATATTGAACATTTGATATATTTATCCATTAAGGAAAATATTCAGCACAGTAAGAAATAGTAAACCTTCCAAAGCTTAAATTTGAAAGTTACAAAGTACCTTTGTTTTTCTCAATAGAGCAGCATTCATGTTAATGCAGTTCTATTCAGCTTGAGCATAGTATCTGCCAATATTTTCTGATTCCAATCAAGTGCATAAATGTGTAAGAAAACTGAAAAAAGCCCCATGCCTTGAGGACTCTTGGAAGGACTCCATGAATGCAGACAGGGACATGTCCTCAGAAAATATGCTTTTCTTTTTGGTGGGGAAAACACTTAAAAATTGTTATTTATTGTTAATTTCCTGAAGTAGTAACATTTGTTCTTCAACTTAAAATTAAGGCAGTACAAAGTTATTTATAAAATCATGTAAATATATCCCCCAAATTAAGTACAACCCCAAGATTAAAAACCCATGGGAGTCAGGATATATCTTGTGATGACATAAGAATCATTATGATTTTTAAAGAATAAGTCATTAAAGGCTTAAAAGTTTCATTCATGATGAAATCTTTCTTAAGTGATTTGGTTCGTGCCAGGCAGTTGAGAGTTGAGAAAGCTAGTGTATTACATACCCTGTTTGATCCTTTACCTAAGCAATCACTGTGGTCTGTTTCGGTGATTAATTGATAGATTCAGAGTCCCAAGTCCTAATTCAGTATCCTCAACCTTATTTACATCCCTAGACATTCTAAAAATAAATTAAACTTTTAATTACCCCATGTTTTTCTTGATTTAAACAGAAGTCATAATATACTTATTGCACATCAGTGTAAGTTCTCATTTGGGTCACAACCTAGAATTTTTGCTACATAGAGATACTCGTATAGAATCATAGTAAGTTAGATTTATTAAAACATGTCAATTTGTTAGACATAGATTGTGCTAATCCCAATTTAATCAGTAGTTTTTTACTAAATCACTATTAAATATATACTGTAAACTTACAAATGTGCTCTTTAAGTAGCTCCCACCAATTTCCATACTGGGACAGATTTTTCATAATGTGATAAGAAAGAATGATGTCAATGATGTTGGCTTCCCCTCCTGAATGAATCATACATCGTGGAAGAGAGAAAGACATTCTTCTGACCTGATATTAAGTAAATTGAAGTACCATCGAAGTGACCATTAAGCAGTGTTGATGCTTTGATCCAACTAATTGAAAAGGCTTTAATTTTGCTCTAGGATTCAAGAATGTGATTTGAGTATTCCTAGGTTATTAAAAATGCAGCTTTTTAAAATGATGGCTTATATTTATTTGTTCATAGGTCTTTATAGTTGGATAACTACCAAATAAATAAGTATACATTTTATTTTGTGAGGAAAGAACTAATAAAGATGAGATGGATAGTAGCTATTGCTTCAACGTACATGTAATTTATTCTGTATTATTTATTTTGCATTGATAACTAATGGTTGTATAGTCAAAGTCACTTTTAAGAGAAGAAAACTACTGCTAAGTTTCAGAATTGTTTGACCAAGCCTGTTTTTCAGCAGGAACAAACACAAACAAATATCCAAAGAAAGCTCCCCAAATTTCAACAAATATGAGTTACTGCTAAATTTTTACCGGAGACTATTCTCAACATAGAAACTGATCCATATGCATAAAAATACTGACCATCTGAAAAGTTAGGATCGACTAGTAATTGGGAAATGATTCTACAATGAATTTGAGGATTATTTTCTATTTCTTTTCTCTGAGCACTTTTATAACACAGGCATGAATGGCTGCAGTTTTCTTCTTGGGATATTATAAAAGGACACACTTTTCTGATAGGAAAAGAGACAGTTACCAGTTCTCATCTGGAGTAATCCTACATCTGAGCAGACATATCAAGGATGACCTGTTCAATGAGGAATACTCAAATGATTAAAAATAAAATATTCACTTTGCCTCTTTAATTCCTTACGCCCTGAACAGATATTTTCCCAAATGTTACATAAGTATTATAATCACAACAATGCCTCAAATAAAAAATAAGATATAATAGCTGTTTGTCATTGAATTAGAATATGAATATATTATTAAAATTATTTTGTTTACCAAGTTTTTTTCATATAAATATGCACACCATTAGCTGTTTTATAAAACACAGCTAGTTTTCTTTGTGTACACTTAAATGCTAGTCTGTGAAAGTCTGTGAAGTTTTGTCTAAATAGTACAGCTAATAAGTGAAGGAAACAACGACCCTAAAACTTTGTGTGATAGCACTAGTGGTGAGCTGCAAATCTAAAAGAATTTTTCTAAATATTTATTAATCACAAAACTTTTTTACCAACTATGCTAGAAGATGGACTTACTCAGTTTTTTTAAATTTTATTTTTATCATTGTTCAAATACAGTTTTCTCCCTTTTACTCCCAATCCAGCCCCTCCCAACCCTCCCCACTTTCCTCCCATTACCACCCTCCCCCTAGTTTTTGTCCATGTGTCCTTTAAGTTTGTCTTACTCAGTTTTTTAAAAGATGAATTTATATTGATTACATAAATCTATTTTTATGTACATGTAAACAGAGAGGAGACTGCCAGATGTAGAATCTTCTCCTAGCTGCTTTGGAAGCATAATCAAATTAGACAAATACTCTTCTGTTAGTAAATGTCTTTCAGCAGATCAGTGAATGGAGAAAGGAAACAATTCAAAACAACTGAACTTGCACACCCATGAACACAAATACCCATGTTATTTCCAATTAAGATCATTTAAAATGATACGCTTTTAAATAAAGTATTTAATTTTAAAATTGAAAAAAATAAGCAGAAGACCTGATCTTTCAAAAATAATTGTTTGCTTCTTACATCTGATTGGTTCTACCAGTGACAAAAATCAATCATTCTGTTGCAAAAAAAATGTGCTCAACTTCAAATTCTTCATGTTGATGAAATCACAGGTAGTGAATGAATGCATGTGGAGTGTATAGCCATCCCAGTACTTGGTGTTATGGACAATCTAAAGGCACATATGCCCCTGCTACTATGTTTTTATGATGCATACTGTCAAAAGTTAATATAGCAAAGCACAGTAGAGTAAGAAAGTTAATGATAGAGTTCAGAGGAGTCATGATTGTAAAAGAGTAAGATCAGTTTAAATGCCACATATGGTTTCATCAGCTAAGATTTTCAGAGACACATTTGGTGCCCATTTCTGGCATTCTGAAGTACTTTGGCTTAGAAAATACATATTCGAAGAATTCCATGTTTTATAGTAGAGCAAACAATTTCATATACCAGCACATCATAAAACTTCTGGAGTTCATCAATTCTGGTTTTCTCATTTTACAGATAAAGAAGTTAAGAGATTTGTCTTACATTATATAACTAGTAAGACTAACAAAGCCAGAGTTGAAAATCTTTTCTATTGTGGTTTTATTATGTTTTGTTTTACTCCCTTTTTTCTTCACTGGAATTCTTGTCATAACCATAGATGTGTGCAGGACAAAAGGAATCACAGAAAAATATGTTTTGCTGTTACACATGCTCTGCTTCTGCATTTAGGTAGGGCACTGTGGTTTTAATATTCCTTTGAAAAACTCAGACATTAGAGTTACTTTAGACATGGATTGTATGATCCTGGCTTATTCAAAATTATATATAAGCACATTTTAGATATAGCTAGAAAATGTTAAATGACTTAGTGGATTGGACAACATACAAAGACAGAAGCTCATTATGTAGCTTCTTTTTTAAATTCAGAATAATGAGTTACTATTTATGAATACTCCCTTTTCAAAAACAATTTATTAAGAATTTATTTACTATTCTAGTACATAGAATCAAACATGACAAAGAAAATATAATACAAATAATTATGATATTGCATTTATTTTAAATTTATTGTATAAACAATATATAGTTTAAGCATTGTTAGAATTAGCATACATATAGATTTGGTATGAGATATTTTCATTATTCCACTTTTTAGACCTCTCCCTAAAGTGTCTTTATTTCCATGTATTTCTTGTAAGATAAAATAAAGATCATAATTTTAGTAAATGTATCATTTCAATACTAAAAAGATAGTATTTATTATAAAATGAGAGATTTTTTTCTTAAACTTTATTTTTAAAACACTTTTAGGTTCACTGCAAAATTGGCAAGAAGATAGAGTTTTCATATATCTGCTGGCCCCAAGAAGTCCAGCCACATTGCCTATCAATATCCCAAATTGGAATGGCACACCTATTATAATAGATTCACTTCTATTAAATCATATTATTATGATAAGTTGACAGGTTACATTAGGGTGCCCTATGGGTGCTATATATTCTGAGTTTTGGAAAATGTATAAAAATATGTATTCACCGTGGTAGTATTATTTAAAAGCATATTTTCCCTTCACTAAAAATCCTCTACTCTTTGTCTAAGTCATCGCTCCTTAGCAACCACTTTTTTTTTTTTTTTTTGCCTTTTCTAGAAGGTCATGTAGTTGAAATATACAGTATGTAGCTTCTTAAGATTGGCTTTTTTCACTTCCTAACAAGCATTTAAAATTGTTCCATGCCTTAAAAATAAATATTATTTTATTGTTTGGATATAACACAGTTTATTTATCCATTTGCTTACTGAAGGACATGGTTGCTTCCAAGTTCTGGCAATTAGGAATAAAGCTGCTGTAAATATTTGTGTGCAGGTTTTTATTTGGACATAAGTGTTCAACTCATTTGGGTAAATACCATGGAGAACAACTGATGGATACTACGGAAAGATTTGTTTTGTTCTGAAAGAAACTGCCATACTAGCTTCCAAGGTGGCTGGGGCGTTCTACCTTCCTGCAAGCAATGAAAGAGAGCTCCTGTACCTCCACACCCTTTCCAGCATTCGGTGTTGTCAGCATTTGGGATTTGGGCCACTCTAACAGGTATGTTGGTATTTCGTTCTCATTTTAACTTGCATTTTTCTGGTAACATACGATGAAGAGCATCTTTTCATGTGCTTACTTGCCATCTGGACATCTGCATAGGTTGGGTATCTGTTAAGCTCTTTGGCCCACTCTTTATTGGATTGTTTGTTTACTTATTGTTGAGTTTTAAGAGTTCTTTGTACACTTTGGATAATATTTCTCTATCCAATATGTCTTTGTAAACATTGTCCCATAGTCTGTGGCATGTCTCTCATTTCTTCAACAGTGTATTTTATACAGCAAAAGTTTTTGATTGTAATGAAATCACACTCATCAATTTACTCTCTTTTATGAACCATACATTTGCTAGTGTCTACAAAGTCATTGCCATGCCCAAGGTCACCTAGATCTTCTCCTATGTTATCTTCTAACACTGTGATAGTTTTACACATTGCATTTAGTCCTGTGATTCATTTTAGTTAGTTTTTGTGGAGGGTGTAAGGTCTGAATACAGTATATTCATGTAATACATGTTCTTTATGCAAATATCCATTTCCTGAAAAGATAATATGATGTTTTTTTAAAGTACACCCCATTTAAATACTGTTTCTTTATTTCTAATGCAATTCACTTTAGTCTCTACATTTAAAACATGAGTACCGTTGATACTATGTGTTATTGCATGTATGAGAGAGCGTAACATACAAGGTAGAAATGATACCAAGTTACAAAGATAAGTATCACTGGGTCTGAATTACCTGAAGCTACAAAAATGTTGAAAGTTAATGTAAAACATTAAGCTTAGAGAGATCCTTCTTAGCTCTGGTCTTTATTGAGATCAACCTTATACCTTATACAAGTTTGCATAAATAATAAATAAAGCTAGAATGTAGCATTTGCCTATGAGACACCTATACCCAGTTGCGGGTACTTTGGACACACTCAGCGTAACCCCTATATCAGACCTTCAAATAACAATATTATCCCCGTTTTACCTATACCAGCAGTGAGACTCAAAAATCTAAGTTGCCCTAAACCACACATGGTAGTGGCTGAGCCCAAATTTCCCTGACTTGGAAAATTCCTGATCTGTTGTCCTATACCATGCCTCATCTTACAATGATTTTAGAAAAACATTGAAAAATGTGGATAGCATTTTATTTGTGGCAAGTAGTACGTCATTCGCATTTTCAAACATTGTTCTCTTTCTTCACACTTACCAGATTGTTATAATTTTGAATGTGTTTGTTTAGCTTCTAGTCATGCCTTAAATCTGTCATTGATATACAAAGTAGCCTTTGATATTTGGGAAGTCTAAGACCCATATGTTTATTTAAACTCGATATAATTTTCAAAAAATATTTATTGAGAAACGTGTATCTCAGGCACTAGTAAAGTGTTTCACTAATGACTATTATCCAAATACAAACTTTCAATGTTAAATAAGTATATATATGAACTAAGAAATACATTTGATAATTTTGAAATATTATAAATGTGGTTTGCTGTGTAATTAAAAAAAAACTTGGCTTTCTTTCGTAATGTATATTTCTCAGCTCTTCAGATTTTTAACTCAGATGCCTGTACCCTTTTTATGCAGAAATGCATTCATAAAGCCAAGACGAGGCAATGCTCAGGAACCATCACCCAGAAGGAGGTCATGTTTTCTCTAACTGCCTCTCATTATGGGAACAAATAATAACAGCTTTACCCTGTCCTTTATACTGTGGTTTGGCACACAGTGGCATGCGAGGCATGCAGACACAGGTGCTGGTTATAAAGGTATGCAGGTCAGCCTCCACCTCCACTGTCCTCACAACACATGCTGGGAAAAGAGACTCCTGGCCACTTTAAAAGCCAATGTGTTCACTCATCATCTGCCTTTGAAGACACAGAAATGCTAAAATGTATCTGCTTCTTCTCTCATGGAGGGTTTAGCAATCCTTGTAGAACAATTCCTAAGTGGTTTTAAAACAAAGAATAATGGAGGCCCTGGCTGGCATAGCTCAGTGGATTGAGCGCGGGCTGGGAACCAAAGTGCCCCAGGTGCGATTCCCAGCCAGGGTACATTCCTGGGTTGCAGGCCATAACCCCCAGCAACCGCACATTGATGTCTCTCTCTCTCTCTCTATCTCTATCTATCTATCTCTATCTCCCTCCCTTCCCTCCCTAAAAATAAATAAATTAAATCTTAAAAAAAAACAAAAAACAAAGAATAATGGAGTAGGAAAAGTTAATAAAGATCAATATGTAAGAACTTATGATTAGAAGATGAGAAGATAAAGGTTGAGTTAGCAAACAAAGACGGTCTCTTATTTCCTGCCTCCTTGTATTCTTGACTCTTTTCTGTTCTTGAGTTCCCCCAACTCCCCCACACCTGCCCATCATAGTATCATTAATCTCCTATAGCCAAATGTTGGCCATAGCCCCATATCAACCATCCTCTGCAGAACCTCTGGTCTTGAATTTTATTCTTCTCTTTTTCTCTGTAAACGGATTGATCTTCCTCTTAACAAAGCTGTTACCCTTTTCAAACAAAAACAAGCAGACAAAGGTTCTCTGGGTTATAGCATCATTTAGCTGTGTATGTTTTAGGAGGTTTATCAATTGAAAAACCATATGAAGCTTCAAAACATGGAATGCCACATAAAATAATTAAGCAGCTGTTTCACAGGGTAGAGAAGATACTTCAGAAAGGATAAGCCATAGCCTATTTTTAGTTATATAATAAGTGCAATCTCCTACTCCTACTTGACATAGCTCTTCAAAAGATAAATGTATATATACATTTTGAGCAAAATTCAGTTAGGAAGTATGTGCCCATACAGCCTCAATGGTACTAAAGAACCTTGGATCATCCAAGTTTGAAAGCTTTCTGAAACCTGGGCTCGTACTTTACTAGAGAGATCAATTTCAGCCAATGTCCCCTTTGTTGCTGACATCTACCAACTAAAATGATTCCCTCTGTAAAATGTGTCTGGATCAACGGTTATCCAATAAACTCAATAACAATGTAAATGTGCTATTTCTGGCAATATGAGCAAATAGTTACTCTAAGAGTGAGTCCAGTGTCTAAGTAAAGCATTCCTCCCCATACAACTCTGATAGTGCAATTGATACTTGGATTACTTGGCAAGAACATCTGCTTCATGGTAAGAACATAGTGGGTTCCAGTTTAATCTCAGTTATCTATTCTGTGACCTTGAACAACTTAAGAGTCACCATTATTTCACAAACAGCAGTTTATTAACATAGATAAAATGAATTTCTCTGTACATTTCAGGAAAAATTACAGATGATATTGTATTATGGTAGTGGAAAAGATAGGCTATAGGGGTAAATTTAGCACAGACCCTCTGGATTTCATATTTCTTGCTTATAAAATAAAAAATTAATATTCTGACAATTACAAGAGTTTTGAAGAATAATTGAGACACTCTTTGTGAAGAGATTTTATAGATAGTATGACAACATATAAAAATTAATTTTTAACTCCTACTGAGAATTCAATGGCTCTAATTGTTAAAAAGTACTATATTATTTCAATTCCAATATTTATTCCTCATGCGTCTACTGCATTTTATATCCTACATAAAGTCCATTGCGCATTTTAAGGAAGATCATTATATCTATTTGTATTCATTCCCATGGTACCTTTTACTTAGTAAAAATGACCATTATTTTCATCTTATGTATGATGTACCTCTCATTATAGGAGGTTGTCATGTTATATATATATAAGTTAATATATACACATAGTGCCGAGTCTTAGTGCTCTGTTCTGTAAATGCTGCAATTTGCTGACGTGTTTCTTGACATGTACCTATCAACAATGCGATCCGAATTTTAACTGGCTACTGCCAGATACACGTACTTGTCAGCAGCGAGCTACAACTCTACAAGTACGTCCCCTGTGCTCCCCTTCTTCTATCAGTCATTTCAATTTTTCAAATACTTTCCAACAAGACCGCAACAAAAAAAATTCTTTGTCAGGGAACTACCAAATGTGTGTTCCTACTGCAAGGCCGACGCTCTTATTCTTGTATTGTACTGGAACACCACACTTCTGACAAGAGTTGTACTGCTCCTTCAGTACAATGGCATGTGTGGAGGAACATGTGGGGGACTATCTTACTCTTCTGTATATTAGTAATTGCATTTGTATTAGATTTTTAAAAACAGCTTTAGAGGCATAAATCTTCCCATAGTTATTCTCCAAATTTTTTTTGAAAATAGCATAGTAATGTGCCATTAGTTTTTACTTTGGTTCTAGGCATTATTCTCAAATTTTTTGTGTGTCCCTACATTAAAAAATTGACCTCTGGAGAATGAATCAATAAATGATGTTCAGATATAAGATTTCTTATTACCAGTATTAACAACAGCTAACATTTTTGGACTCTTCCTTTATTACAAGTACCATTTTAAGGACTCAGGTATGCGAAGGGATGTGACCCATACAATCATGCTGTGCATTGAGAAAGGTGAGGAGGACCATTTTGCCGACTAGGGTTTGGAGAGACAAACAGGTTTATCTAAACAGTGCTTGATCCTGAATTTCACCTGAGGTATTTTGGGCTCAAGAATATATGTTCTTATTTCAAACAGTTCAGTACCTCTAAATAATAACAAAAATTAGTAAAATTAAAAATACTTCCACTCTGGGTCAGAAAAAAAATTCTAAATTGGGGAATTCTCAGATAAATTGATTAATTCCCCCCCCCAAAAATTCAAAACAATATAAATCATGCAGAAAATAACTAAATGTTTTTTATTGTCATTTTATTTTCAAATCACTACCATAAAAAGCGAAAATGTTATGATATGTAAATACATAGCACATACATGTATAAATGTAAATACTATATACTCCACTGCACTAAATAATCCCCATGATTTTAAATAAAATAGTTTTTTTTTACCATTTTCAAGAAATATTTGTATAGATCTTATAGTGGATTGAATAGTGTCCTCCAAAATTCATGTCTATCCAGAACATCATAATCTGACCACTATAGTAAGATCTTTGCAGAGTTAGTTGGCCAAATTCATACTAAATTAGAGTAAACTCTAAATTCAGGAACTACTTTCTCTGTAATAAGGCCGTTGCAGACCCACAGAGATACACAAGGAAAACATTATGACTACACAGCCAAAAATCAGAGTGACGCATGCACTGCCAAGAAAGCAAAGATTGATAGCAGCCACTAGAAGTTAGAAGAGACAGGAAGGATTAATTCCAATGTCATGAGAAAAGCATAATATTTGTGGATCATTAAAAGTTGTGATACTATAGCTCCTTTAAAATTTTAGTTTTTCAAAATTATTTTAGAGATTAATTTTGGAAACTCCTTGTAATATTTTCTTTTTAATGGGACATTAAGTTTTAGATATATAGAAAGTATATAAGGCAAAACACAAATCTGAGTGTAGAAAATATTTTATAAAAGTTTTAAAAGGTAAATATTTTGTCCAATTTCATTGAAATATGGTACTGAAGGATAATTTAAAGAATTAGAGCTAACTTTTCAAGTGTTTTTTAAAACTATAAAAGTTCTTAATTTATTATCTGATATTCAGTTGATGTGTACATTTTTATTTCACTTTATTTTTAACCTTCATCTAAGGATATGTTTTTAAAAAACTGATTTTGTAGAGAGGAAAAAAGAGAAAAGAGAGAGAAACATCGATGAGAGACAGAAACATTGGTTGGTTGCTTCCTGTATGTACCCTGAGCAGGGATCAAGCCCACAACCTACCTATGTGCCAGATCTGGGTCACACCTGCAGCCTTTTGGTGTAAGGGACGACAGTTCAACCAGATGAACCACAGGGCCATAGTACATGTGTACATTTTAAAAATAGCATACATTTTATTTAAATGAAGTTCTCTACCATATACATCAGCGGAGTTTAGTATAAAACACATATTTTTTATGAAGTATATGGATTTTTACACACTGAGATAGAAATTAGGTAATATATACAAAAATTGGGGGAAAATTGAAAGAAAATGATGTAATTATTACTTCCTATTCAGAAGCAAAAGACAACATATCTCTCAATTTATCATATAATTATAAGTTAGTTTGTGTGCTTTTTAAATATGTAATGTGTTCTTTTTATATAAAATTACCTTTCTCTTTTGCTGCATTATATGACAAATGCATTTCTTTATGATTCATTTCTTTTGTTTATAGTCAGATGGACACCAGACAAGTATTCACAATCTGGGAGCACCAGATGAAAAATATATGAGAGAAAGGTGAGAGTAATGAGAAAAGAAGTGAGTCTTCAAGAATGTGATGCTTAGTGCATTGGATAGTGTTTGCTCTCCCGTGGAAAGAGTGCCTTTGCTAAGGATGGGCACAGTGCTGTTTGCCTTGTCTGTATGTAACACCAAAAAAGACTAGAAATAATTAATCTCTGCATCATAGAAAATGCTTTTCTTTCTAGCTCTCATCTTGTTACATAAATGTGGAGTACAGTGTCCACCACAATAGGAAATGTAATGACCCTCAGTGCCAGTATGTGGCAACATGTTAATCTCAGCTTTTCTAGAGATATTCAAAAAGTGAATGCCCAGCAATAATGCCCAGCACATGGGAATATATATATGTGAATGTACAAAGATGTGTAAGATAATCTGAGAATAAAGTTTCACACAATACCATTGATGGCTAAGGACAAGGTTATGTCCAAATCCTTATCTCATAACATATCCGGATGTGATCAGAGTTTTGTTTTACTACAGGGTCTTAGTTCACCAAACAATTTCCTGTTGCCTTTGTTAAAATGAACACTGCCTTTTCTTTCTTTCTACCACCCTTCTCTGCAAAGTTCCAGATGAAAGCGGTGCACTATATTTGAGTTTCTTTAGCTGATTCTTTCCCCTCTGCAATACATATTTTTAACCCCGGAGGAATAGAAGTCTAAAGAAAAATAATTACAAATGACCCTGACCTTTTCCCTCAAAAATTCACTTCTCTGATAATCAGTCTTTTTGCTTTGGAATTTAGTAAAATAATAATGCAATGGCACATAATTGTGTAATTGGTATTAATTCAAAGGAAACTTGAATTGATCTAGGACTAGTGTTTCATTCCAGGGTAATTAGTTGTTTCAAATGCATTTTGTGTTACCCTTTTTTCTGGTGGATGAGTCACACAGAAGGCAATAAAACATCAAATAGACTAAAAATAAAAGTGTTCAATTATCAGAGCTCTTGAATATTATCAAAGACTCAACCCACTGTGACTGCAAGTTGTTAACTGATCGGCAAAGATAGGAGAGGATCTTGTCTGTAGATTTCATTCAGAAAACAAGTATTGGTTAGAAAGTTTAAATGAATATAGCGCAGTGTCTTCGCTGAGATGAATGGCATGCATTTAACTCACAGAGGTAGCAGGTTCTAGTGACACTTTATTTCTCAATCATTATGGTTATGGTAATTACAGATGGGAATCTTAAAAATCTAAAAGAAAAAAAACAAGAGAATGATAAAGTATATTGCTTAAATTACACAGGAAATCTCAAGAAAAATGAAGATGAGAGTATAGGTTTTCCTTCACTGAATTCCATGGACTTTTAGAGATTTTTCCATAGTCTTTTCAAAAATCATCATTTGGAGCCAGAATGTAATTCACTAGATGTTCAAATAATGTAAAATAAGAACCTTATAATTGACCATAAGTAATCTACAGAATAAAGGAACTTTATTCTTTCATTGTTTTGACAAGAAATAACATCTTTAGATTAAGTGAATCTAGTTTTTCAAACTTATAGTGTATAGCATCACCTTAAAAACAAAGAAAAATCTTAGCTGCAAATAAAACTCCCATTGACTGCTTTATGCTGGATCTCCTCTCATTTCTCCTCTCTTCCAGAGCGGAGTGTGCTACAAAGATAAAAGGAGGTTGGCAAGAAAGAAGTATAAACATACAGATAATTAGCCTGTAAATATTTTTAAATGAGTCATCCTTTTTCTAAATGACTGTGTCAAGATATCTTGCCAGTTTAAGAAAACAATATCTAGAAACACTAAATGGTAAATCGAAAGTATCTACAGTGTCCAAGGAGACTCTACATTTGTAAAAGACAAGAAATATAGTGTGCCTATGGAAAATTCAAAATGATAATTTATACTGTTTTAATACCTTTAAAATGTTACAAAATTTCATTAAATAACAAAAGATATCCTGACATAATATGAAATAAAGGTTGAAATTGGAATACCTTCTAAATGAAGTAGATCTTATGAAGAAATTGCCATTTTGACTATAACCACTGCTATGGGAAACAACAAGATTTACTGGTTCTGTTTTATTTCTTTTTCAATTTTGAAATCAAAGAAAAAACTACTAAGTAATATATGCATCTGGTGCAAGCTATGCTATCTCATTTCCTCTTCCCTTAAGCAATACTTTCTTCATTATTAGATTGCTTTTGTACTTGTCTTGACAGGTTTTTCCATTTCTGTTTCACTGTTAAGGCTGGATTTTGGGTAATAGAGACCGAAGTAATGAGCACTTAAGAATGATCTCACTTATATGTGGATTCTAATGAACAAAATAAGTGGACAAACAGAGTAGAAACAGGCAGGAATACATGGAACAGATGGACAGCTGCCAAGGAGAGGAGGTAGGGGGCAGGACGAAAGAGGTGAAGGGACTAGCCAAAGAAAGTATATGCAAGACTCATGGACATGGACAACAGTGTGGTCGTGGCCAAAGGGAAGGGGGTCAGGGGCTGGGTGGAGGTGAGCAAGGGGCAAGGGGTGGAATGAGAATAATCTGTAAGAGTGTCAAAAATGAAAATAAAGTTTAAAAAAATCATGCAGGCTTGGGATGGTGTCAAATGATTAACACCATTGGAAGGAACAATATGGATAGATGGTTGTGCAGTTACTAAATTATTGCGATATCCCTAACACCTATATTGAAGCTATTCTCTCCTGGACACTTAGAAATTTATGCAACCAGTGTGGATAAAAAGGAAACCTGGGCCGTGCTGCTGGGAAGGCTGGGTTGCGACAGGGCTGCCATTGCAGTAAGAGTTTGGCTTCCTGACGGGATTTCAATGACAACATCCATTCAAGTACTTCTTTTTAACCTACAATAATCAGAATTCTATTAAGAGTCTCGGAATCTCTAACGTGTCCAGAGATGATGACTACATGGAGATAATAAAAGCAATGCAACAATTTGCCTTGACAGGATCATGTTTTTGTAATAGCAATAAGGTTTGTCGATCATAGCCCATAACTAGAGGAGAAATTTCTGGAAACTGAAGAATGGAATAGTAATATTTTTATTGAAATTTCTTGACATTTGAGTAGTTTCAATAATTTAAAAGTTTGATGACAAAATATAATTGAAGCTTATCAGTTCAATAAGTCCAGCTCACTTTACTGAGAGCAAATCATAGGGTTAGGCATTATAGAACATTAAATGTTTTAAAAAATAGCCATGGCAGTGAGTGGGTGGACATCTTGATACAGTGATCACAGGGCAGTTGATCTGTAGGTCAGGACTGGACAAACACTAGGGTAAAGTGTAGGATCAGAGAAGGTTTCTGGAAATGGAAGAAAAACTGAATATAGTAGATTTAGATAAAGGATTCTGAAAAGAGTAAAAGATAAGTACTAGGAATATGTGAGAGGTATAAGGAAGAAAAATGATTTAGAAAACTTAAACATTTGTAGACTATACAGAATTTGGGTGGTGACAGGTCTCATGAAGGAAAACAGCATAGGTCCAAAAATTGGAAGGAGTATTTTTTATCATACTTAATAAATTTGGGATCAGATGACTGAGAGATCAGCATAATTCCTAGATCACTTTTTGCCCATTTACAGGCAAATTACACTATATACAAGTATATTTGAGCCATTAGTCCAATCTTTTCCAACATTTCTTAAAATTTAAATATAAATTAATGAATAACTTATTTCACATTGTATTTAGAGACTCAAAAATTGATTGCTCCCAACTTCCAAAATTCTCTGATTGCCCCTGCTCCATATCTTGTTCCTTAGTCAAAAGACCTACAGTTTTTCTTTGAGTTTGTTGTGTACATTCGCATATTGAGTTTGATTTATATTATTACTTTTATCTCTGAAAGGCTCTGCCAACAATCTCCCTTCTTAACGAGTCCTGCTTCAGTATCCTCGACAATTTTTATTATATACCAGTATTTACTGCTTTCTGTGGTTATTTATTCTCTTTTCGTAACCATTCTCTGCCTCCAGACTGCAACCTGATGCCGAAGGGTATATTTTACACTTCCTTGTGTTCCCACACTTAGCAGAGGACTATATGCAGAGTAAACTCTCAAATATGAGTCAATAATCATATTAAAGATAATTAGCTCTTTAAGTTTACTGATTTTCCTTTTGCATAGCAATGCTACAGAAAAATCTAAGTTCTAAATATTCTCTAATCACTGAGATAGATGGTGGACTAAATCAATAAAAATAACATAAATTTGATACATTAACTTATCTCCTACATTCTAGAGTCTAATTTCTAGATAAAAGAGTTAAAAATATTATATGGGACTACTTTATTATTCCATTATGTTAAAAGTTACATTTTAAAAAATGTATTGTGGTAAGAACACTAAACGTGGCATCTGCTCTTTTAACATATTTGTGAGTGCACAATATGGATTTGTTAACTCTAAACAAAATGTTGTACAACAGACCTCTGGAAATTATCCACCTTACATAACAGAAACTTTATATATGTTGATTAGTATTTCCCACTCCCTCCAGCTCTTGGAAGCTACCATTCTACTGTCTGCTGTTAAGAGTCTATTTTAGATACTTGGTGTAAGTGAAATCATTCAGTATGTGTCCTTCTGTGAATGGCTTATTTCACTTGGCATATTATCATCAAACCTCCTCCATGTTGTTGCATATTGCAGAATTCATTTCTTTTTAAAAGCTGAATAATAATTATATATATATATATAATTATATACATATTATATATAATTATATCAATATTTCATTTTTTAAAAATCTATTCATTTGTCCTTGCACCTGTAGGTTGTTTCCACTTCTTAGCTACTGTAAATACTGGGATAATACTGGTAAGCATGGGCTGCTAACATTTCTTCAAGATCCTGACTTCAGTGTAACGTAAGTCCTGAAATTGTAAAACTCCTGGAAGAACACATAGAAGAAGAGCTACTTGACATTAGTCTTGGCAACGATTTCATAGATATGACACCAAAAAGCACAGACAACAAAAGAAAAAATAGATAACTGGGATTTCTTCAAACTAAAAAGCTGCTGCACACAAAAGAAACAACAGAGTGAAAAGGCAAACTATGGATCCTGAGGAAATATTTTGAAACCTCATCTCTGACAAAGAGTTCATTTTTTAAAAAATTGTGAGGGACTCCTAAAACTCAATAACAAACAAACGACAATAACAAAACAGTAACAGAGTTTAAAAATGGGCTAACTACTTGAATATACATTTCTGCAGAGGAGACATATGAATGATAGACACATTTATGAAAAGATGCTCGACATCACCAATCATCCGGGAAATGGAAATCACAAACCAAGACGAGATATCAGCCTCATCGGACAAGGCTCAGGACTACTGGGTCAATGGGTGAGACCTGTCTCCCTTTTTCTTTTAGTCTTCTGTATTAAGTTCTTTATTAGATTGTAACAGTGAGGGCCTGGCTTCATTTCCCCTCTGGCCCCTCATTCCTAGCTGCTAACTAACATTATTGCAAACAGTTTCTGTAAAATGTTATCATAGATATTCAAATGAAATATCTTAATCATTAAATAATTGTATTTGCTTTTTTTTATTTCTGAACACAATAATTCAATAAAAGAAAGCCACTTTGGTATTTGGCCACAGTCTGATATTAATGCTCAAGGACAAATTTCTGGAGTTGGACTTTGTTTCAATTTTTTTTTTTACTTTTAGCTTTTTTCTGTTCTATAACATAGACCTTGTGGTTGTTTTGTCTATATTATTCTTGTTTTTACACAATGTTTACAATGAACTTCTCAAAAAAAATTATTTCACAGTTTTTTTTTTCTGAATGACTCCTACTTTGAAAAGGCATAAATTTGGAATAAGTCTTTTGAAAAATATTTCATTTTATTCATTTTTAATGTAAACTTTTTTTTCCATTCAGTTTCCTTATACCCTTCTCCTTGGCAATCACCACACTGTTGTCCATGAGTCTCTTTCTTTGTGTTCAATCTCTCCGTATGCTTCCCTCAACCCTCAGCTGGCATCCTACTCTCCATCCAAGAGTCTGTCAAAAATGTTGACAGACTTCTGACCCATATGGAGGAATAGGTAGACACACTGTGCCTCCTCCCACAACCAAAATAAGCAGGACAACAATTTAGAAACAAAAAAAAAAAACAACCAGTACCAACAGAAAATTGAACTGCATGGAAGTCCCACAACTAAAAAGTTAACATAAACACATTCATTCAGACCAGTAGGAGGGGCGGAGATGGGCAGCGGCCTGGCAGGGAGGGGTCGCAGCAAAACAGCCGCTGGGGGATCCGGGCCAGCAAGGTGGCAGCGGGAGGACTCAGTGAGGCTGCGGATTGTGGAGGGCGCAGTGCACAAAGTGGCTGGTGACCAGGCGGTCCCACATTCCCACAGATAAACCAGGTGAAACAGGGGAGTGAGACAGACCATGCAACCCAGGGTCCCAGCGCCAGGAAATAATGCCACTGATTGAAAACACCTGTGGAGATTGAGGTGTCGGGAGATACTCCCAGCCTCACAGGAGAGCTGCAGCCCCATTGGACCACAGGGTCCTAGAATGTGCACAAGCCCACCCACCTGAGAACCAGCACCAGAAAGGCCCAGTTTGCTTGTGGGTAGTGGGGAAGTGACTGAAACCCAGCAGAGAGTGGAGCAAGCACCATTGTTCCCTCTTGGGCCCCTGCCCCGCATACAGTGTCACATACAGCTGTGACTGGGTTGACCTGCCCTGGTGAACACCTAAGGCTCTGCCCCTCATATGTAATAGGCACACTGAGACAAAAAACGTAAATAAAAACAAACAAACAAACAAACAAACAAACAAGGCCCAAACAGAAGAACAGATCAAAGCTCTAGAAAAAATACAACTAAGCTATGAAGAGATAGCCAACCCATCAGATGCACAGTTCAAAACACTGGTAATCAGGATGCTCACAGAATTGGTTGAATTTGGTTGCAAATTAGATGAAAAAAAATGAAGGCCATGCTAAATGAAATAAAAAAAAGTGTACAGGGAACCAATATTCATGGGAAGGAAACTGGGGCTCAAATCAGTGGAGTGGACTAGAAGGAAGAAAGAAAAAAAACAAACAGAAAAGAATGAAGAAACAAGAATTCAAAAAAATGAGGAGAGGCTTAGGAACCTCTAGGACATCTTGAAACATTCCAACATCTGAATTATAGGGGTACCAGAGAGGGAAGAGGAAGAGCAATAAGTGGAAAAGTTATTTGAACAAATAATAAAGGAGAACTTCCCCAGTTTGGCAAAGGAAATAGACTTCCAGGAAGCTCAGGAAGCTCAGAGAGTCCCAAAGAAGTTGGACCCGAGGAGGAACACACCAAGGCACATCATAATTACATTAGCCAAGATTAAAATGAAGGAGAGAATCCTAGACGCAGCAAGAGATAAGGAGACACTTACAAAGGAGTTCCCATCAGACTGTCAGCTGATTTCTCAAAAGAGACCTTGCAGTCAAGAAGGGGCTGGAAAGAAGCATTCTAAGTCATGAAAGGCAAGGACCTACATCCAAGATAGCTCTATCCAGCAAAGTTTTCATTTAGAATGGAAGGGCAGGTAAAGTACTTCTCAGATAAGGTCAAGTTAAAGGAGTTCATCATCCCCAAGCCTTTATTATATGAAATGTTAAAGGGATTTATCTAAGAAAAAGAAGATAAAAGAAAGACAAGTACAGTAAAATGACAGCAAACTCACAATTATTAACAACCACGCCTAAAACAAAAAGGAAAACAAACTAAGCAAACAACTAGAACAGGAACAGAACCACAGAAATGGAGATGACATGGAGGGTTAGCAATAAGGGAGTGGGAGGAGAAGAGAGGGGGAAAGGTACAGAGAATAAGTAGCATAGATGGTAGGTAGCAAATAGACAGGGGAGGGTAAGAATAGTATGGGAAATATAGAAGCTAAAGATCTTATAAGTATGACACATGGACATGAACTAAAGGGGGGGAATGTGGGTGGTAGGAGGTGTGCAGGGTAGAGGGGAGTGGAGGGAGAAAATGGGACAACTGCAATAGCATAATCAATAAAATATATTTTAAAAAATTTTGACAACAGTGGCACCAAAGGTTAATTGTTATGTCTTTGCAAAGTGTGATGAATCACAATAAATAAAGTCCCCTCCTCCTTTTCAAGTCTTACCAGAAGTTTCGATCTTTAACCCTTAGACATTTTGCATATGGCATTCTCTTTGCCAGAAATAACTGCTCTCTTCTCTTTGAGTGGAAAATCCTAAATTACTTATTAGTGTTAGGTTCAGCCTTGTGTTGTGTCCTACCCTGGACAAATTTTATATCTGTGTATACACACACATACAAGCACATACATACATACATATGTATATAAAATAAGATACACCTTTTCAAACACTGGAAATTTTATAATTATTCTATTCAGCTGCTCCATTAAAGCCTGCTCTCCCTGGTAGTCCCTGAGCTCCATGATGTCAGATCATTTCTTTCCTTGCTCATTTTATTTCCAGAAGCCAACACTAAATATGAAGTCTAATCTATAATATCAGTATATATATGATGAATGCACAAATAAAACTTTAAATTTTAAGGAAGTAGTTTTCATAAGGTATAGAATCCTAGAGAACAATGATGTCCAAATGCCAAAATATACACATAAAAAGCCCCAAATTTTCATATTTCTTTATAGGTAGCTTTTAACATAACTTATGACTAAGATGAATTCATGCCTCCTTTATACTAGTTGAATAATTCTGAGCAATGGGTTACTAGATAAAGAAAAAAAATATTTTAGCTTCCTTATCTCTAAAATTGGGAAAATAAACTTGCAAATTGTTGAGGAGGAGGCTATTATGAGCATTATATGGGTAATGTATATAAGTACTTAATATCATGTCTTCTGTACATTGCTTAACAGAAAGCATCTATTATTATTATGATCAATGCCATTCAAATGTCAATATGTTACATGGGTAATAATGAACTCCTGACTTTGACTTTATTAAAAAAGATATGCTTTAATGAATAATTTAAAAAGAATGGGATTATAAAGTAATACAGTATAAGTACGTTTCTTTGAGAAAAGAAAAAAGTATTTTATTCTATCACAAAGTGTCAATAAAGAATTCAGTGAATGAATACCACATATATTTTCTCTAAAGAATAAAACGGTTTTGCTCAAGTACTGAACAGTAGCAGAATTCTTGCATAAGAAAAACAAGGGTATTTTGGAGAGAAAATTATGAGCAACACAAAGTGTTATTCTCAGGTGAACTGGCCCCAGATTTCCTTATGGCATGCTAAGCGATGTACATCTTATGGTCAAGCACTGAGCATGAACCCAGTTACCATTATCCTACAAATGTGACTAGCACAAATATTTTAGAAAAATGTCAACAAAGTTTAATAAAACAATAATTATATGGCTCACATGAAAGATCTGGTTATTAGTTTTTGTTGTTGATAAAACACATTATCTCAAAATGTAGAAGCTTAAAATATTATGATTTCACCTATTAGAGAAACATGATCAACAAAATAAACAATCGAGCAAAATATGAACAGACATTGAAATAAAGAACAGGCTGATGGTAAACAGAGGGTGGGGGGAGGGGATAGCGAAGGAAAGAAGGGGAAATGTCATCAAGGAACGTGTATAAAGAGCCCCTGGACAAAGACAAAGGTGGGTAGGATTGAGGGTGGGAGGTGGGAGTGAGTTGGGAGGGGGATGAGAGGAGGGGAAAAAGAGACCACTGTGTTGGAAAAATAATACAAAAATAAAATAAAATAAAATAAAATAAAATAAAATAAAATAAAATAACTATTATATGCCCATCAAAAATAAAAAATAAAATAATACCTATTACTCACTGTTTCTAGGGTCAGGAATTCAAAAGTAGCTTTGTCTCGGGATCTCTGTTCTGACTGCGACTGGAAGATCTACTTCCTACACGGCTCACCTGCATGGATGTCGGCCAGAGGCCTCAGGTCTCTCTCAGGGGCACCTCTTGCCAGCACTATTGGATTATAGTGGCAGATGACTTCTCCAGACCCCGTGGTCCAAGACAGGAAGGTCTATGCCACAATATCTTTTATCACCTTGGAAACCACACTCGGTCATTACGTCAACATTCTGTTGGTTTCACCAGTCAGCTTTCTGTAGGATGGAAGGCGATCACACAGGGCGTGGGTATCAGAAAGCACAGATCAGCGGGAGTCGCCACAGCGGAGCCCATTAGCCATCACAGCTTCAGCTGAAGGCACCTAGTCTAGTCCTATTGGACACTACGAATTCTATTCTACTAAAATTACCTTATAAAATGAGATACTGTAAATTACTTTAGGATGAACAGTAGGATAAGCAACATGTTTCTTTGGGCTCATATTTGATAGTCTTAAATCCTCAGTATCCCATTCTTCTACAAAATTTACTCAGAATTAAGCGAGCTAAACATTTTAACTTCTTGTTTGCAAAAAAGAAAATAACCCTCAACAGCTTACCACTATCAATAAGACTAGTCACATACTATTAATTTTCATCCATGTAACCGGAACTTGATAAAATTGCATGCTCTGTATGGTGAATGCATGCTTTGTATTCGCATAACTCAGTATATACTTATACTAGACTATCAGAAGGTGCCTGTGTAGAGTTATGACACGTGACCCTTCCTAACCCACTCAGGCTAGTGATAAATTAAATCTCTGGGTAGATTAATAACTTCCATTAAGAACACAACATCTCAGTTCTTAATCTCTAATTGGTTTAGAGATAATTACCTGACAACTATAGGACAAAGATAATTGTTAATGAGATTGCCAGCTTTCCATCCTAGCTAAGTAGAGTCTTAGTATTTTTTTTTGTTACTTTTCATTCCATATTTCAGAAAGCAAAAACTCAAACAGATTCCATTACTTCCTAAGAAACAGTCTGAATGGGTCCAAAACTAATTCAGAAAATTAGGGTTGGCCATTGAGCCTCAAAAATCCCACCTAATTCATTCATCACCTTGTCTGTCAGGGTGCTCATTCCCATGTTGATTGAGGGTCAGGTGCTGCTTGGGATATAGCAACTGCTTGATTTATGGGTCTCCCACTTGTAGGGTAAAAAATATGGCTTGCATTTATTCTTATTGACTTTCCACTATGCAATTTTCTTCAAAAGCGTTTCATCAATATGGAACCACTGAAGAATAACAACATATATCTCAGAGTCAGGTATTTCTTTAGGATCTATAAATATTATGCCGCGCACTTCTGGATGCAAGCATATTTGTTAAATGGCCCATTCTCTTTCAGTCAGTCGTCTGCTCTAATGCTCTGATGCCACGAGATGTGAAGCATCTGTTACTATTCATCAGAGGCTAAGAGGATTTATGGCTTTTCATTAATCACCTGGAAGAGAAACTATTTACTCCCTTAAATGTCAGATCCTCTGTGATTACAAAGTGCGCATGAAGTGTGGGGATACAATTTCAAGAGAGTGAAGCACAAAAGCAAGTAAATGTCTGACGAATAAGAAGCAGAAAGGGAAGCGTGTCACATCACATCCCAGGAGGCCTCCCAGATCTTTGATTTTGTAATTACCTCTTAAGTCATAAGATGGTGATATATTAACTCCATCACTTTTCATTTCATTTTTAGAGCTGCTACAAGTCTGTTACTCTTTAAAATATTTTCAGCATTTAAATAATAATTTTATTGGGAAAAATGTGAGCGTGGGAGCTGTGTCCCTACATTTAACATCACTACAGATTGAACTATTATGACATACACTCTCAGAACATTATGAACAGGGAGAACTTCACCAACTTGTTAAAGAATAACTAGACCTACAGCTTTTGTGATATTTCAGGAGCAGAAATTAGTAAAAATTTTTTCCACAGACGATAGGATTGTTTCTTTAGAAAATTCCAAGCAATAGAAAATAAAACAGGAACAAAAACAAAAAAAGCTACTGGAACTAATTAGAAAGTATAGCAAGATTTCAGGATATAAGGATAACATGCCAAATTTAATTGCTTTCTTATAACAAGCAATGAATAATAGTAATTTGAAATTAATCACAATATCATTTACATGAACTCAAAAAGAAGAAAAGAAAAAATATATACCTAAATTTAACAATATATGTACCAAGCCTATTTGAAGAAAAGGAAAAATTCTAGTAAATGAGGCAAAGTAGATTTAAATAAATGCCCAGTTGTTCTAGGTTCATGGATGGTAAGATTCAATGTTGTTAATATGTCAGTTTTCCCATACCTGATATATCGATCCATTGCAATCCAAATAAAAACTATGGGAAATAATTTTGTGGATTATCAACTATTCTAAGGTATGGAAAAAAAACAAAAGGTCCAAAATTTATTTTTAATTTGTATAGACTGACACAACCTGACTCAAGACTTGATAGAAAGCTATCCTAACAAGACAACATTGTAGCATTGGTAAAATAATGAATGAAGTAGGCAAACTGAGGAGAATGAAGAATTCTGAAATAAGCCACACCAACAGAGTCAATTAATCTTTCACAAAGAGGTAAAGGTAGGTCTATACAAAAGGATCACCTTTCAACAAATGATCCTGGAACAACTAGACACACAAATGTAAAACAATGAATCTAGAATGAATCTAGATACAGACCTTACATCTTAAAAAAAAAAAAACTCCATATGGATCATAGACACAAATATAAAATGCAAAACTGTAAAACTTCTAGAAGAAACAATAAAATTTCAGTGCTCTTGTGTTTGGTTATGATTTTTTGTTTCATTATTTTTTAAGTATTTTGTTTACTTATTTTTTTAGAGAGAGGGGAAAGGAGGGAAAAGTGGGAGAGAGAGGGACGTTGACCAGCTGCCTTTTGCCCTGACCGAAACTGCAAGTTAGGCACGTGCCCTGACCTGGAATTGAACCAGAGACCTTTCACTTTGTAGGATGAAGCCCAACAGGTAAGGGCTTGGTAAAGACGTTTTAGATACAACACCCAAAAAACAAACAAACAAAAGCACCACAATCTATCAAAGAAAAAAAATGGTAAGTTGAACTTCATTGAAATTGAAAAAAATGTCTGCTCTGCAGAGGACAGTGTTAGAAAAGCCACAGACTGGGGGACATTTTTGGCAAAACAGGTATCTGAAAAGGGACTCTCATGCAAGCTATGCAAGTAACTCAAAAATGAGTAATTATAAAAAATAAAAATGGATAAACTTCTGCACAAATATTCCACCAAAGAAGATATATAAATGTCAATAAGTATATAAAATGCTTAATATTATATATTAGGGACTTGTATATTAAAACAACATTTGAGATACCACCATTAACCTATTATGGCTGACATCCCAAATACTGACAGTGCCAAATGCTAGTGAGCATGTGAAACAGAAAGGACTCTCCTTCATTTCAGGTGAGAGGGCAAAATAGTGGAATCACTTTAGAAGACAATTTGGGAGTTTCATAGAAAGCAAAACATAGATTTACTGTACAATACAGCAATCATACTACTTAATATTTATTCAATGAGGCGATAACTTATGTCCAGACAGGAATGTCTACATTGTCCACATTCGCAATACATACACATATAGTTTCTGAAACAAATGAATGTGTTGTCTTTCTGAAAGATCATAACCAACATGTTGAGGAATTTAAATAATAAGTAATAACATATCAAGCATATATTGAAAATTTTCATTTCTAGTGTTATAAAGCGGGATGTATTAACTCCATTATTAACTGACAAGTTGTAAATGAGTAGGTGGATTAACAAGTTGTAAATGAGTAGGTGGATTAACATGTGATGGTACATGCATATGTGAATATTATTTGGCCATGAAAAGAAATGAACTATTAAGTGATGAAAGAACATGGAGGAACCTTCAATGCAGAGCACTAAGGGAAAGAAGCCAGTGTGAAAATGCTACAAGCAATATGACTCCAACTACACGACATTCTGGAAAAAGCAAGACTATAAAGACAGTAAAAATATCACACCAGTGCTTCAGGGGAAGGGGAAAGGACGAGTGTTTGGCACCCAGGACATTTTGAGGAAACTGAAATTGTTCTGTATTATACCGTAACAATGAATAAGTAAATAATGCATTGGCCAAACCCAAAACTGTACAATGAAAATGGTAAACCCTAATATCAACTATGGATTCAAATTAAAATAATGTGTCAGTATTGGTTTATCGTTCATAACAAATGCATCCCACTGTCACAGCATGTTAATAATAGGGGCGTATGTGGAGAAAAAGAGGGAAGCGTATGAGAAATCGTTGTCCTTTGCCCATTTTTCCTGTATGCCTACAACTTCTCCAAATATTAGTCTCTCAAAAAAAACCAAAATTTTATTCTTCTCAATACTAAAGCTGTAAAAGAATACATTTGATGAATTTTATTATAAAAATAACAGGGTAGTGAGAAGATACCCATTTGTCCTTACATGTGTAATAAATTCTGAGCTAAATATTTGCCCACCAACTTTCAGAGGTAAGAGTTTGTTTTTCATTAGGGAATTTAAAAAAATCCAATGTGCTTTTAAATTATTGCCTTGCACCCTATTTTTAGTTACATTATTTCCATCATTTTAACTGTTTGTAAAATATGAAAACTCTGGATCACACTGCAAGTTATATGTGTGTGTGTGCAATTATAACTTCTGAAAAAAGTTATATATATAGAAAATTTCTGAAAAAAGATAAATGTAAATTTCATCTGAAAAAAACACAACTAAAATGTAGATATACAACCAAAAAATAAACTATAATTTGAGTACATATTCACATTACAAAGTATAGAAATGCATAAAGCAGAAGGAGCTTGCTGTTTTTATTACTAAATAATTTAATTGGTTAAGTTTAAATTAGGGTACTCTAAGATCATGTTAAACTATTATATATGCTTTTATAAGAATATATATGTATCCCTGTAAAGTTGACATTCAAAAACCTTGTCTGCCATTCACTTCTATATAAACAGCCCCAGGGCTTGACACAGACTTGGAACCTTTTAAATATCTTATAAAGTTTGGATGTTTCCGTTAGTTCTAAGAAATGCCTCATGATACACTGAAGTTACAATCATTCTGGCCTTCCCTCAAGGTCATAAAGTTGTTAATTCATTTTGAGACATTATATTGAGTAAGCATTTCTTGGTTTACTTCCTGATTCAAATGTTTGAATTCTTGGCAATAAAGGCATGAGGATGTGGTAATGATGTTTCCCTAAACAATATTTTTTTCTCATAACAACCCCTATACCCCACAAATTGAGATCCTGAATAATAATTACAAAGCAGACTTTATATTATGATTTATTATATATATATACACACACATATATATGTGTATATATATTTTTGTTTATCAGCAAAGTACCTTCATTAGGGAAAAACTGTATAAATCCATAACAAATATAAAATTTCTTTAACAATTTGTTTATAACTGTGGAAAAAAGAATTCTAACCCTGGCTGGGGTGGCTCAGTGGATTGAGTGCTGGCATGTGAACCAAAGTGTCACCAGTTTGATTCCCAGTCAGGGCACATGCCTGGGTTGCAGGCCAGTTTCCAGCAGGGGATGCATGAGAGGCAACCATACATTGATATTTCTCTCCCTCTCTCCTTCCCTTACCCTCTAAAGATAAATAAATAAAATCTTCAAAAAAATACAATATCACCCAACTTTGGGTTAACAACATCGGGAGAGCATTCTAAACTGTATGTATGGCAGTCACAGAATTAATGAATTTAATTCTACTTATCCTTAAGAGGAAGATAAGCTGCCACCTGCGCTGTGCAGTACAAAGATAAAAGAACACGCATGAGAGGAGTCAGAACAAAAGTCATATTTCAAAGTAGAAACTTTGAGAAAAATGCATTAGTTTAGATAAGACATAAAAACTTGAATGCTAATGAACACGATGCAATCTTTAGAATATCACCTGCGAGTTAACAAAGAAAGAGACACAGGAAGCGAAGATAAACACTACCGAAAAGCAACAAGAGAGACATGAACAGTTTCTCTTTGCTTTACAGGACCCGAATGTACAAATTCCACATCAAAGAGATGAATGTCAATTCGGCAAAATGAAAGAGAAGTCAGGGAAAAGAAATATTTCAAAAGATTTCCTTGTTTATCAGCATTGTCCTTTGATCAAACGTCGAAAAGGACAAGGACCCAGGTCACGCTAAGACATGTGTCTGCACAACACTGGAAGCGGTCCCCACCCTGTTGCCAGGGGAAGGTCGCTGTGCGCCTGCTCCGGAAAACCATTGTGTCTTGCAGAAGGGCTCAGGTTAAGCTCCCACAGCTGTGGAGTGATTCAAAGGAAGAGTTAAATCGCAATGTCGGCAGATTAGCTCTGTAAATGTTTCAAAATAAGACGGAAACCTGACCCACTGTGGTTCTCCTTTAGAAATCGTATCACTTGGGGGGAAATGGAAGAAAAGAGTAAAAGTAAAAGAATGAAGGTGGCAAGAGATATTTGATCATGGAAAATAGCATAGCAAGAGTCCAGTAAGACGCACTGAGAGAGCAAGCACACAGTACATCACAAACACTGAAAGACAAGACTATAGCATTGTTTGGAGCATAAATGCAATTCCATTTTGTTTTTGTTTTATGGCCAGTGTAAGAATGCCAAAGAAAGAGTTGTTAGCAGAGTCATCTTTTGCATCTTTACACATTTGTCCTCTTGCGACCTCCCTACTTACCCTCAACTTCCTCTTTCATTTGCTCCAAAAAATGTCTCCATTGCTTTAATTTAATGACATCCCCTAACAATCAGACCTTTAAAAATCATTTTTTAATTTTTGAGTATTTTCATTATCTAGATGTTAAATTTTATTAATCACAAAGGAGCATTAATTCCACTTTAAAAATGAAAAAGTTGAACTTAAGAAATATTAAGTAACTTAATTATGGGTAACTTAGCCCAGAAATGAAAGGGCAAATGCTCATATTCAAGTCAGCCTGAATCCAAAAAAATCACATTGTTGTTCATGCGTTTAAATAATCCCTGTTGCCTCTCTTAGCCTATCAATGCCTGCATCCTCTTTCTTTTCTTCTCTAGCCTTGATATATTAATAATAAATAAAATTAATTCAGCCCACTATGCTATGCTATAATTAATAATATATAATATTCTACACTTTGGAAGAAGAACTTGAATTAAAAAGAATATTTGAAGAAACAGGGACATTCTCAATGAAATATAAACAAAACTCATGAATGCACTGAATGTGGTAAAAGTGAATACTGTGTTGCCTCGCAATCATGAGAGCAGGCTGATTAAGTTCCTAGTACATGTAATTGCTCATCTGTGTTGTGGGTCTCTTAGTAGCTCCTGGTGAAGAATAATCTTAAGAGCCCTAGGGCTATTCTCTTTCTCTCCGTGTTTGGAGTAAATAAAAATGTAATTCATATGCCTGGAGTCTAAGACGGGCCATGCCCTCCAGAATTCTTCTTTTATTTAATGTTTACTTATTATTTGGAAGGAGGGGGAAGAGAGAGAGAGAGAGGGAGAGAGAGAGGAATCCCGATTTGTTGTTTCACATACTTATATACTCATTGGTTGCTCTTTGTATGTACCCTGAGTGGAGCTGGAATGACAGCCTTGGCATGTCGGGGTGATGTTTTAACTAGCTGAGTCACCCAGCCAGGGCCACTCGAGAATTCTTGACACATATACCTAAAAAAGCCCTTGGAACATAGCTAGGTAACGAGATATTATTCATTAAATTTATCACACAAATAATGTTCATTACTATCCCGACATCCTTCTGATTGTTTCAGAAACAGTCCTGCATCAAATCCCTAAACCTCATCAAACTTACCCAAGCCTGATACATATTTCAGGCATTGCACAATCACATTATGTACTGTGTGTTCTAAAAGATTGGTATTAGTTCTAGTTTCTGCTTTCTCTTGCTTCGGAATCCACAATGACAGAAAAGTTCCTCAACCCCTTTATTCTAGAAATCTTAATTTATAAAACAAAGCACTTACAGCACAAACTAAGAGCTTCCATATTCCTTTCACCCGAGGCCCATTAAATTTAATACCTGTGAAATGAATACAGTGATTTTTATTATGTTTGTGTAATCATTTCTCTTTGGAAACAGGTTGATCAAAGTCTGTGTAACATTTTAAATCACTTAAGGTTTACCTAGTATACTTTTTCTTTTTAAATATTCTATTATTCTGAGTTGGCCCGATGAGACAGATAGAGGTGAACTACAGGCCAGAGACAGCAAACAAACACAGCCTGAGTAGGACAGGATAAACCGTTCACAGAATAAAAGTCAAACAAGCCTCACCTGTTTTATTGTAGGTTTTATTAGCACAGGGCACTCAAAATACTTCTTAATCCGGAACCATGTTTTCCATCTTACATTTCAAAACAAAGCCTTCTGCAGAGGTGTTTTTAAAAAGGTTGGTAATAGCTATTTCCTTATTAAGGAAAATACATGTATTATAGTGTCAAATAAAATTTTAATGCCTTTCTCTGGTTATGCTCACGTCAGCCGATGTCTAAACACTGGAATGTTCAATTATCACATAAATGTACAGCTGAATTGCTTTCATAAAACAATCACCAAGCTGTGCCAATTGTCAAAGAGACTAAATACAAGCCATGCTAATAAAGTTCACAGTAAATTGTGAAGTGGCATAAAATCAATTCCATCCCTCTTAGTAATGAATCATTGAAGTAAGAGCCTTTCTATCTTAGCTGCAGGATATATAATCAAGAGATAGGAAACTATCTTGATTAGCATCTATTAATTAATTTCAAACATTAAGAAACTGAAACAACCTATTATTCACTAATATTTATGATAATAAATTGGATGTAATGGGGAAGGATTCCAAAATACTGATGATTTTGTTACCACTGAAAACCTCAAGGAAATGGCTTTAAAATCTTAAAAGATAGTGTCCCAGTATGAAAAATTTTATACTATTTGTTAGGAGTATTATTCCAAAAGGCACCATGTACATATTTCTTGAAAATATTTTTAAAAAGAAAACAGTCTCTATAGTCAAATCATCCAATTACCTAATAAGAAAATAACACAGAATTATTCCATTTTACTGAAGATAAAATTCCTGAAACTCAGTTTAACTTAATGTTATCCTAAATATTGATATATTAATGATAGAGATGGAATTTTCACTACACAAAATCAATCCACCCTGTAAATCCACTCTCCTTTTATTCTATAAATTTTTTAAGTACAAACTGCTTAATCATGTTCTACATCTTCTCTTTGATGATTTCTATGTCATGTGAGCACAATTTCCCTAGATTTGCTGAATACCTGTACATTCTTTAAGGAAGCATCGGCATTGACACTTGATTTACCATGTGTATTATAAATTCTGAATCATAGTAGTTGAACAGGACCAGTGAAATGTCTTTAATCCATCTGAAATATGATGGCCAAAACAATATTTGATACCAAATGCAATGCATCCACCCTTTTGCAAAATGATACAACCAACCAGTGATCCGAGAGACGAGGTTCTCAGGCTGCTGTTGCCAACTAGGTCACTGGGCAGCATGTGGCAGAGATAACTTGGCCCCACGTCTGCCCTCCAGCCCCAGGGAGAAGCAGTGGGAAACTATTTTGGCAAGGGGAAGTTCCTCCCTGAGGAAGAAATTTTTCGGTTATGGCTAAATCCATTTACTACTAACATTTTCCCCTCACATGCCAAAAAATAAAGAGACCTCACTAATATATCTATCAAAATATACATAAAAAAGAATAAACATTTTAAATCCTTATAGAATGGGTTTTTTAAGTTGGGAAAGGCAGATATGAACCAATCTCTCTAATGTGACATTATTATTTAGGGGAAGAATGTCCAATGACATTGGGCTAATTCCTCAGGGAAAATGATGATAAAATACCATACTCATCTATTTCCATATGAAGAAAAAATAACAATCACTATGTTGTTTTATAGGTGTCTCAGCAACAACTGCTGGATTTCCCCTAAATAATCTTTGAAAAAATCACTTATTTTCTTTCTGTTTCTCTTATAAGGACAATAAATCCATGGCTTCTATGCATTGTGACTTCTGCTTATAGCCTTCTTTTAGTGTGAGTCTATGTTTGACAATTCATAATAAAATCGCCAATACTGAGAATATAGCTGAAATATCCACTTCCATTAAGAATAGAGACCACTGTTGGATAGACAGGTCAGTTCATTGCATTAACCACTAGCATGTGTAGGCTTAGTTGCCTTTAGATAAGCCTCTGACCGCTGGTCTCTTTGGCTGTGAAAATGTAGAAACATCACATTCTGCACATGTCATCATAAAAATACCTGATAGCTTTCAGAAGACATCTATAGACTTTGTATGTGCTATATAATCACTTATTTGGCACATGAAGCAACAAACATATTTAAATATTAATAATTGTTTAATTGTAATATTTTAAATTAATGACTATCATCAACAATAAGTAATTTAGATAATTAAAATTTATTATTTAAATATTAGTAATTAACAAGTTACCTACAAATTTACGAATAAAATAGAAGTGTGCAAATAAAATGAATATTAAAAAATTTAAAGATAAAGAAAGGTTATTATGCATGGAAGAGTGTTTCAGAGCCTTTAATAACTCAATACACTTGCCATTTATTTTCGTGCAAGTGATTCAACAGGAAATATTTTTCAGGGAAATGTATGAAAATTAAAATCCTGTTGGAGAGAGAAAAGAGATATGAAGGGTAAAAATAGGTGATTTTCAGAGCATATTTAGGGTAGTTTTCACTCCTGGTTTAGAATCAATCATTTAGAAAGAAAAGAGTCTTTTTTTTTGTTTTGTTTTTTCCTTTAGTGCTTATAATATTGTTATTATATTTTAATGATAGTGCATGCATATTTGTGCACAAGGACCTAATATTTGGATACTTATAATATTTAATAAGGATTTCCCATGAAGTAGAAAAAAAGAGGATATTTGGGTAAATACACATAAATGCCAAATAAAGTGTATATAATAGAAAATGAACCAATATATTCCAATACAATTTTTCTATAAATATAGCATCTGTTGATCTTTTAATTGGTCAAGAAAGTATGTAGGTCTAAGAGTGCATACAAAAATGTTGCCTTGCAAAATAATCAACCATACACAAAATAGCAGTGTCAGTGCTGAAGTTCAAACAGAAGGCAAGTAAACTTCCTCAAGCACAGCATAGAGAGATACTCATCACCGACATAGAAACTAAGTAGACTTCAGGAGCGACTGGCACTGTGGTAAGATTTGAAGTGCCATACAACATCAACTACTGACCCCAAAGGAACAAAATTAAAATTCCAAATCAGAAAAATAAAGCAACATAAAGGAGCAAAGGAGTGTAGAAGAAAGGAAGAGAGAATGGTCCTATCAAAGGTGGAAAGCAGTAGTAAGACATATGCTGCAAAGGTAATTGTGTCTGAAAAGGTTTCAGTTTGTTCATTTCTTTAGCAAATGGTAAGTGATCATCTACTATAGATAAACATAAGGCTTGCTGAATGAATAGTTGTGGACGAAACATATTATCGCTGTTGTAAAGCAAATATTAAACAAATTATCAAGAAAAACAACTCATTCCAACTGTGATCACACTACAAATGAAAAAGTACCCGCCACTATGTGGTGACATAAATGATAGCCCCCCCATCTTCTAGTAAGGTGGCCTATGCCTCTAGTTAATTTGCTCTTCCCTCTTTAAAACACACAATTCATACCACTTGTTTCTTTTCCCACATCAAGTAACTTCATAGTCACACTTGACAGATTACCTAGTTTTTTATTTCACTGAGAAATCTCCTAGGCCAGGACAGAGGCACAGGTGTGAGATAGAACCATTTGTATGAGTCAGGAGACACAGCGGAGACCACTGGGGAGTCAGTCAGTGCACATGGGGAACAGAGTGTGACCGAGGACTGAGTCTGAGGGTTGGGTTCCAGCATACAGGGGTCTGAGAGAAGCCGAGGAAGGAGAACCTGGAAAGAAGAGGGGTGCTTTCTTGGTAGCCAAATTAGATAAGTCACCAAAGAGGGACAACCTACTAGATCAAATGTTTCTTATAAATGAAGAGGAGGACTGAAAATGGGTTCAGGATTGCCATGAGGAGCCCTAGGTGAGGCCGATAAGCACAGCTTCTGAGATGTTTTAATGAACAAAGCATCAGTAGAATGCTTTTAAAAGAATAGTTGGAAGCACCATAACAACTCTTTTGAAGAAGATTACTGCGTAGAAGATGGAAGAAATGTGACAGGAGCTAGGATAGGAAGTGAGGTAGAATGAAGTGATGGGTGGGTTTTTGTAAATGGGAAAATAATAGCAGGTTATGTGCTAAAGCCAAAACTCTGATAGAGAGGAAGAATTTGAGGATGGGGGACAGAGGGAAGCCTCAAGCATTGCTTTTATAAAGAACGTTTTTTCAAAGATTTTATTTATTTATTTCTTAGAGAGGGAAGGGAAGGAGAAAGAGAGAGAGAGAGAAACATCAATATGCGGTTGCTGGGGGCAATGGCTTGCAACCCAGGCATGTGCCCTGACTGGGAATCGAACCTGCAACACTTTGGTTCGCAGCCCACACTCTATCCACTGAGCTACGCTAGCCAGGGCCTGCTTGTGAGCAGAATACTGGACATCAGAGTGATTGCAGAGGTTAAATGTATAAATTGTCAGGGCACTTTTGATGTACCATTTGAGTCATGTCTTATTTAATTTAAATTTATAGCAATAATTCTACTTCTATAGCTGTATCCATCATTGTTCAGTTGCTTACACAATTAATTTTACAGAGTGAGAAAACACTTATGTTTACCATTTAAAGGGTTTCCCCACTTAAAATAGAGAAGAGTAGCAAAATTAAGAATATTTGGTGTCACGTGATTAACGTGTTAGACAATGTATTATTTACTGTATAAGAGCAGAATGACATGAATGAGTGGATGGAGAATGAACTTGTCAATAGATCAATGAGTTGTAAATTTAAGAATATTTTGTATGAAATGACTAAAGAAATTGGTTAGTACAGGAAGGAGCTGGTGGTCAGATTAAGATGTTTAAAACAGATTTTTGGAGATGGTGCAGACATTGGTATTAATGTCAAAGAAGAACACTCTGACTAATTATAACTGATGGAAAGAAAAGTCACGAGAAGTCAGAAAGTTATAAAGGAAAGTCATGAGAATTGAACTGGTCACACTTGTGGCTGTTTTTGTCTCCAGAATGATGCTCAGAATAATTGTGAAGAGAGTGGTGGAGAAATAAGTGCCAGATTCTGTGACTAAGAAAGAGTATCCAGAAAGTCGGCCGCTGGCCACAAAGAAAGAAAAGATAATAGCGTATGGGGGAATGCATGTAAAAACATTATACTTTTTGAACTAAAGAGAGGCATAAAATCAAAAGCAATGGGGGACCCATTTCCTCCAAGCAATTCTAAAAACAGCCAAAACAGTGTGGTCACACTGCTGTCCCAGTGCCAGATGATCATGAGATATTATATAAATAGTTGAAAACAGTGTACTCTGTACATGCTTCAGAAGTCCCTGCAAAATAACTGTTTCATACAATAAAACTTCAGATAAGAATTAGGCAGAACAGAGTATAGGGTTATACTATCTGGCAAACATCTGGGATGCCAACGTGATGCAGCATGAAATCAGGCCCATATGCTTTTCCAATCAATGATACGGAGTAAAAAAAAAAATCATTGCATAGAGGGGATGGGGTGAAGCAAGAAAGGATTTGTGGATGGGACTGCCACATTCTTGAAGAATAGAGTCCTTGGAGTCTATGCTATAAATCATGACAAAAATAAATAAAGCATAGCTAAGCAGATGTTTAAAGTTTGCAAAGAAAGTATAATTGTTTGCCATAGCGATGTCACTCTCATTGGATCTCTAACAAAAATGTATCCATTTCAAGAAATCAATTTCCTTTTGATTAATTCAACATAATTGGCATATATGTGAGAAATAAATGAGTTCTTTTCCTATGTAAAATGTTACTTCTAAGACTATCAGTTAAAAAGTCTGCCACAATACTGATGATTTTGGTTTGACAATAACAATTACAAGACATTCTCTTAGAGTGATTTACTAGTTGGATCACATGATTCTTGAAATCAGACCTAATTCAAAGCAATAAAGTGATATCATTATGCCCTGGTTGGTGTAGCTTAGTGGGTTGAGTGCTGGTCTGCAAACCAAAAGGTCGCCCGTTCAATTCCCAGTGAGGGCACATGCCTGGGTTGCAGTCCAGGTCCCTAGTTGGGTTGCGGGAGAGTAAACCACACATAGATGTTTCTCTCCTTCTCTTTCCCTTCCTCTCTCTCTAAAAATAAATAAATAAATAAAATCTTTTTAAAAAGTGATACGTTAGGATATCATCTATTTTCTAGTAATTCTCTAGCACTATAATGAAGCAGCCAGCTTATTTAAGAATTTATGAAATAATAAGTGTGCATGTCAGTAAAGGAGAATCAAATTAAGTACAATTTTACACCTGAAGAAAATTTCCAGGACATTTTTTATGCCAATATTTGAGTCATTTGTTTCTGTGTGGCTTAGTTTCTTAGAACTACTAACTAGAAAACCATAAGAAATATGTAGAAATGGGTTTATTTAAATTCTACATCTAAAAGCAAAGTTCCAGAGAGATAACAGTAAGATCCTAAAGTATAAAATTATATATGAACACTCCATTATTTTTCTACATATGAAGTGCCAGTCCGATATGAATGGTAATTAGTACCTAGTACCCACCTATACTTACTTAGAACAATTAAGAGAATTACAAATTTATGAAGAAAAATTGCACACTTAATATGACTATTAACATAAGGTTTCTATTAGGTTTCCATTTAAGAAATGGCATTCTGGCCCTGGCTGGCATAGCTCAGTGGATTGAGCGAGGGCTGCGAACCAAAGTGTCACAGGTTCGATTCCCAGTCAGGGTACATGCCTGGGTTGCAGGCCATGACCTCCAGCAACCACACATTGATGTTTCTCTCTCTCTCTCTCCCTCCCTTCCTCCCCTCTCTAAAAATAAATAAATAAAATCTTAAAAAAATGGCATTCTGAATCCAAAAGATCAAATCTTGAACTCATGTGTTAATAAAAGCTGCTAGAAATATTGTTTAATTCATATTCAGACAAGCAAGCAAGAAGATATTTAAAAGTTTTATCTATTTTGAATGTTGTCAATAATAATATATGAGAAAAATTTTTACATCCAAAACAAAATGCATGCTGTAATTTAAAACATTTAGATATGTCGACTTGTATGCATATGTAAATCGCAAGGAATAATGAGTCTCCCAGCTGCCAACCTGTATTTTGGCTTCAGTAAGCTCCACCACAAAGTGCAATTCATAGGGAATATTCCTATCTTTCCTCATAAATTATTACCACCTGCTAATATTATAAGAGCTCATCTGTGAATTTTCTATGGAAATGACAGTATTCTAATATAATTCAATTTGATTTCTAAAAGTCACATAATTCTTCTTCGTCTAAGATGCATTTTTGCATCCTGTATACTTTCTCCCTGACATGAAGGTGGGCTGTGTGTGTGTGTTTGTGTGTGTTACTGAATTCCTGTCAACACGATTACAAGAAAAATGAGCCCCAGGTTTTCACAAACACAGATGTGATGAAATGAGCCACTTCATCAACAATGTTTTGATAGGAGCTGTAAGACAGGTACTTTTCCCAAGGCATCAGAAATGTTGTTTTAAGGCGTAGCTGAGTATGCCTTCATTAAGTTTGTTGTACAAGGGCATTTATGTCATTAAAAAGGTGTTATCATCATAAGTGAAAAAGCAGCCCGTTGAAAAGAGTACCCATTATGATTGTCACTTTAAAATTATTATTTTTAAAGTATACTTAGAAAATTATAAACAATGTATAAAATGACTATCGCTGCATGGTGAAATTGTGTTTTTTTTCTGTTTAACTTTATGTATTTTAAAAATACTCAAGGAACATGTAGAAAGGACCCATGGACAGAGCCAGAGGGAGTAGGTTCGAGAGTGGGACAGGGGGTTGTAGTCAGGGGAAAATGGAGACAACTGTACTTGAACACAATAAAAATATGTCAATTTAAAAATAACAATTATAGAAAATAAAAATATAACCAATAAGAACTTATTAATAGAAGAACAAATGAATCTTAACAATTTTAAATGTTACCAAAGTTAACATTTCTTTAATTTCATACATACTGCATCTCATGTAAGATCATGATTGTGATCCCCATTATAATTTGCTCCAAAGAGTAAAAAAAATAAATAAATAACAATTATAAATGGACAGCTTTAACTTAGTCTGTGACACCACAGCATAAGACAGAAATAAATATTTTTTCACATTTTGTACCATGGGGTGCAGTTCTGTATCAACAGATCTTGCATATGAAAATGGTGAATTACATTCTCATTCAGATTCACACAATTTACTGTAGTTTTTAAGACCGTGGAGTCTGCCTGACTTGGGTGGGCCCAATCTAGATTTTGCCGTTACTACTCTTAACCCAAGCTAATCCCTTAACCACTCCTTTCTCACCTCCATTTTTCATTTACAAAGTAGGAATAATGACAGGAGTTGTTAGATTCCATGAGTGAATACATACAAATCCCTGAGCATAGTGACTGGCAAGTCGTGAGCGCATAGTTCACACTACCTAGTGTTATATTTATGTTTTCATGCTTGCTGCTGTTTTTGCTTTTACTGTCTGCTCCTACTCACTGGGGATGTTAAACTCATTTTCACCAGGAGACACATCAGTCTCGCGGTTGCCTTCAAAAGACCAAATGTAATTTTAGGACTGTATAAATATAACTACTCCTTAACAGTTAAGTAAGAGCTCGGCACCTCCACTGGGTAGAAACAAGGTGCCAGGCTGGATAAAACAAGGTAGAGGGCCGGATTCAGCCCACGGGCCTTGTGTTTGCCACATGTGTTCTAGTGGAATGAACCAAAATTAATCTTTCCTTTGCTCCAATATCCAAGTATTTCTGGTAGGATCTCTTTTCACTTTTGACCTTCAAATGCTCAGCTTTACTCCAAGTATGGTAAAACAAATAGAATAACAACAGACATAATCTCTTGTGATCACTATGGGCCAGAAACAATACTAGCACAGCCTTAAATTTCATCTTTACCATAATGCTCAATGAAAAGATGGTATTATCCTTGTTTATAGATGGGTCAGTTGTGGAAATTATAGGTTAAGACTTGCCCAGTTTCTATCATAATTGGCAGAGCCAGGATTTGGTCTCTTAAAATCTATTTTTGTAAATACCCACACATACTGCATAAAACAAACAAACATTTGCTATGTTTATTACAATAATAACAAACAATTTCAGTCAACCGAAGTGTTTACTACAAGAGGAATGGTCACACAAATCATAGGATATGCATACTATAAAGTTACTTTGAAGTAATTAAAAAATAAAAAAATGTATGGATTGACATAAGTACCTGTGATGCATTGTTAAATGGGTAAAATAGCATGTTGCTAAATAATATAATATGATAAAAATTAAAATGTAAATATATATATAAAGCATGTAGGTAAGTTGTATATGTGTGTATGGGTGTCTGCATACTTAAACATATATACACACATTAATGTGAAAAATTATCTAGAAGAATACAAATTGCTAAACTTGGTAGTGAGTGCAGGGTGTGTTTTATGTGAGGCAGGACTGGAAACAGTGGTGAAGGTTTGACTTCCTTTGAACTATTGCAAAGAACATGCATTACTATGAGCATAAAAGAAAGACATATTTTTACTGTATTTGCTTTTCTCCTGTTAGGGTGTAAACATCTATGTTATTTTGCTCATGGAATCCACAGACAGTCTTATTGAAAAGTACCATCTGTAACTCAACAGAAGCCATTCATATTTGCAAGTTCCTAAGCTGCTAAATGCACATAAACAAGAAATGCTATAAATTATTTCACATTGGTTGTTAAAGTACAAAGTATTCATCACTTCTTCACATGAAAATTCATTTTTGAGAATAAAGTCAAGATTGTATTTTAGATTAGCAATTTATGATGATGGCAGAGAAGATACAGCAATGTTTAGATATTGATACATGAGAATAAAATTTTTTTAGTGACTAATTGTATTTATTTACTGTGTGCATTAGTTTACTCTTGCTGTCACTCACTGGGAGATAAGGTTATACTTGTCATTACTATTTAATTTTTAAGAAAACCCTTCAGGATCTTTCAGCATTTGAAGTTATTGCCTTCAATTTATGAGATGTGGGGCAATCTGAGGTATTCAAATTATAACTTAATTTTAACGTAAGAAATGCTTATATTTTCATATATAATTACTAAGTAACGATGTTACCCAGTTGTACCTATCATTCTAATAGCATTGAAAAAAAATTAAAACATTCAATGCTGCTTGTTTAGCATTATATTTTCTTATGCAATAACAAGTACATATTATGTATAAAATTTACAAGAATTGAATATCAAAATTTTTTGATAAATTATTTATGCAATGTTAAATGCACAGAGTTTATCTTTTATATTTTATTGAAAATCTGAGGCAAGGAGACATTTTTGACATTGAAATCACTAAGCTGGTTTATGATTGCAATGAAAATACAAGATTTTCTTATAATTACAGCCAATTTATATAATGCACATATTATCCAAATGATGATTAAACTTATTCTTAAATGTAACACAGACTATTAATACATGGGCTTGAAATATTTCACCATCTTTTTATTTATGGGCACATATACCATCCACCTACTCAAAAGTCTTATTTAAAATGATTTTTAAAAATTAACTTCAGGGTGAGAAGGAGAGAGAGAAATTGATTTGTCCTTTTACTTATTTTGTCCATTCATTGGTTGATCCTTGTATGTGCCCTGACCTGGAATCAAACCCACGATCTTAGGGCATTGGGGCAATGCTACCACCCAGGGCTTTCATTAGGACATTTAACAGACAACTGATGGTCTTAACAGAGCCCCGGAAGTGAGCCCCTCCTTCCGGCCCTCCCAATCTGCTCCTATCCCGCTCTTGTCCATCTCAGTAAATGAGCAAGTGTATTCTTTTTCTATTTTCTTAATCTAAAAAGTTGGCGCATTTCTCAACTCCCCTCCTTTTGCCCAGTCCATCTAAAGCAGAAGCTTCTCATTCTACCTCTCCTTTCCGGTTCCAACCACTTCTCCCCAACTCCGTTTTTAAGCTCTTGTGCAGTATGACAGCAGTGTCCTAATTGTCCTTTTCTCTTTTATTGACTATCCTCTTCTCAACTAAAGGAGAAATGCCACTTTTTTTGTTCTGTATGTACTCCAATGGCTTCCGTTTTAGAGTAAAAGCTTAACTATCTATGTCACCTCATCAGGATTTAACACCATCTCCCTCTTAGCTCTGCCCCCATTTTCCCTTAGTACAGTCACACTCCCATCACGTAGTTCTAAGCTCCTTGATCTTCGCACTTGCTTCCTTCTTCCTGGAGTGTTTACTCCCAGACAACTACACAGTTCACTCCTCAACTCTTTCAAATGTCAATTGCCCGAAGAGAGAACCCACTCCTCATGTCTCCTTACACTAAATTCTAGTGATTTCTCTCCATTGTTGTTATTTCTCTCTGATATTTATGTGATTTTCTTTCACTGTCTGTACCTCCTTCGGAGATCAAAAGCTAATAAGGATAACAGGGTTTCCTCCTCCTATGTAGTTCATAGAAAAGTTCCCAATAGATATTGAATTATTATTAAAACTTTTTTTAAATAGAATGAATCCGTTTGAATCAGTTCACTCAGCTATGCAGCTAGTAATATATCTGAGTATAGTAGTAAGGTGAAATACAAGCCTTACACTAGATGATTATTTTCACGCAGGTAACATTTTAAATGTTATAAAACATTCTCTTATGATATATAATATAAGAATTGTAATAGAAAAGAAAGTCATATGACCATACATGCTCTTTTATGTAATAAATACTAAAAATATGATTGTTGAAGTTTCATATAGTGAGAAGCTTGTTTTTAAATAAAAAACTTAAGTATTAGAAAGCTTATTTTCACAATATCTCTCAACTTAAGGAAAATGAGATGGCATTAAGAATTAAGTGAATAATTTTTAAAATATGTATTTATTGATGTATGAGCACAGAAAAAAGTTAAGCATGTATTCAAAGAGTAAAATTAGAATAATTCTTAGAAGATCAAATATTTAATATTGTGGCTGTGCCTTCTTGGTCAAGTTTCATAAAAATAAGCTCCATATTGTACTTTGAGTGAGGCCCAGGTAAGAGCTTCCTACAAATATTAAGATGATGTATGTTACTTATATCCATACGGATAATAATTTTGTTATATTTTTCTATATTCAGGTTAGTTCAGAGCTATGAATCTCATTAACTCTACTTTCTGTGTGAAATGGAAAGCATTATCAAGTTATAAATAACTGTTGATAAAGAGGAGAATTCTTTTTTTTAAGATTTTATTTATTTATTTTCAGAGAGGGAAGGCGGGGGGGGATAGAGAGAGAGAAACATCAATGTGCTGTTGCTGGGGGTCATGGCCTGCAACCCAGGCATGTGCCCTGACTGGGAATCGAACCTGTGACACTTTGGTTCGAAGCCCAAGCTCAATCCACTGAGCTATGCCAGCCAGGGCAAGAGGAGAATTCTTGACATAATATTTTGAGTGAGTCAAAGTGTGGATTTAACTTGTGTTTCTTTTTCACTTATTTTCACTTGTGTTTCATTTTCACTATTTCACTACTGTTAAACAAAGTCCACCACGAGTTTGCATGATAATCAGACACACAGACAGAGAGAACATCTCTGTTGGTACGAACTGAATTATCTGTATGCTCTGTCATGAAAATGAGCTGATTATTTCTACATAAATTAATACTTGATTTTAAATTCAAGTTAAATACTTAAAATACCATCGTTTGATCATTCTTATGTGTTAACTGGGAACAGGCCATGGTGCACAGCTATTTGGCCAAACATTTGTCTAGATGCTGCTGTGAAGGTATTTTTTCAACATGATTAGCTTTTCAATCAGTAGATTTTAAGTACATTGTCCTTGATAATGTGTATGCACTTCATCCCATCAGTTGAAGGCCTTAGGAAAAATGACTGAGGTTTCTTGAAAAAAAAAGAAGAAAGAAAAAGAAAATTCTACCCAAAAGCTGAGACATAAAATGCCTGAATGAGTTTTCAGTCTAAAGATTTAAGAATCGAGACTGTAACCTCAACTCTTCCTTCAATTTCAAGGCTGCTGGATTGCTCTACATATTACAGACTTGTCACCCCCACCCTGCACACAAATCTGTGAGTGCATTCCTTAAAATAAATCTTTCTGCAGAAAGACTAATACCATATGATCTCACTTATATGTCAAATCTAATGAAGAAAATAAAAGGATGGGCAAAATAGAAACAGAGGCATGGATACATGGAACAGACTGGCAGCTGTCAGAGGTCAGGGGGAGGAGGGGACTGGATGAAAGAGGGTGAAGGGATTAGACAAAGAGCATGTGCACAGGACCCCTGGACACAGACAGCAGTGTGCTGAAGGTCAGAGGGAAGGGGGTCCAGGTGCTGGGTGGAGGCAGACAAAAGAGGAGAAAATGGGACATCTGTAGTAGTGTCAATAATAAAAATGAAGAGGAAAAATAAATAAATTTTATCTCTGTCTATCTCTACACACACACACACACACACACACACACACACTGGTAGTTCCCTTTCTCTTTCCCTGGAGAACCCCAACTAGCACATGCCCTGGCTGACTCCTGTGTGCCAGGCACTGAGGCTGGAGTGACACACGTAGCAGTAGTGTGTGTTTTCACAAATCTAGTGGCAGCAAATGGCAATAAGCATATCAGGACATGAAAAGTGCTATCAAATAAATTTTAAAGAAGTAAGAGGTGAAAGAATAAATGGAATTGATGATGAGGACATACATAACATAATAGTTAGAGAAACCTTCTCTTGGGTGATAACAAAACTATGAATGAACTGAGAAATACAAATAATGTGTCAGTTTGGGGCAAGTGTTTTGGGTTTGGGATAGAGGCAAGAGCAGATGTACAAAGAAGAGGGGACTTTAGAGGAGTAATAATAAAGCCGATATGGCTGAAGACAGCAGTCAAGAGGAACACCGAAAAAGATGTAGAGAGATATGCAGAGATGAATCAAATTGCCCTAACACCGTGGTTAGAAGTTTTGATTTTATTCTAAGCCTTTTGAAACTTTTGAGTAGGAGGAGGGTGATTTAATCTGAAAACACCAATTACTTAATTATATCAACATGGAAAAAGCCTAGTATGACAGGCACGCACAAATCAGATGCAACTAATGAGCCCACTGCCTGAGGAAGCTGTGTGGGGAACAGGGAGGAACAGAACAGGAGATGAAGTAGCATCTGTGAACAGCAATGACTCTGTGATAAAGACTTCACAGTCCCACGTCGTTACCTTTGTTCAGACCTTCAAGCCGGGGAATGCAGCCTGACCTGTTGGATCTATTCAGCTAAAGTCCAGTCTCAAAGTATATGCAACACAGCAACATTTACATGTTATTTCACGTGAACAATTGTTTCTTTTTTAAGACAAAATCACCACCCTTCAAAGCTCCTCAGTTTGTCCGGATAGAACATGCAATGTTACCCATTCTTGCAGATAAAAATCTTTTTTCAATTGATATATGTGTCCAATGTACAAAATTTCTTCATTGCTGTTTTTAGACTAATGAGCATTAGTCTAAAGCAGGAGGATTATTTATCCTGTTTCGGGTGTTCCTTCTCCTACAGCTTAAGAATTGATCTCCTCTATACGCCACCTCTAGAGCTCTATCTAATTGATGGAAAATCAATTTCTAAGGTTTTCCAAAACTGACCTGAGAAGTAACTCTGCCATAATAATAGTGAGGAGAGATAAACTGGAAGAAAAAAATTTAACTTCCCATTATTATGCTGTTCCTTGTTAACACTGGGCCTTACACACAGCATTTCTCTCATCTATACTTTCAATTCTTTACCAGTTTCTCCCCTGAATATTTTATTTTTTCCTCACCTCAGAATCTTCATACAGCATTTGTGGGGAAATGTTCAGATGAGCCATTATTTTAAGAAGAGGAAACAGAAGGGAAGTTTGCATAGTTCTTTTTTCTTAAATATAGATGATTATTAATTTAGTTCTTTTTTAAATTATTGTTCAAATACAGTTGTCTCCATTTTCCTGCCATCACTTTTTCCTGCCCCACCCACCCCCACCTCCCACCCGCAATCCTTCCCCCTTTTGGATTTGTCCATGAGTCCTGTAATATAATTTAGTTCTTTATCTATGAAAATGTCAGCCATGATTCTCTACATAACCTTCATCTTAGACATACTGGGCCTTTGTTACATTCATAGGTTGGGCTCTTCTGGAAGCCGACTGAGATGAAAGACACTGGGAAATGCTCTTGCAGAAGATTTGTTAGAAGAAAGTGTTATTGGATTCCACACCTGTGGAAAGGAGGGAAGATAAGCAGGCATGCGTGGAGGAGAAGCTGAGCTGTGATGCATTTCCCAGCAATGACCTTGACTGATCTCTTTGGGGTATCTGGAAATGGAATAGTCCCCCAAAGTTGCCATAAGCTTGATCAAGATGGTTTGGCCTTTATAGCTCCTAGTTCATCCACCATTGGTCATTGGCCACTCTGGGAAGGCAGACTTGAGATACTCCTCTTTTTTAGTTCAAGCATCTAAAAGACAAATCAAAACAAAAAAAAAAAACCTTGAAAACTAGAGAGAGTATTCTGACATCATTCTCAGTAGCTGACGTAACATGTTCTTCATTCCTGAATAGAAATCTGAGCATTGTATGATGACATTCATCAGAGAGTGGAAACATTACTAGTGGACAGGTGTAAGGTGATCTGTCAGGGTACACGGTGACCACAGTTCTTGGAAGGAAAGATGAGGGACAATGATAGCAATGGAGAATCAATAGAGCCTGCATCTATAAAATTCAAGAGAACTGACATTTTTATTATGAGAGTCTATTTTAAACTTTCTATTTTTTTTTCCTTAGTGGCTATTCCCAAATACTTTTTAAAAAATATTTACTTCATTTATTTTTAGAGAGACAGAAAGGGAGAAAGAGAAAGAGAAACTTTGATGTGTGAGGGGTACATTGACTGGCTACCTCTCATGTGCTTCCAAATGGGGACCTGGCCCAGAATGCAGGCATGTGCCATGACCGGGAATCAAACCAGTGACCTTTTGGTTTTCAGGCTGGAGCTCAATCCACTAAGTCACACTGGCCAAGACCCAAATAATGGGTTTTAACAGAGAAGTCAGAAAAACCACAAAATATCTGTACAAGGGTTGGCAAAAGTAGGTTTATCGTTGTGAATATATGAAACTGAGTTTATTCTTGTATTATTTATTTGTAATATAACTCTAAACCTAGTTTTGTCAATCCTTGTATGCTTGCTTTGGAAGTAGACGAAAAAGGAGAAAATAGTGGGATGTTAGACTATTATTTCTGTGTGTGTGGACCTAGGAAGGAGAAAGACTGCTGGCAGAACAGTCAATGTATGGTGGGATATTTGGTCTGCAGGTTCAGAGGAAAACTCAGTGCATCTCTATGAAGCCTTTTAGAACACAAGCAACATTCATCAGAAGTTGCACTGTCAGAGGTATAAAGTTCTTCTCATGCAGTATCCACAAGATTCAGTCTCTTCTCTACTCTTCCGATCAGCTGAAAATTTTCAGGAACAATACAAACGTTTTATAACTAAAGACTTAACTGCTGGATTAAAGCAGCCACTGTCCCTGCCACATATTTCTTACACCCTAAATTAAAACTATGAGAACAAGCACACTGACTTTTATTAAACAATCTATTAATGTTTCAGAATTATATAGTACAAAAAAAGGAACCAAGGATCCTGCAAAGTCAATTTAGGTGTTAAAGTATAATTAACACAATTGACAAGAAGATCAAATCATAAGTCTCAGATAAACATAAATTAAACACATGTCAAGCATTTCAACACATTAATTAATTGCTGAATCAAAGAACATTTGAAAAGCTAAAATCCTTATAAGATGACAAATTGATGGGTTAGATTAAAAAGCAGATGCTTAATGTTCAATAGGGCTATAAACAGTATCTCCAGGGTTATTTGCTGTATGAGACACATTACATCTCTACTGAACAAAAAAATCTATAAATTAACCTGTGGGTTCTTTAGGTCTGAGACTTTCAGGCAATAGTAAATAAGAAATAAAATAAATATATTCTCCTCCAGTCTAGATAATACTTGGGTATCTTAACCCCATAAACACTGAAAAAAATGTTTTGTCTATGTTAAAGTTTCAGATCACTTTTCTGACAAAGATTCAGTATAAAAGTATAAAGAAATAATTTATTTCAGGTTTCAAGGGCAACTAGCTACACAAAGAGTTCTGAAAACAACTGTGATCTAAAGAAAGAATTACCAAAAGTTGTGACTGAATGACAAACACAAATTAAGAGAATGTTGCTCCATTTTAGCATTAATATTCTTTAATTGAGCCTTTCAAAAATTCTAGTTAACAGTGTACTTTGGCCCATGAGTATTTTTATTAAGGTACCTACACACTTGATTTTTCAGTGCCCAGCAGCGTTCTGAGAGCTGTTTACCTGGGAGAACAAGGAGCTCTCAGTTTTAAACCAGGAAATGAAGACAAAGAGAGCTGTGATTGGACAAGGAAGAAGCAAGCTGTAGGCAAGAGCATGAGAAGGCAATAGACAGCAAGTCACTTGCAAAACAATAGGTAGCCAGGAATGGAGAGCATTTCAAGCCACCTCGGGGCAGGCACCCTGGCAGTGCTTCCTCCCTGCTGTGGTAGCAGAGAAGGCTGAATCACCAAATTGTGCAGCCAAGGAAAGACAATGCCCTGTGATCTTTGGTATCTAAATGGCCATTGAGGGTAGCCTTTTGCGGGCATAGGTTTGATATAAACATCATTGAGAAATAAGTTGTGTTAAGTCTGAGATTTTGGTATTCTTGTCAAGAAGCACATTCTTGTCAATCCTAGAATACCTTTTTCATAGATCTCTCCCTTTTAGGTGCTTACCTGGAAAAACCTCTTTATTCTGCGTACATGAACTCCAGCACTGGACAAGACTTAAGGAAATACATATAGCCTCTATGACTAGTCCCCTATCCTAAATAGGACTAAAAACCAAGCATCCAATCTATTATATTTTTACCAGTCATAAAATCAATTCTCTGAAAAAGCTAGAACACATTTCTTTCTCTCTTTGTAAAACTCCTACTACTTTCTCCACTTTCTCATGTAATGACATCTTTTCTGAGTTCCCTGAAGTATAGAAACAATTTGAAGAGAACCACCTCAAAGAGCTACCATCAAGTTTAATGTTTTCTCAGCTTCTGAGAAAACATCCAAATGTGCCACCTGATTCTTTGGATCGATGGTTTTTGATCCTACCACAAAATTAGTTTTTCAGTTCCACATAGTATCTTACCCTGTTTTGCTAATTCACTTGTTTCTTCTTCCTATTCAAGCATGGATTTGATACCTCTCTAAGATCATTCTAATTGCTCACAGACATCTACCCATCCCAAATAAAAGAACAAAAACACCAAAACAAAAATCCTATTTTGGTTCTTATTTTTCCCCAATAATAGTCTCCTTTCTCTGTATGTGGGAGTCTAACATACTCTTTAGCTCCTAGTACATGGCTATGGACTCAAGAAGTCTCCGTTTTTAAACCCTGGCCTCTCCTATGTACTGCCTATCTTTGTAGCATCCAGGGTGGTCTCTGCTGATATAAATCATAGCATGCATTCAATTGAGCACAATTCTAAAACAGTTTTCTTTAACACTTAAATACAGTCCAGACTCCTTACTATCAACTACAAAGATCTATATGATCTAGCCTCTGCCTACCTCTTCAACTAATTTTTCTACAGTCGATCATCATTCGTGTTCAATTGGTTTCTTGGGTACGCTATACTAATTTCTACCTTCAAGACCTTGAACATCCTATTTACTATGACTAAATATTTTTCTCCAACTTTTTCATAGCTTTCTCTGAGGCATCTTCAAGTCTCTGCTCAAATATCTCATTCTTAAAACTATTTTCTAAACTCCTTGTCTAAAACAGTCCTTCAAGATAACACCCAAATGCAAATACCTCTTCCCTCTCCATGTCCTGATGCTGCTCTATTTTTTTTAATGTATTATTTCCAGAACACACACAAAAATGATGACCAAATTTCCTCATCCATAGGTTTTCCACCAAAGCTCTCTCTCTCTTGGTGGGCTTCTGTGAATTTCAGGGCCATAAAATTGAAGAATTTTGTATGTATTTGTGGTATTCCAGAGGTGGAGGAAGGGACAAGGGGCATAAGCTTTGCACGACTGAGGACAATAAAATAAAGCTTGTTAACTTTCGTGATACATACAATAATTTTCCCAGCAGGGCCTCAGAGTACGATGAAAATTTTATGATGTATGACATCTGATGATGATTAACAATATCATCAGCCCACTGAGGGCTCTGCCGGCCAATAATAATTCCTCTGCTCCTTTAGTTGTATATAACCAACTTTATGAAATAATACCTACACATAGGTTTCCTTTACTCCTCTAATAGCAAATTCTTTTTCATCTACATAGCATATCCTGATTTGCTTTTATATCGATCTCTGGCTGTCTCTCTCTATTTTTTAGATAAAAGTTAAGCTATAACTATGAACACTAAATAAATTATTGAATTGGAGAACACATTAAAATACAACTAACAACTATAAAACATACTTAAGATAATCCTACATAGGTTAAAGTGCTTGGAAGCCTACATTAAAAAGAATTTGCAACCTAAAATGTATATCAAGTGGACAAATCAACAGTGAAATAAAATTCTACTATTGTATTATCTTAAATAACTTTCAAGGTGCTAAATATTCAGCTATTTTCATCTTGCTAAACTTTTTTCACTTTTAAATTTCATCAGTTGAAATAAAATGAAACATAACACAAATGTTTCTTTCCTTTCTTTTATTATGTTTATCTACATTATATGTAGGTCTGTATATCTTTATTTGTCCAAAACAGCTTTTATTTCCAAACAAACATAAAATGGAAAGGCAGTTAAATTATAGTAGCAAAGAAACTGATTAAATTAAAAATGCGCTATACTTTTTTTTTCTTTTGGGGCTTTATTGTTTTTTTCAGAGAGTTGATACCTAATATCTTCTGTAGTTGAAAAAGTGCTATTTCAGTAGCATTACAATAAATTCTGCATATCACATTTGTATGCACAATATGTGAAAATATCTGAATGAAAAACAATGAACTAGAAAAACAGTACTAAAAAGCAGTAACTTTATGTAACTATATATCAAATCATAGCAGGAGTAACTTCTGGCAATAAAGTCTATTACTCGTGTGTGTCTGTGTGTGTGTCTCTCTCCCTTATTTTATTTATTTATTTTTAAACTGGATTTAGAATTGTTAGAGAAATCACCTACTCTCTTGGTTTATTGCTTATTTACTCTATGGGCTTTAAAAAAAATTTCTTACCCTCTCTGGGTTGCTAAGTTGATTAGACTGTTGTCCCTTACACCAAAAGTTTGCAGGTTTGATTCCCAGGTTCAGCCCCTGTTTTTGGTGTGAATGGGAGGCACTTGATCGTTGTTTCTCTCTCTCTCCCCCTTCCTCTCTCTCTAAAAAAATCAACAAAAATATATTATTGGGTGAGGGTTAAAAAAACTCTGAATCCTCTGTCAATTTAATAAATATTAAAATCAGAATAACAATTCAGGTTTTACATTTTAGCTAATACCACTTATAGACAGTTAAACTGTCTATTTAAATTTTAAAAGCATAACTAAACATGAAAAAGACAAGTATTTATGAAAATATTAATTTGCGACCACTTTGGATTAGCCTAGTTCATCAAATGTGCCATTTTAGAGAAAATAATATTAGAATGATAATGCTAACAATATGTAATTATTTCACAGTATAACTACAGTAGTTATAATAGTTAAGTGAATAAACTTAAGAGACACATTGAGGAATACTTTGGCTAACTAGAGTCTAAGTTGATATACTATTTTTAAATTAAGAAATGATATGAGCAAAATTTTATTTTTACTACCATTTCTAATGTTTCACAATAGAAAATTACATTACAACCGAGGGCATTTTATGATAGACAAGAAACTTAATTTGTGTTTAAACATGTGTGGTGACAAACGAAAATATATCAACTATTGTGAAAGGTGACTTTTTATACAAGCACTCCTTAACTATTAATGATTGGCAAAGGAGTATCAGTGTATGACAAGATGTTGGAATTCTAAACCATTGCTGCATTGCATAATATATGAAAACTCAAGGAAAACAAATTTAAAAAGCTGGCACAATGACTAAATCTAATTGAGTTGGTAAGAGAATCCTAAATCTGGAAGTTTTTTCAAAGGAACCAGCAATCTGAAACCCAGATGTTGAGAGAGGTGATTTGAGTTTATTGAGTGCCCTGAGGCCCTGTGCTAAGAGCTCTCTCTTCCTTTCATCATTTAATAGGTCTACCATTACCAGAGATCATTATTCTTATTTACAGAGTGTTAACCTAGCAAGAATCCAGAAAATGTAAGTAGACTTCCCCAGCTTGCGGGAAAGAGCCAGAGCTCAGATCTAGGTCTGGCTTTGTAAATACTTGAATCTTACAACTACTAAATTCTTTCCCTGAAGGTTTCTTAGCAATTCACAAAGGCTGGTTCACACACTCACTGATACGTGTGTGTGTGTGTGTGTGTGTGTGTGTGTCACATCGACTCACAGAGTCCTAATGTTTCTAAGATATTCCATGACATTTCATACTGCTGGTAGATCAAACTACAATAGTTAGGGATTAACCAAACCGAAACAACTGTAACAACGACTCAAAACAAAACAGTTTGTTTTGCTCTACTGTCTTATGTCTTTTACCATACTACATGGAACCATTAACTTTTTATCTAAACTTTCTTGAAAACAAATCTAGTTGGATTTCTAGTGTTTCTTTCTAAAGAAAGAAAAAGTAAGGGCAGCAAGTGCATCTCAGGTTTTCTTACGAACCATAGGAAGATACTAAAAACTGATGTCTCAATACACAGTCAATTAAAAATTGAACATATTAAGATAGAGAAAATGGAATAAGAAAATGACTAAATATTGAGGAAGTAGTTGTATATTTCAAAATTTCTTGGTTCATTTTATTTTATAAACAAGTAAATAAAATATCACACTTTTTAATTTAGAAACCAACTATCCCAGAACCCTCACTAAAATCTTGCAAAAATTTTATAAAAAGTAATGTGATAACTGATAAAGGGAATGCATAAGACAGTGATCAGTAATAACAATTGACCTGTAAGGAGCAATACAGTGTGAAGATTGGTAGTCTATAATTGACTTAGATATTTGAATTTTTAAATTAGGCTCTTCCTGTGACTCTTGTATCTTTACATTTATAACAGTGTAACTGGACCTTCATCTGATGAATCCACAAACCTGTTTTTTTCCAAGTATCTATAATTAATTTTCACTTCATGCAAATAGTTTTGCATCATAAGTGACTATGGAAATACAGTTGAAATACTTTTCTTACATCTGGACAAGTTGTAAATTAATTTGTAAAAGGATATATAGCCCATTTTCTCAGTTATGGGTGTCAAATATCTACAATTGTCAACATCCTTAGCTCTAAGAAGGCATGTACTGTAACAGACGGGTAACTAAACACAGATACTGATTCATGCAGGTTGAATGTTGGCTATGGAAGGCTGCCCCTTCCTCCCCACTGAAGCAATGAGTATCATCCCGATGAGTGAGAAGAGTTAACACTGCTCTTAAATGCGTGTATGGTATTCTTTAGATGTGAGAGAAGGATTTTGGAGATGCCCTCTTCTTATTCACAAAGCAGGATGTAAGCTAAACCATTTAATTTACTCCTAAGAATACTCGAATTAGGGAACTGGAAGTGTGCAACTTCCCCTTTCATTTATCTAGATTTAAATGAAAGTGAGAACAATTTTTTTGTATTAATTCTCATTTTGATGAAGAAAATGTACATTTTTTTACATTTCGTGCATCACTAATTTTATGAATCTGACTACTCCTTGAATCAGTATGAGAGGGAAATATCTTTTTCTTCTACACTTTAAAGTTTCGGGTTAGAGACCCTAAAACAAAAGATATATCAACAGGAGAAAACCATACAAATTTATTTAACAGAAGGAAATGAGCAGCCAAAGAATCAATTAAACCTGAGCCATTGATTTGAAGCTACATTTGACGAAGTCTGGAACCTGGGAGAAATTCAGTAAGGATTAGTAGTTCAGATTCCTCTCACTCATTGTGACTATGTCTTGGAGATAAGGATGATCGTTTTCTCTGGCAAAAGGGAAAGCGCCTCTCACATGAGGGTCTGAGGACCTTCTCTATGTTAGGAGAGCAGGGGAGGGTCAATTGTGAGTCTTGCACTTGCTATTTGCTCCACATTCCTACAGCTTAAAATAGTCAGTATGCCACAGTGTCATTCTGGAGGGCAATGTGTTCTTAACCCCAAGACTTAAAGATCTAGAGGACCATTTTAAACTCACTGTCTAATAAGCATCACATATATGTATATATATGCATATATATACATATATGTACACACATTTAATTATTTTAATATATATGCATGTATGCATGCATATGTATATGTGCATATATATTTAATTATTTTAAAACAAAGTAAAGTAATATGGGTTTTAAATAACAAGCAACAAAGCTGGCTATTTAGAATTCATATCAGGATTCCAGCACTGTTATAGGTGATCAGAAAGACAATTGCAGGCTATGCAACATTGCCTCAGCACCTTAAAGGCTGATAATTTTAAATAATATTAGATAGCATTAATTTCCATATTTCCTGGGTTATCTTCTGCTATGGTCATAAATTTTTAAGAACATAGGGTTTTATAAATTAACAATACTGAATGTGTTCTAGGAACCACTCTACACATTTTAGAAAACTTTTATTTTTCTTTTTTAAGTACAAATAGGAAATAAATACATTTCTGGGCAAAATATCTTCCACATAAAGAATTATTTCATTGAACAACTATAAAATAAGTACACATATAAAATTTAAGAACACAGATTCTGAAAATACCTCAGTTTTTTATTCATTATATAATTTTTTTCTTGATACAACCTAATAGATAGTATGATTTATTTGGTGGCTACTAGTCTAGCTAGACAAAACATTTCATATTTTAACACTCAAAATGTTTTCTTAGTGAAGGAAATTAATATTTCAATGTATTTTATTGTAGAAAATTTTATATGCTTATCAGAATTATCTCTCTAAAAATTAAAACTTTTATATTCAATAGTAAGTGGTAGTGAAATTACATTAAACTGATTCTTCATGAAAAAATGCATACTAAATTATATAACATTATAAAATAAAATACTATATCATATTAATACATTATTAAATAACCATGTAACTGATTATCGTCTTTGTTGCAGTAACTTTAAAATTATTACATTTTTTGCATAATAGTAAATAGGCTTTTATAGAGAAAATGAGTGCTAAATTAATATAGACAAAATCAAAGTTTATAACTGATAAAAACAGAGAACTCTAAAAGTATTTATATTGGTCATGCTCAAGGAAATTGGAGTAAACCATCCAAAGGTAGTGGATATTGAAAGATTCTGAATAAGAAAACTTATTGTCAGTTTCTACAGACAAAGGTTGTGTCCTCTCCCAAATTAGTATGTTGAAGCCTAATTCTCCCTGGGATGATATTTGTGAAGACCTGGCCTTTGGGGAATAATTAGGCCATAAGGTATAGCTCTGATGAAAGGGCTTAGTGCCCTTATAAGAGGCCCTAGAGAGTTCTGTTGCTGCTTTCTGCATGAAAACAACCCTCTATGAGACAGGAAACAGGCCCTCATCAGGCACTGAATCTACCAGTGCTTTGATCCTAACTTCCCAGCTTTCAGAATTATGAGAAACGAATTTCAGTTGTTCATATGCCAGCCACCCAGTCTCTGCTATTCCGTTATAGCAGCTGGAATGGACCCAGAATATCTGTCATACTGGCCAAGTTAATAGACAACTAGCCTGCTTTCCCATTCTCTCCTCTTCGAATACTAAAACATTTGTAGATTTGAAATACAAAAAAATAATGCTGAATTTTTCTCATATGTGTCTCAGAAGTTGGATTTCTCAGACTGTTGATACTGTCAGTTATCAAATTATCCTTTTCAATAAATTTAACCTTGTAAAATAATTCATTCTTCTCTCTCTGTTGGTTATAGTAGGTTTTTAGAACATTTGCTTTCCAAAGATGCAGAGCAATTTCCCAGACCTTTTTGTTCCTAGTTATTAGAGCCATTACCTATCCAACAAAAGCATGAAGTCACGAATGCAGTTCCAAGGCCAATATACTTAAGAATTAATGTCTACTCTTGAATTTTCAGTTACCTTGACTAGTAGGTCATGAGTCACACTTACGATCTTACATAAAATGCATTTACGTACATACACATGTTCACATTATAAAAAGGTGACTTAAAACCTTTGAGTGTACAAATTTTTCAAAAGAAAAAGACATCGGAATTTATCTTTCACATTTATTAAGTTATAAAAAAGAGCATTCAAACAGTAAGAATGGCAGCTATATTTTTGAATGAGACAAAATTTATAAAGAAGAATGAAAATTTACAATGTACAGTGGTGTTTGTTATACTCTTCCAGTAATCGGCATTTACATGTATGCTATTATAATAATTTTTTTCTTATGCCAATGCACCAATGGAAGAAAATTAATAAAAGGGCTAATTTAGGATCATTTGTTCTAGGTGATCCAGAATTAGAATTAATCTAATTTAAACATATTCTGGTCTTATTTTTACTCCATTACAGAACACAGATTCCCAAGTGAGTGGAATGCTTGAAACTGACATATAAATATCACTGTTGTTAGGGAGTCATTGATAGTAAGTAGTACATCCATTATAGGCTATGGCACTGGGATGTGGCAATAAATAAGACCACCACAAAAACAATGATTTCAATTGCATATGTTGCATTCCTTACCACTTCTTAGGTTTAAGATGGATGTTACTAAATGTCATAAATTTTCCCTTATTTATGTTTTCTGAAAGCTAAATCCAAGTCATTTATTATATTGAGGATCAAGAAATAAGACTTTGTAGCACATAGCCCCTACATAAAAACTGCACTGTTTGCTCAAAAGCTGTAATCTCTTCTACTTAGATAAGTATGAGGGATGGAATGTTGGCTGTCACACACCTTCAGAAGAAAGTCTTTTCAATATTTATTAGAATTGCTTGGTATTTTTTTAATTGTGGCATGTATGCATAGTTTTTGAGGCATTTAGCCTTTATAGAAATAGTCTTGGAGACAAAAAAAAATTATGAAAAAATATGAATTTGCTGTTTGAATTCTAATACAGGACAGAATGATATCTCTCAAAAATGTCTCAAATGGAACTTTTCTGTAAACTATTTTTCATCATTTAAACATTGAAATCAAACCTGAATACACCCTCAGTCACCTCACCATGCCTGCATTTTTTTATCTCTACCACTTTTAATTATATAAGCTGTTTCTTGAGGAAAAAGCAACCTAAAATTTGAAGACAAAAGAAAAACTTGCCTCCAGTGAGGGAAAGCATTTAGGACTTTCTAGCATGGAAAAGGAAGGGACAAGAGACAGTAGCTTGGAGACAGAAGTAGCTATTTCCAACGCTCAGTAGTACGCCCTGACTTGCCAGCTGAAGTTTTGCAAACATTTCCGAATAGAAAGCATTCACTTTTCAACAAGTCAGCAGTTCATAACCAATATCCACCTATGCATACCCTTCAGGCAGCGTCTAAATTATTGACGAGTTTACTAACTTGCTGATAGCAAAGTTTTTTCTGGTTCCAAGCTTCTAATATGCAAATACTCAACTGCTCCTTCGTGAGAGTAAAAGCTTTTTTAATTGTCTCTGATATTTCATCAATAGACAATTAAAAAGGAAAGAAAAGAGAAAGCCAGGGAAAAAAAGAAAATTACTTCACAGAATCTCAGTGGGATGTATCACATAGACTATGTATCACACAGATCCTTCCCTCCCCTAACAAAAGACAAAGCTGGAAGTTACAGATTTCAGTTATGAATATAAAATTTTAGAAAGACTCATCTGCAAAAAATGAAAAAGATATTTTAAATTTTAAATGATGAGATGCATGTTTTAGAGATAGACTTGTTAACACAGCTTATTTCAGGAAATAACACTAATTAGTGTTTTCTTAAATATATTACTTTAATAATGCAAAAATTATATTAATCAAGTACTTTAGATACATTATTAGTATTATTTGTCCATTTAGGCACTACCATGTGACCACAGGTCTAATAATATCTGCCAATATTAAATATATGTTATGCCAAAAGAGTTTTAGAAGATTCAGAGTTCCTGAATTCTGAAGTTATTGAGTATCAGTCAAGGGGAGAAAGAGAGGGAAGATAATCATTGTCTTAGTATCTCTGTTATATTCTAATTCAAGATTCCCACCCTTGGCATTAGGGACCTCTAAGCCTCACAGTTCTTTGCTGTGTGGATTGTCCTGTGATTCACAGGACGCTTGACATCATTCCTGGCTTCAACCCACAGACCAGTAGTCCCCCTCCTTAGGTGGGGACAACCATAAATATCTCAATTTTTTAAGACATTTCCAGATGTCTCCTGGGTAGGGTTGAAAGAGTCAACATTATCCCTGTTCAGAATCACTGCTTTAGTGAGTGCAAATGCAATGATACATACAAAACAAAGTAGAAAAAAATAGCTATGTTCCTAAGTTTGCAGAACATATCAATTCTGCAATCCAGTGACTAAAAGACTGCATAATAAAATTATTTTTAGAGTTAGGGTATGAAATGCACATCATCAAATTAAAATCAATCGCAAGATTTTGAGCTAAACTTTCTTAAATTAAATTCATTGGGGTGACATTGGTTAATAAAATTATACAGGTTTCAGGTATAGAACTCTACAATATATCATCTGTATATTGTATTGTGTATTTTACTGGTCCACATCAAATCTTCCATTGCCATTTATCACCCCCTTTACCCTTTTCTCCCTTCCGCCATACTTCCTTCCATCTGGGAATCACCATACTGTAATCTGTGTCCATGAGTCTTTCTTTTTCATTTCTTTCCTTCTTTCTTTCTTTTCTTTCCCTTTCTCTTTCTTTCTCTCCTTCCTTCCTTCCTTCTTTATTTCTTTCTCTCATCTATTAATGGGCATTTGGCCTGCTTCCAAATCTTGGCTATTATAAATAAAGCTGCTATAAATGTACAGATACAGCAAGTGCATATATAGCTCATCATAAATTTTCTTCAAATTTAAGTTTTATTATTTGGAACCAATTCCTTCCAATAATTTGAATTAGATTTCCCTTAGGGATCTTGGGCCCTTAGTCAATGCATAGTGAACCACTGCTTATACAGTGGGGTTTCCATGAATTATATTGCATTTTTCTTTTGGGAAATATTAAAATATCCAATTAACTAGTTGAGTTGCTTAATTAATGCAGATCCTAGTCACATATTGATTGGTAATTAAAAACAGAACTACTCCAAGCAACTCATGTGTGGAAGATATATAAGCTTCCAAAAATTGTCTAAAAATAGTATTTAAATTTTCATTCTATGAACTCAAAGACATTCATGGTAGGGCTTCAAGAAATTTGAATTTACTCATGAGTTGGTTTCTGTGTGAAAGTTCTATGGATTTATGCAGGAGTGTCTGTATGTGGTTAGGATACTGAATTGAAAAAAAGTTATTTTAGTTAGATTCTCAGAACACTATGAAATCTCCCAAATTCAGAAAGTCATACTGGACTATTAACTTTGTTTTTATGACAGACCAAATCAGACTAAGTAAGAGGAACTGTGGAGAGATGTTATTGTCATTTTGGTTTCATATTATAAAAAACAACATCATAATTAAAGAAAAATATAAAGTTAATAATTTCAATGTTTTCAACTTGTCTTGAGTATCTAGCCTTGAGAGTAATTAAAAAAAACATTGTCATATTTTAGTGTGATTTAAACATAACTTCATACATGATTTGCCTCATGCATGAAAATGTAATACATAAACATTTTAAAATATCATATGCCCTTTCTATCCTTCCTGCAAAATCGTATTCTAAATCCAATTGGTTTTATATAAACTTTAAGTTTTTGAGAATTTTATTGCAGTTTCATTCTTTTCACTGATTTAAAAAATATTACTTGCAAAATCTTCCCTAACTTATCTAAAAACATTATTATTAAAGGTTTAGAAATTCAGCCACTGTTGATATCTACAAATAGAAGTTTATAGTGTTTACTTCATACATGCAATCACCTACGTGTTCTTATTTTTCATTCTTTTCTTTAGCGTTATAACAATTTTCTTCTACTCATCATTTAAATTTAATATATTGGTGTCTTTGTTCACATTCTCATTTTGTGCCCAGATTTTATTATTCAATGAAATAATCAAAAGTACCTGTCTACTTCCAAACAATTGTTATAATCTTATCTTCTGCTATTTCTTATTACCTGTCTTTGAATAACTAAGTTTTAATTTTTCTGTCTTTGTACATATTGTTTGTATTGGCAAATTATGTAATTATTTTCTCAACAATAACACTAAATGATATTTTCTCTACTTTACACTGAGTTTTTCCTTTTTGATGTTTCCAAAGCTTCACAATCATTCATTCATTGTGTAACACAACACAATGAGTGGATTTTCTATGGTTAATTTAAAAAACACAATCTAGCATATACACAGCACTCACTAAATCTGTAATCAGTAAGAGAATGACTGGTGCAGCCACTGTGGAAAACAGCATGGAAATTCCTCCAAAAGCTGAAAGTAGAACAGCCATTTGAGCCAGGGATTCCAGTGCTGGGATTAGACCCTAAGAATCCTGAAACACCAATTCAAAAGAACCTATGCACCCTAATGTTCATAGCAGCACAATTTACAAAAGCCAGGTGCTGGAAACAGCCTAAGAGCCCATCACATACAATGGAATACTATGCAGCAGAAAGAAAGAAGGAACTCCTACCTTTTGCAACAACACAGATGGTACTGGAGAGTATTATGCTAAGTAAAATAAGCCAGTCAGTGAAAGACAAATACCAATGATCTCACCTATAAGAGGAACCTAATGAACAAAACAAACAAAGAGAACCAGGGGCATGGAAACAAGGAACAGACTGACAGAGATCAGCAGAGGGGGGAGGGGGATAAGGGAGGAAAGAAAGGAAAGGGCCTAGTTAAAAAGTATAAATGAGCCTTGGGTATGGGCAATAGCATGGGGATTGGCTGTTGGGGAGGGTGGGAATTGGGACAACTGTAATAGAACAACAATAAAAAAAATAAAAGAAATGAGAGAATGAAAAAATGACTATGAGATTGGCTCATAAAGTCATATTGTAACAGGGGGCCACCAAGAGAGGGGCCTCAAATAGGGATTTGGAATGGGGTCCAGGGCTCAAGGTGTCCAGGAAATATTAGAATGTCCTCACCATGCCCCACCACAGGTGTGGGTTGGGGTCAGGGACAAATGGAGTAGGGCCATTGAGAGCTGTTTCCCATAGCAACAGCCTTGTAGCTAACCTCTGGCATGGTCATTTAACATATCTATAACCTTTAACTGGTTGCATAGATATGTTAAGTAGCTATGGTCATGCTCTGAGCCAGGGGGATGGAAGTAACTTCCCCACCAAGACGTAACCGGCAGACAGGTCCTCTGAGTTACAGTACCTGTGTGGAAGCTTGGAGAAGATTGGCTCCATGACTTGGGGCCGCACCTGCCCAGACTCACGATGGCAGCCCAGTGAAGCTGGAAGGATATGAGAGCACTGGCAAGTATAGCCAATTGTGGGAGGATTCGGAAATGGGGCTGCAGAGGAAGATTGGTGCGGGGATTTAAACCCAGACGCGGCAGCCATTGGAGGGAGAACCACTTGGTTTTTAGCAGAGTGTGGACTCCTGCAGCCCTGTGAGAGAGAATCACCATGAGGCTTTAGCAGAGAACTGCCACTTGCCTTTCACAGAGTGGCAACCCCCCCCCCCCCTCCTCGCAGACATTCGGGAGAGAGAACCATGCGGCTGTGGCAATAGAAAGGAGAGCCATGCAACTCTGCCAGAGTGTGGACCCCCGCAGCATTAGTACGGGGAACCACTACCCGGCTTTAGCAGAGATCCTGATGACATAGCTGATGGTGCCAGGAACCGAGGGAGGCCTACCAGCCGAGCTTGGATTACTGGGAAGAACCGGGAGCTGCCTGAGCCAAGGACTTCTATTTCCTTTCCTGAGATACGGTACCCCAGACTGGGCAGAGGGAGAAGGAAGGACTGTGTGTGTTTGTGGATGTTTTAAGGGACTTTGGGATTTTGATGAAGACATTAGGTCACTACTTTAAGTTTGTATAGCATTAAATAAACATTTGCCTTCCTTTTCACGATCTCTGGCATTGAGAGATGTCTTTCCTCTGGCAGCGGACATAACGAAACTGGGGGTTCCTTTTGGTAATAGTATATCATCCCAGGCCCCCCTCTTTATTTGGTAACAACAGAGAACCTTGAGGATCATTTTTAAGTTCTTTACTTACTTTTAAAAGTAATAAGGAATCCAGAAAAGCCAATGATGATATGAGTTAAACAAATACTACCTATGTATTTTGAGGGGTAACTGCCAGGAAATTGACATGTGACACGGTGAGATGGTGAGGCAGAGAAATAAAACTGAAGATTATAGCAATATCTAGGCAAAATATAATGAAAGATTCAGTTATGTCCATGTCGGTAGTGATGAGGAAAAAGTAATAGAAAAATTGTGTGTTTTTGCATTCCCAAAATCTGGAAAGAGTGCAATTATATATTTATTTAAAGCTTAATAAGAGCCAGGTACCAACTTAAACAGCTTACATACATTATCACATTTAATTTCTAACCAATTTTATATAATTGGCATTGTTAAGTCTATTTTATAAATAAATAAACTAGTATTTGTAGGTCCCAATTTAAGTCACATTAAAAATTTGTTGATAAATTACCAATGGCAGCTTAAACATTTAAATTTGAAATAAAAGAATTAAATTAATTTCTAGGAAAAAATGCACTCATCAATTCCTGCTCCCAATAATTAGTGATATCTAAATCTAAAACGAATAATGTTTATAAAACATGTCAAACAAAGACTTATGAATTAAGAAGCAAAGACATTCTTAACATCTGTGGACACAGGTAGGATTATAGAAGGCGATTTCCATTATAACAGGCCATGTTTTCCTAGAGTCAATTTTGTTTGTTTTTTCAGAATGACAGCTAGGTTAGATGAAAGGTGAGAGATCCGTTTTTCACAACATGAATATTCCATAAACAATGCATATTCATAATGCCGCGTGATGTGCTAACCTTTTAATATGCAAATATATTTCCTGTAAAATGTTTTCCAAATGATGGCAAAATGTGAAACTCCACTAGTCTTTGTCATCACTTTTAATACACATAAAACTTTTCTTAACTTGTAATAATTTTGAATATGGCATATAATTATCAGGAAGTTCATTGAAATCCAATTATTACCAGTGTCAAGTTGAATCCATACCAAAACAATAAAAATATATTGATCAATTTTTCTTACATTCTTCAATAGAAACAAAAGATTCTAATCAATTATAAATGTAAATTATACAATGTGTGGTATTTTTAGTTTACCCAGAACCTATGCTTGGAACAATTAGCTTTTGCAGTTGAGAATCAGTAAGAAAAAAAAAAAAAAAAAGATGATAAATCGTCCATCCAAGCACATTCTATTAGATTAAAGATGTATTCTTTTCAAGAGAGTTGAAATCCTTTGAGGGCAGAAGAGATTATTCTTGCTTAGAATAAAGAAAATTTTGATATTAAAGTTCTGGTGAAGACTCCTGCCTGCTATAAACATTGAATTCCAACTTTTGGTAACATATTCATGTTAATTCATAGCCCTCTAATTAAATCCATATTGTAGTTCTAGTCTGTGTGTTTTTAAAGAAAATCTTTTACTTTATTTTATATATTTTGATGCAATTAAATGTTTTAGCTGAAATATAGTAAAATTTTCTGCTTTACTAAATGCATCTTTGCACAATACCTGAATTGCCTAAGACAGCACATATTTGGTGTTGTTTTGGCATTTCTCAGGATCACAATTAGGCAGTTTGTAAGAGATCTTGTTTCCTCCTAGGTTTTGACTTTGGGTAGTTATTAAAAACTAGAGTGGTCATGTTCTATAAAGAATCTTACCTAACTCCCACACACACACATAAAAAAAGTTTTAGTTCCCATGCAAAACTGTTTAAGTACAAAAGTTGATTAGAATAGGAAAATGCACAAAAATCTCTGTGCCTTAAAAATACACAATCTTTAAAACTCATTTGGCTAAAGGGAAAAAGATCAGAAAGGAATCTGTATTCAATGTTCTTCCCTATTGTCCACCTGTGCTGGGAGTTAGGTCTCTCATGTGAGTCATCCACCTTTTTGCTCTGTCATCTTGTAATATTCTATCATTAGGTAGAGTTAAACTCTATGAGTCCTGTGCAGTGACAAACTGTTGTCAGTTGGTACAGGTGGTCAGTGTCAGCTTTCATATCATATTTACCTTCAATATTTAATATCACAGACAGGTAAATGTTTAGCAATTAAATTGTAAGTTATCTATTGAGAATGTTCTTTATTGATGAATTTGTTTTCAAACTCAGACAGTCATCAGAGAATATACAGCAAACCAGTTACATGTGATCTCCAATGAGAATATATCATAATATTTTTTTCAGTGTCAGAGACAATTTGAAACATCTAGTGGTGGAAAGCAGAGGAACACTCTTCTATACATTCTTAGTTATTCAGTTTTTCTGTGACTAGAGTACATGACCTAGCAAAGAGAGAACTAGTGTATTTACTTGATGGTGATTTAAAGTAAGATGTGATATATAATGGGGTACATGCATTTGGACACATTAAAATCAGTTATTGCATAAACATTTAATGTGAACGTGGACACTTCTAAAACAAGATTCATGATGATGTCTGATTAAACACAAGTACAGGATGTTTATAATACTTGCACTTACTAAAGGCATAAACCCCTTCTGCAAATGTGACTCTAAGTAGAAGGTCTTGTGTTCTTTCACTTAGCCTAATGATCTACAGAGAAACCAAGGTGCAAACTGAATTATCTATTAGCTATTTGAAGCATGGATTTTCAAAAAGAGAATAAATTTAAAAATAACAAGAAAAATAGGTAACTGGATTAAAAATAAATTGGTTAATTTAATGTTCACTTTACTTTTAATGTAAAATTATGATTGTCATGATATAAATGATAAAATTAATGCACATGCTTACTTAAAGTAGATTCTGACTGTTGACCAATTGTTGGACAGTTAATGATAAAAATATTCAATGATTTGTTTTTAATGCTGAATCATTATCACATTTATTTTTTATCTAAGAAAGGGTCTATAGGAACTTAAAACATATAGTAGGAGATTCACGGTCAATAGTGGAACAGGAAATTGATATTTATCTCTTTCTTTCTCTCTCCTGCCCCTACCTCCCTTCTTCTCTCTCTAAAATAAATAGATAAATAATCACTTGACACATTGTGTTTAATATAATCAGCTTAAGTTTGTAATTTAACCTCAGAGAATGAGTCATTATTTGCTTCAAAATTAATCTTTAAATAGAAGAAGGACTAAGGCATGCACACACACACACACAAAGCATATGTATAGGCTTTATATATGTGTATGTATATATATAGGTATATGTATATATAAAGCCTATACCTATATACATATGTACATAGATAGTATGCATGTATATGTACATATATAGCATATGCATGTATATAGTCTAGTATATGTATATGTAAAACATGTATATACATAGAAAGCATATATATAGTCTAGTGTCTTCTTATAAATGATGTGCTTCCTCAGTTGGCTTCATTTATTTTGTAAAAGCACAGGCTTAGGAAATAAAAACTTAGGGTCAGCCATGAAATATTTCACTGTCAACCAATATATTTGTAAATATCTCAACTTAACAATGGCAAAAAAGCACACTTTTTATTGGATTAGAATATATTCTCATCTATAAATATATAAATCTTGAACCTATAAGGAGAAAGGTTATTATGCAAATCCTTTTGAATTTTTTTGCTCTTAAAAACTGACCTAACATAAATATAAATTTTAAAGAAGTATACCAAAATATGATAACCCTACAATCTCTAAGCAGCATAGCTTTATTCTTTAAATTTAAATTTCTATTTATTTCTCTTTCAGTTCTACTGTTCATTGTTTTCTATCTCATGGTATTTAATGAATGGTGTTAGCTGTTCATTTAAGTCTGCACATAAGACTAAATGATTCTTATGAAAATAGTTCTAAAATATATACTACTTTAAAAATCCCCCCTTTTCTATCATTCCAATGAAAAAACTTAGTTGAAATAAATCTGTGTACTTTCATTGATTTATTCAGTTATTAATAAATCACTAAATTTTGGCAAAAATGTGTAATGGCATCATTTTATGCTCACAATAGCAAACACTATAATTGCAGCATGCAAGGTGAGACAAAAGTGGGTTAGGCCTTGAATACACTGATACATGTAAAACTACAATCACTACTGAGCCTGGAAAGCAGGTACCCAGGCATGCTGAGCCAATGAGAAACACTGTATCTGGAAAGTGAATATTGGAGACAATGGTTGTCTCCCTGTCCTACAAAATACATTACATTATAATCAATAGGGAAGACAAAATTCTGTATGACACAGTAAAGACTGAACCTAGGAGAACTTGATGAGAAACATATTTATACTATCTAATAGTTAATAAGCACTTTATGGACTGTACATTGAATACTTCATTTATACAAATGGTTAAAGTACTCACTTATAATATTGGATTTGATCCTGACAGCAAACTGGGATGTAAATCTGGTTATAACACCCTCTTTAGATGATGAAAAAGGTGAGAAAATTTGTGATCTATTAAGCCACACACACAAAGAAAAGGACAAGATCGAACTCAGTTGCTTGGTCGTATCAACACCAAAACCTTATCTCTGAATTATACACCACATTTTCTCACAAGGTGAGCTTTTCTTTGAAGGAATATGTTTTAATATTTTCATACAAAATTAAATTTTATATGTCTTCACAAATGTATCTATGAAGTGTTATTATCGAGTTGCTAATCATTCTCTGATATTTACATTTAATAATTTCATTATACAATTATAATTTAATTGCATTCTAAATATATCCCAGATTCTATAAAATTAAGTATGATAAAGTTTAACGTTACAGAGATGAACATTTAGGCAGGATTTATTTCAGGACCTTCCTTGTCATTTTCTTCTTGTTTTGATAAAGTGAGCCCTTAGGTGGGTGAAGGGGAAATTTTGAGGGCGAGAGAAGGAAGTCAGGGTACAGAAGTCAGCACCATCCTCTACCGTTTACATATTACCAGGACAGGCTGCACCGCATGCCATAAATGCATACATATCAACGTTACGTATTGATGGCTTTTGATTTGAGTGTACATGCTTTCAAATTATTTCTGTAGGGTCTAACAATTTCTTCTAATTATTAAAAAATATACAAAGGTGTATATAATTTATGGAGACCTTTACCCCCAACATTAATATTCAGCAAAATTCACTTTATTAACAAGAATTGTTAAAGTAACATTTCTCTAAGGCAATCTAAACACTAAGCGGTTATTGCCAACCGTGAAACACTTATGTGCAAAAAAAGTTGAGAAAAAAATATCCTAGCTACACTTCACAGATGAAAGTGAATAAGGACACAATTCTAGAATATCAGGCTATCAAACCATCGGGGTCTGGGGAATTTCAATGAAGTGGACACAGAACAAGCCGTTTTAGTGATGCTGGTGAGAAAGCACCTGGGGGGATTCACGAGAAGAGGCTTCAGTTACAGGTTAGTTCTGCATAATAATAGTGAATGAGTCTTAGCCTTTGTTATAGAAAATAGGTTGGTTCCCAGGTTACCTAAGGATGTAACAGAGAACTCCACAGGACAGATGGGAATCCTGAAGGAAAAAAAAAGGAAAGAAAAAAGAAAGGAAAAAGAAACTGTACAGTTTCATGGACTTTTTGGTGATACCTTTCATAACATATGAATAGAGCCTTAGAGAAACAATGGAATGGGCTGAATAACAGAAATTCTAACTGTTTTTAATTGTCCCAAAGTGGCGAACTTCCAAGAAGCTCCTTAAGATAAAAAACACTGAAGTGCATGGTGTGCAAACCCAGAAGAATACCACAGCACTGCACCTTTGACTGCTCTTTAATTCGCACCTATAGCATAGACTTCTAAACTGCTTGAATATCAATTGTCTTAATACAGAACCTAGACATTTATTCACCTCCATTATATTATTTTCCTGTTAGCATTTCAACTATGAAAGCTGTACAACTAAATTATCTCTGTCTTGTAGTATAGACTTAAAACACAAAAATGTAGGTAATGATTATTTAATACTTTATGTTGTGTATGCTTGAATGTGTTACATTATAACAAACATATGAAAGTCTTTCATCATACATTCTATTTGTCATTGATTGATTCAGTAAATATTTACTAAGTAACTTATTATATAGTAGGCACAAAAGAAAATTTTAAATAAGATTTTAAATATGAAATGATCATTCATTTTTGTGATTATATATGACTTCCATAGTAATGCATTTAATATTTTTATATTTAATAAACTCTAAATCACCATTCTTTTACTAGATTTTCTATTCCATGTGTTTTTATGCATATAGAGCCTGTTATATAAATCTCAATAAATAGTTAATGTGTGAACAATGATGTTCTAGGTTAAGTTTACAGGAATAATATGAATCTAATGCTTTATCCCTGAACTTTATCTGACACTCTACTAATTTCTGTGAATTCTCTACTAATTATTCAATAAATTATAATATTTTCATATTTTATTTTCCTTTGGCCCTTAAGTCTGTTAAACACTCTAATATTTATGGAAGGTTTAAGGCCTTTTGTTTTATTCACCTCATTCTTGCCACCTGGAGGATAAATGCCATTATACAGATAAATGATTAATGCCATAATCCAGAAGGATGGGATTCCTAGGGAAATACACAAAGTTTTATAAACAGACATGGGGCTCTCTTTGTAGCTCAGTGAAAAACTTTTCCTTTCTTTGCTCCTGAATCCTTTCTAATTTAAATTACTTTTTAAAAATATTGTTTGCAAAAGATATGAGTCTAGGGGTGGCTCCGATAAGGAAGACAATCCCAAGTTTGAAGTATCCCCTTAAACAAAAACGGCATTAACAATACAGGAGGAACTGAATGGCTGTCTTTTAAGGCTTCTTTCATGTTTCTGTTACGTACAAGGAAATCTGTATCAGTCTCAGCTTCAGCTCAACAGGGACTTGAGGGCTGGCAGAAGGATTCAGAATAAATGACCAAATGATTCTTCCCACCAAGTAGAGAGTTCTGGTTTTTTACCACAGAGCTCTGTTGGACTGTCTTGTTTACGGGGAAATCCTATCTAAAACCCATTCTAGTTTGCATTGTTACAGTACAGTGACTGAAAGCTCGAAAATTATTTCTCAGAGGCCCCTTAAGGTTATATCTAATTTAAATTTTGGCAAAGCAATGCCTTTACTGCTAACTTAAAACAGAGTTCATTTGGAAGAGAGATGGAGTGAAATATAAATATACCCATTATGCTGGTCACTAAGGACAAAAAAAAGCAGGATTCTAGAGCTTGATGCTAAAGAAGAAACTTCCTACATTACCTGGCAATCTTTTTTGTTTTAGCAGGTATGACATCTTCTTTGGCATCCTGGTCAATATTGTAAACTGGAAATCATTCCTGGCAGTCCAGGATAGCATTTCTGCTGTCCCGACAATTGAATAGTTATATTTTTAATAATCTTTATTGAATCCCTTTACCATAAACCAGCTAGAATGTATTTCATTCTCTGCAACTAACCCCTGATCTGTCTGTAGCTTCGGCATTATAAGAGAACAAAGAATTGTGGGAGCTGAGAGTCTCACTGCAATGAGCAATATGATCAGCTTGCCTTCTCCTTGTGTCCACCTACAAATCTTTCTTAGGAATCTGGTTCTTGCAGCTGGATTAGAGGTAACTATTAGGCCAGGCACATATTAAGCCCTAAACAGATATCATCTGATGCATGATTTTGTAACATGTCTTCATAAGGTTTTAAGGCACATAACAACCCAGGACACCCTTTTTGCTTTGTTGCTTTTGTAGCTCATATAATAATGTGAAGCATATCATTCTTAGCAAACACCTATTTATTCATTTATTTTTATGGTGGTTTTGTGGTGACCTTACTAAATTTCAAAAAATGCAATCCCTTTTCTACTCTACTAACAGATCTAAAATACTTTGGAAAACTTGAAAAACTGGTATTTTAAAGTAAGTCTATTTGCTAAAGTAATATTTCTAGGAATTATATCATATGCTAATATCTCATTTACTTTAATGATGTTTGTAAGAAGTGTATTATAAACTAATATAAAAGTGCAATTCTAAATGTTTTAGGAATTATATTATAAACTAATATTGCAAAAATGTATTGTTATAAGCTTTTTCACTTTTGGTTCTGCCTAAAATCTTTGTAGCTAACAACCTCTCTGACTGGCCTACCCACTTGTACATCCCCTAACCCTTGCACTGTATGTGCTAATAACTAATATTTTCATGGTCCCATCACTTCAGAGTCTACTCTGGACAATCTCTTTTAATATAAGAGGGCCTGTCTTCAATGTTCCATTACAAACATTTGCATAATTTTAAGTTAAAATGTATAAAAAGTACAATTATTTTATATCTTATCTTTTTTCTGTAAAACACTTAAAACAATATATTACTTCTTCACTTTTGTTTTTAAAGTTCTCACAAATTATTAAATATGTTAAAGGCATTTGAAGCACATTTGTCAAAGGACAAATACATGAATGTACAATATAAACAATTTATTGGAAGTATTGATGCTTATATATGTCATAAATTGCCATCATTTCCTTGAAATTAAAAAAAAAAGATTTATCTTTAACAACTAGTGCAGTAAAGGACAAAATAAAATTATATACCAATTTAATACTAATGTGATCCAGGCCTTTCTTTGACCCCAAAATATGATATGTTTAGCGAAGATGGCTGCATTTGAAAAAAAGTAATATCTGGCTCACTATTATCTAAACTCTACCCATAGGTACTGTGGATAAAAATAAGAATGATGGTTGTTGCCAACATCCACTTCACAACTGATAGATCATCCTGCTGCCTCCATACCCTGGCTCACGTGTATTGAGAATTTTCTTTGAGACCCAAAGAAAATTCCCAATTTGAGACCCAATTGTATAGCCAGTTAGAGGGTAATATCACTTCTGCATGTACCCTCTACTGTCCTGGACACCAGAATTAAGCGATGCATGCTTCTGCCGATGTTTATCCTTTTCTAGGTAAACAAAAAGTTTCCAGATTACAGAGACTCTTTACTGTCTTAAAATAATTGATGCATGCTGCCTTAATGTTTTTATTTGTAGAAGGACAGTGCTGGGCTATGAAACTTCAAAGATTCCTTCTAGCAATGAAATTCTTACATTCAGTCATTTAAGACTGATGAAAAGAAAGCTTTTGCCGATCGGCTGATCTATTGCTTGTGTATAGTCTAACATATAAAGACAAAAAACAACAAAAAACTATCCACACTGCCTTGATATTCTTGTTTGAGGCTATTCAAGCAGGAAATTAAATATGTTCTTTCAAATAGTATTTGCTTTTTCTTGTTTACTACAAATTTTAAAGAGAATCTACAAAGAGATGAAACATATGTAGCAAAAATTAGCAAATGCCGCAATAGCAAAAAATTAATGCTTATTGTGAAATCTGATCTAGATGATTTACATTAGTGCACCCAATTATACAACATAGTTCTATTTTTGGCATTGGAGAGTAATATATTCTAGTTTGCAACAACTTTACTTTGTACCTATGCTTTAATTAGTTATCTTTTTCTTTAATTAATAGATAGGAAGAAAATGCTTAGAGATAATTTAAGGCACTGTGTTGAGGTTCATCACATTTGCGACTCAGTTCTTTAGTGGGCCTTGTTTTCACACAGTAAAAGAACAAAAACAAAGTAAATAAGAAGGAACCCCATGTCCAGTTCCTTATTGTTTTTTGTTGTTGTTTTTTAAACAAATCTCTATAGATAAAAACATCACTCAAATTCAACAGTGATAAGTAATAGCTTCCAATTTTTTAAAGATTTTATTTATTTATTTTTAGAGAGGGAAGGGAGGGAGAAAGAGAGAGAGAGAAAAACATCAATGTGCGGTTGCTGGGGGTCATGGCCTGCAACCCAGGCATGTACACTGACTGGGAATGGAACCTGCGACATTTTGGTTCACAGCCCACGTTCAATCCACTGAGCTACACTAGCCAGGGCAGCTTTTAATTTTTTTGTATAGCCCACCACAGGTTTCTTCAGGGTTGTTATGGAAATTAAAAGTTCTGATATATCTTAAAAAGTTTTATCAAATGTTTTGATATAAATTAGAAGTTCTGAATTTTTCCTATTTACTTTGCAATAAGTTTTGTGCCATCTGAGTGAATTTCTTTCTGGAGTTTTATGCATTGACACCTTGTAAAACTCCTTGCAACTACTCAACAATAAGTGATTTTGGACTTGATGATACCACAGTTTATAGCAATCACCCAAAGTGTTTGATTTGATTACTTAGTGTAAACATGCCAGTTTTGTCATTTCCTTTTCAAAAATGTTCATTCTCACTCTGTCCAGGTGGTTCAGTTGGTTGGAGCATTGTCTCATACACCAGAATGTGGGGATTTGATATCCAATCAGGACACATACCTGGGTGGCGTGGTCCATCACCGGCTGGAATGTGTACAGGAGGTGACCCATCTGTGTGATGTTTCTTTTTCACACCTCTGTCTCTCCTCTCTCTCTCTCTCTCTCTCTCATTCTCTCTCTCTCCTCCTTTCCTTTCTCTTTAAAATCAAACAATGAAACAAACAAAAATACCCTTGGGTGTGGTGGATTAAAACAAAATTCAGTCCTACCAGGTTTTTAAAGGAAGGAGTACTAATAATATCTTTATTCTCTTTTACAGAAACTAAGTAAGCGCAGCTTCATAGAAACACTATTAGATAGAAAGCAAACTTATTGGCTTTACTGAAGGCCCAACTATATTAAAACTATTTAATGTATAAATATTTTTATTAACTGCCCAAAATTTATCCTGTTAGTGATATTTTAAAAACAAATTTTAGTATATAAAGTTAGGGTAACAAAAGTCATAAATTTAAGGAAAAATTAAAAATAGAGATATAAGGGAAAATTATCTCAGTGTCCTGAAAATTAGAATTTATTGCTTTTGGTAAGAAGTTGCTGAACTCAGAGAAATAGACCTTAGCTCTGCACTAGAATTTGACCTAAAATATTTCCCATTTGGTTTTTATGGGTCAGAATTCCATACATAAAAGAAAACTCTTCTGTTAGTCAATTTTCAAGTAAACTTATATTTAGCTCCAATTGCAAATAGCTGAAAAAATACAATTTCCTGAAATTCCAAAGTTAAATGAGATTAGACAGATAGAAGGAACTCATTTTCTACATGTTGTGATAATAGTAGAGACAGCAATATATGGCCAATGTTGCCTGGTGTAATTAAAGTGCCTTTGAATGAAATACTTCAAAAAAGGTCATTTGATTCCAGCAGCCAGGGTAAGGAGGACAGAATTAAGAGTCAGTGTTTCTTATTAGCTGTCGATTCTCATACAAGTAAATAAATTGCTCACATTTTGTATGCTCAGGAAAGGTTTCTGAACTTGATTTACAGAAACTTGAATTTTCTCTCTTAATAAAATTGTGGGGGTAAAGAAATACATAACTTAAAAAAATGTTTCATTGACAGACTCCTTTTACCTGAAGAGTAAAAGAAACAAACCTTTATTGAATAGGTGTTAAATGTCTGACACTTGAGTAATTTCACTGTAGAGAGATTGAATTTGAGGTGGGGGTGGGTAGGGTGGGGGAAAGTAGTGGTGGGAAAATGGAAACAGCTGTATTCAAACAATAAAAATAAATAGATAAACAAGTTAAATAATTAATCAATTAAATGAATTTTGCAATGGTTATAGGCTTTAGCAGTGTCTTCCACTAGAACTTTCTGAAAAGAGAAAAATGTTCTTGACTACTCTCTATGATAGTCACTAGCCATCTGTGCTGTAAAACATTGGAAATGTGGATAGTGTGAATATTTAAATTACTCATTTAAACTTATAGAACCACATGTGGTAGTGTTCAAATATTAAACAGCACAGCTGTAGTGCCAACTAGTCCCCAAGTGTCTCTATGTGTCTCCCGTGTTTCACTTAACTTCCATAGGCCCTGGCTGGTGTAGCCCAGAGGACTGAGCACCAACCTGAAAACTGAAATGTTGCTGGGTTGACTCCCTGTCAGGGTACATGCCTGGGCTGCTGGTCAGGTCCCAAATGAGGATGTGTGAGAAGCAATGGATAGATGTTTCTCTCACACATCGATATTTCTCTCCCTGCCTTTATCCCTCCCTTCCTCTCCCTCTAAAAATAAACAAAAAATGGGAATTATGTATACGCCATCTCTCTGGATGGCTGATTGGATGAGGCAAGCTTTTTAATGCTTTTGCCACACGGTAGGCACTAAATATTTTTGCTCTAAATTAATTCTCATAAGAGACTAGGCACTATTATCCACGTTTCACAAAATAGGAAACTGTGAGCAAGACAAATTGTTTTACTTTGCAGGGGTCACAGATCTACAGGTAGCATGACTCGTTAATTATTGGATTGTGTTTCTGTGTGGACTGGCTTGTCAACCAATAGTGATGGATTTTGCTACTTTTATCATCTTTAGTGTGTTCCACTCTTTTTTCTCTGTGCATCACAGAATCCTTGGAGTTCTGCTGTACGTTTTTGCAATTTAACACTCATTAAGGCTCTGTTTGCTTCTCCCATTGCTGATGCACTGGACTTAGGTGGTATGCTGGTGATTTTGTACCAAAGCGGAGTTCTGGTTCGATCTTCAAATTTTGTAGGAAGTGTGAAACAGTCCTTATAGCTTTCCTTCCACCGAGATGCAGGATGAGGGTATGTGAGTAGGAAGCTGATTGAATTAAGAAACATCATGTGGCATCTAGAATCACCACAAAGTTTAAAAATTGGACCTGTATGGTTTTTCTCTTAAAGAAGACATTTTTTTTTGCCAAAAGCTATATAGTGTCTCATAAGAATATATACTTAAAGAATTTTGCCTTCCCAATTTATAAATCTTGTAAATCTTAGCCTAGATTCCTGTGGAGTCCCTAATTAAAAAGGCTTTAATATTTCTTATTGCAGGGTTAAATATTAGACAACATTTTCCTTTATTTTTTAATTATTTTATTGTAAAAGGAGTACTTAACATAAGATCTACACTTGTAACAAACTGTTAAGTGTATAATACATTATTGTTGAATATATGTTGTAGAATATACTGAATATTTTGAATATATGTACAATGTTGTAGAGCAGACCTCTAGAGCTTCAGCTTGCTGATGTAAAAATGAATGTGCATTGATAATGAATCCCTAATATTTTGCTCCTTGCAACCCTGGTAACCATAATGTCACTCTTTGATTCCATGAATATGATTATTTCAGATACTTCATATAAGTAGAATCATGCTGTTTTTCACTGTCTATGATTGGCTAATTTTGCTCAGTATAAAACCTTCAAGGTTCATCCAGTTGTCACATATCACAGAATCTCCTTTTTAAAGACTGAATATTATTCAACTGTGTGTGTATATAACATTTTCTTTATTCATCACTTGTTGATGGACATTAAGGTTATTCAACAATTTGGCTGTCGTGATTAATACTGGGATAAATTTCAAAGTGCTAATAGCTCTTTGAGATCTTGATTTCAATTCTTGTGGGTAAATATCCAAAAGTGGGATTGCTGGATCAGATGGCAGTGCTTTTTAAATGTTTTGAGGAATCTTCATACTGTTTTTCACAGCAGCTCTTACATGTTGCATTTTCACCACATATTAGAGTTCCAATTACTCCACATCTTTGCAAACACCTGTTGTCTTTTTTTTTTGATACTAACCATATCCTGAAGTGTAAGATAAAATCTCATTGTACTTTTGATTTGAATTTCTTGATCACTAGTCAGGTTGAATGTTTTTTCAAACACCCATTGGTCATTTGTATATCTTTTGTTTAGAAAAAAAGTCTCTTAAGGCCTTAGTCCATTTATAAATCAGGAATTATGATGATGATGATGATGATGATGATGATGATGATGATACTGAGTATAGGAATTTCCTATGCATTTTTAGACTCTATTTCATTTATTTCTACTGTGATCTTTATTATTTCCTTCCTTCTACTCATTTTGGGTTTTGTTTGTTGTTCTTTTTCAAGTTCCTTTATGTGTAAAGTTAGATTATTTGAGCTTTTTCTTGCTTTTGGAGATAGGCCTGTAATGCTATGAATTTCCCCGTTAGGAATGCTTTCCCAGTGTCCCACAGATTTTGGGTTATTGTGTTCTCATTTTCCATTTGTTTCAAGGTATCTCAGTCTCATTGTTGACCCATTCATTGTTTAACATCATGCTATTTAGCTTCCATGTTTTTGTGTGTTTTTCAGCAGTGTTTTTCTTGTGATAGATTTCTAGTTTCACAGTGGTGTGGTCAGAGAAGATGCTTGATATGATTTCAGTCTTCTTAAATGTATTGAGACATTTTTGTGTCTCAACATGTGGTCTATCCTAGAAAACATTCGATGTGCTCCTGAAAAGCATGTGTATTCTGCTGCTTTGGGGTGAAATGCTCTGAAAGATAGCAATTAAATCCATTTGGTCTAGTGTGTCCTTTAAGGCTGTTCTCTTCTTGTTCATTTTCTGTCTGGATGATCTGTCCATTAATGTTAATGGGGTATTAAAATCCCCAAATATGACTGCATTTATCTGAATCTCTCCCTTTATGACCATCAATATTTGCTTACCTATTTAGGTGTTTCTATATTGGATGTGTAAATATTTATTACAATTATATCCTCCTGTTGAGTTATTCTCTTTACCTTATGTAGTGTCCTTCTTTGTCTCTTATATAGCCTTGGTTTTAAAGTCTGTTTTGTTAAATACAAGTACTGCTATCCCAGCTTTTGTTTCCTTTCCATTTGCATGAACTACCTTTTCCCATCCCTTTACATTTAGTCTGTGTGTATCTTTTGATCTGAGGTAGGTCTCTTGGAGGCAGATTATATATGGGCCTTGTTTTCTTAACCATTCTGCTACCCTACGTCTTTTGCTTGGAGCTTTTAAGACATTTATATTTAAGGTGATTATTGCTAGATATGTATTTAGTGCCATTTTATTGTTAGACTATTTCTCTCTCTCATTTTTCTTTCTCTTTTTCTTCCTCTCCTCCTCCTTCTCTTCCTCACCTCCTCCTCTTCTTCCAAGCAATCCCTTTAGCGTGTGTTTCAGTACTAGTTTGGTGTTAAACTTCTTCATCTTTTTCTTGTCTGGGAAGCTCCTCATTTCTCCTTTGATTTTAAATGATAGCCTTCCTGGCTAAAGTAGCCTTATTATAAGTCCTTGCTTTTTGTCACCTTGAATATTTCATGCCACCCCCTTCTGGCCTGAAATGTTTCTGTTGAGAAATCAGCTGACATCCTAATTGGAGCTCCCGTGTATGTTACATACATAGTTAATGCATAGGAAATTTTAAAGGAAAAATGCTACCATAGCAGCTTAACCTTGCTGTAAGGTAGCAACTGAAAAGTTATTTTATGATAGATATTGTAAAATTATAAGACTTTTTAACAATAGTGTGTTATAAAACTACTTACTGCTTAGCCTGTAATATTGAATTAAATAAGCTATTATTGAAACATTTATTTTTTTCTATGTGTAAATAATGATGCTTACCAATTCAAGTTAGCACATCTGGATTTGAAAATATAACTAAGAAATCATCAGCCATGAATTTGGCAATGATCCATGTTATTAGTTGAGTTTTGAGTATCTGTTACTATTTACTCTCATTGAGGTTTGAAGACCAAGGGATTTCTCTAGAATCCTTGTGGCTAACAGTAAACCTGTGCTTTTAACTATTCTTTACTCCTGTCCAAGGTCAAGGATAGTATTTCAAAATTCTCTTTAGTGTAGCCATCTTAAAAATCTTTATTACTCTGTATTCTGCTTCATTTTCTGACCATTTAACTTTCCCCCAAACTATCCTATGAACATAGCATCTAAACCTCTCTCCCTGGCATCTGCTTCAGATTGGTGCTGTCTTGGGTGGTCTATCCAGAATTTTATTTTTCTAGAATAATACATCATGATTCACTCCTCCAGCTGGATTTATTGCATTCTGGAGACAGACAATAATTCTCAATAACCCACCAGTAGATCTCACCCCCAGACAAGTGCATCAACATCATGAAGACTACATTTTCTAAACCAGATCTGAGCACACTAATTTGGTTATTAAGAGGGTATAAACACATATTGTTAAAATGAAAAAAAAAGTTACATTTTGCATTTAATTATGAAGAACAATGTGTTAGACTTTGGCACGATTTATGGCTGTTTTGAAAACCAAAGAATTATTTTTGCCTGTCATTTGATTACAGAGATTTCTTAAATTTAACTAGAAACCATTGTATGACAGCTTTAGAAATACATATTGGACTTTAGAGATAAAATTAACATAGACATTGGTAATGAATAATTTTTATGAGCTGTCGGTATGTTTGCATTGTCCTTAATGTCTTAGTTGATTTATTTTTATACTGTCCTTTTAGCTGTACTACTTCATTTTTGAAATATTGAACATCTTAAATTGTACAGTTAGAGATATTGTTTCTTTCTGAAAACTGCGCTAAAATCCATCCTTCCATGATGGTTTTTTTTTTTTTTTTTTTTTTGCTGAGATTATTTTGTGACAGGACATAGCTGAACAGTAGCCATTCTTAGGTAGGAGCTGACCAGCAGCCATTCCCAGACAGCAGCCTTAGCTCTTTTCCTATATAACAGCCAGCATATTTGTTCAGGTATCCATAGTTCATCAAAGGTGTCCCTATCTATAATAAAAGGGTAAATTTGAATTAGTCTAAGTAAAACATGTCATTCCCATTTCTCTGGGAAGTGATAGATTTGGGGTACTATAGAAACATTTTGGCCAAATAAATATAACAAAATATTTGTTGCAGAAAGTATGCGAGGTTATCTCACACTTAAAAATAGATTAAAATGAGTTATGTTTTCTTTTTCCATATATTTATTTATTTATATATTTATTGATTGATTTGCTTCTGGAGTATTAGTCATTGTTGGTTGTGACACTTATAATCACTGTGTTTGTCTAACTATGAGAATAACCAAAAATATTACTGGCCTAGTAAAAAAGAAGAAAGAAAAAAGGGAATAACCAGAGTAGGAAGAAGCTGAAAGTAAATGTAAAATGAAAAGAAAGGCAGAGTTTGAAAAGACCAACTTTAGTTGTTAGAAATTTTAAACAGATTATTTATGGAAGAGTAAGTTATGAAATATTTCAGGTTTTCTGATTGTTTTTTTCCTCTATTTTAAAAAATAGATCAACTAAATTTAGCATCCATGCATATATTAGGAATGAGATAGGTAAGAATTATTTCTGCCACAATCTAGTGTCTGAATGTACAGCCACTCTCTGATTCTAAAATTATGCTACACTGTTGTGTAGAAAAGGAAATACTCCTGAATTATTTATATACTAACCAGATGTAGAGTTTTCCTGCATGCTTTTTATTATAACAGAAACTTCCTTATATAAAATCACTGAGTCATACTTGTTTGGTTGATCAAAACCTTTTTTGAGGTAGAGAATCATAAATGTCATCTAAATATGCAGTAATATTTTGTTTTAATCTAAATATGAAAGACAATTTGGCAGCCATTTAATACAGGGTTTTATTTAGTACTCAGCTGTTACATGATTATGATCATCTGCACTAATTTTGTAATACATTGCCTGCGATTTTCAGGTTCAATTTTCTTCACGATCCATAGGAATGTAAAGTACTTATCCTCTTAGATGCCACATTCCCACCCCCCTCATTTTGACTTTGTCCATAGCTAATAGAAGAAACGTGTTGTTGTCATCATTGTTGTGTCCAAAGGGAAAAAAATACTTTTAAAATCAATCCCTTATTGAACACTTTTTTCCCATAAAAACAATAAACATGAGCACTTACCATATGAAGGGCATTAGTTTCTCTGTGCCTAAAGGAAAGAAGCAGAGTGTGGTGTGGAAGCTGCCCTGATGTGTCTGCGAAATGGTAGTTGGTGAGGAGAGAGTCTACTGTTGCTTCATTTTCTTTTCTATTGAATAAACACAACATACTTGTATTGAATTAACTAGACTTATTAAGATAATTTACTCTTAAAGATACTTAATACCATTTATTTGAATGGTATTTAAATGTAACATAATATATAAAGAAATGGTTAATGGTTAAATTGTAATATAAAGAAATATATATATAAGCCCTGGCTGGCATAGCTCAGTGGATTGAGTACAGGCTGGGAAACAAAGTGTCCCAGGTTTGATTCCCAGCCAGGGTACATTCCTGGGTTGCAGGCCAGAACCCCCAGCAACCTCACATTGATGTTTCTCTGTCTCTGTCTCTCTCTCTCTGTCTCTCTCTCTCTCTCCCTTCCTCCCTCTCTTCCCTCTCTAAAAATAAATAAATAAAATCTTAAAAAAAAGAAATGTATATATAAATGTTATGGGGTTATCTGTCTAATAAGAGCACAATTTTAATGTGTGTGTGCAGAATATAATGATACAATATTTTATTTACAAATATTCCATAAGAATTATAAGATTCTAAGAATGAAACATAAAAATTGAAAACATCCCTGACTGGTGTGTCTCAGTTGGTTGGAGTCATCCAATAAACTGAAAGTTCACAGGTTTGATTCCCAGTCAGAGCACATGCCTAGGTTGCAAGTTCCAACCTCAGTTGTGGGGCATGCAAGAGACATAGGCTTGATGTTTTTCTTGCACATTGATGTTTCTTTCCCGAGCTTTCTCCCTCTCTTCTCCTCTCTCTAAAAATAAATAAGTAAAATCTTTAAAAAAACTGAAAACATTTTAAGGCTATTATTTTAGGTAAAATCAGATTGGTTGTTGTTGTTGCTATTTGCTGTTGGTCTTTATTCATTTCTAGATCTCTTATACTATAAACATTTCTTCTTCTTTTTTTAATGCCTTACTTGTAGAATACATTGCTTGGCTGGTTGTTTATATTTTATTTTGTTTTGTGTTGTATTATAAAATAAACTCCATAGAATGTCTGTGATATATAAACATATATATAAACATATATATATATATATATATATATATATATATATTCAAGAGTGAAGAGGATGCTAATGAAAGAAAAGAGAAAATCACATTGTTGGATTCCTCATTCTTCCATTAGACTGTTAGTTCCCAAAACTTTGTAAGTATTGCAAGTTGGCACACTTATAATTCATTTAATTTTAAATTAGATATTCCTTTAAATATTGCTTGCAGTCACTGAGTACTTACTATGTGCTGGATATACTACCTTGGAGCTTATATATATTAGCTCATTTAATAGTCTCAACATGATGCATCAAGTATGTATTATTATTACATTTTCACTTTACAGATATGGAAACTTAGGCAAAGAATGTTTAGGCAACTTGGTCAAACTGAGAAAACGTTGGAGTCCAAGTTCATGTTCAGCTGCTCTGTCTTTAGAGTATGCACTACAGTTAGTATTGAAAAACTATATGAAAGTAAAAAAATTATTTAAATTTGTTATTTAAGAAATTAACCTTGGAAGCTTAACCTTTTTTTCCCATTTGGGTACAGATTTGATTAAGGAGGCAACAAAATTTCAAATTTTCCCCTCTTCTTTCTTTCATTGTGTCCCTCAAAAAGCTATGCAACATGGATTTCTAGGATAAGACAGTAAAGTCAATTACTAGAGACAGTGATACCACACTTTTACAGTCATGAAATGACAGATAATGTAAGAGAGGTAAAAGGAAGTCTTCACAACATCTGTCGATTTTTGTAGAAACTGTACTGAATGAATAGAGCCTGAAAGAGCAGGATTTTAAAAAGATGCTCCTAAAAGTAGAAAAACAAGTCCTGGCCAGAGAGCTCAGTTGGTTAGGATGGCGTGCCACACACAATATTTGTGGGGTTTGGTCCTCAGGGAACATAAAAGAATCAAGCAATGAATTCATCAATATGTGAAACAACTAATCAGTGTTTCTTTCTCTCTTCTCTCTCTCTAAAATCAAAACAAACTAATTAAAAGTAGAAAAATATATATTCCAATAGTCACAGATCTGCCGTCGATTTACAGTGGGAATATATGCAAGTATGCCAATATTAAAACTGTGGAATCCTAATAGAGTGTACATAGTGCATTGTCACATATAAGCTGCTCAGTAAAACATTTAGATGTTTATGGACAGCTTTGAAGAAAAAAAATGATTGTTATGTGTTTGTCCTCTGGCCAGAAGTGCTATTTAAAAATTGCTTTAAAATGTAAGTCTTAACCCATACATTATTGACTGTCATTAATTATGTAAAATCCAAATTCTAGTTATGAAAAATTTCTATTATTTGAAAATTTGCTATACTTCTCATTTTAGAGATAAGGAAGTGAAATAAAAAAGATAATCTTATATTAGAGTTTTAGCTTAGTAATGAAGGTCAACAGATGTTGTTGTTCAAAGACCATAGGTACAAAATTCAAGTCCTAGGTTTTTGTCCTGGTATTGTTATTTGAGAATGGTATTTAACTCACCTGAGACTTAGTTTCCTCATGCAGATTAGGTACATATTTTTTCATACCATAAAAGTCTTCTTTTCTAAGTTTTTTAATGTGTACAAAATATTAAACATAGATTTATTACAAAAATAATTAATTTTTATATTTACAAAATAACTGTAAACAATATAAAAATGTGAGTTCTTCCTTATCTGGTGTGGCTCAGTGGATTGAGCACCAGCCTGTGAACCAAAGAGTCACCATTGGAGTTCCAGTCTAGGGCACACTCCTGGGGTGGGGGTCAGGTCCCTAGTAGGGGGCATGTGAGAGGCAACCACACATTGATGTTTCTCTCCTCTTTCTCCCTCCCTTCCTCTCTCTAAAAATAAGTGAATAAAATCTTTTTAAAAGTGTGAGTTCTGTAATAAGAATTTAGCTATCTTATTGTAAAGAAATTCATGTTTATATAAAATGTTTTATATATTGGTCTGATATTTTCAATAAATAGAGAATGTCTAAATCAATCATTTAAACATAAAATTCACATATAGATATTTTAATTTCAGTATTCTTGTTAATCAGGGTTTTTCTAATCCTTAACATTCAATTATTTATAATTTTAAGGAACAATTTAATTTATTTAATCAGTTATGTTTAATGTAATTAACTTAAGGCAAAATATAAATCAGCTACCATGTTGATAATCATCATTGTTCATTCATTAAATAATAGCTCTACATTAAATTGTGTGACAGAAAAGGAAATGGAAAGAATAAGGATTTAAATAATTTTTCTTCAAATGAGGAAAAAATAGCATCAGATATTTCCTTAATATATAGAAAATTTTTAAAATATTAAGATAAAGGCAAAATCTATATGTCTATAAGTCATAAAGCTAGTAAAATTGGAATATTTATAAAAAACAAGCAATTCTATTCACTTTAAAGTCTTTTTGGTCAATAATACAATTCATATAATGTAATGCACAACCTTGTGATATTAACAAGATTGTATAGTTCAGAGCAATGAAGATGAAAGTGGGGGCGGCTGGAGGGAAGGAGGGATTGAGTAAAAAAGAAAAGAGAAAGGGAAAGAACTCATGAACAGGAACAACTGTGTGGTGATTGCGGGGCAGGGAGAGGAGGGTGGATGGGGGTGAAAGAAAATATAGGGAAGATAAATGGCAATGGAAAAATAAAATAAACTAATAAAAAAAGAAAGTACTTTTCTGCTCTGTGTGGGTCAAACCATATCTGTGTGAGCCTTTTCTTCCAATTGTCTCACTTCAAAAACAGTCATGGTAAAGCAAAGCATGCGCAGTGAGAGCAGCGACAGTGCTGGGGGGCTTGGATTCACATCATGAAGTATGACGGAGACTCCCACATGGAGGCAGAGTTATATCTGTGTTCTGTGCGGAGCCAGATAAATGTTGTACAGAAGTTCAGAGAAGGTAGGACATAAGGGAAGTATTGTACTAACAGTGTCAGGGCAAGCCTGTGATGCAAAACAGATGTTCGGTGCTTAAATGACAGTGATAATGAGCCCAAGCAGCACTGTTGACCAGCAGATGTTACTGTACCTAATAAAACAGTGTCACTGGTACCACGTGGATTCAACTGCAGTTGATAAAGTGAGGGCTGGGCGAACCAAAAGCAAAGGCTTTGTCTGTGAGCCCCTGTTAAGCACTGTTGAAGAATTCCAGTAAGTCTTGGACTGAGATGCATTTCTCTTCTACTGTTGCTTTAACAAATTGCCAAAAACTTGGGGCTTAAGACAACACCCATCTATTTATTATCTCCCACTTCTGGAGGTCAGAAGTCCAAACTGAATTGGCAGTGCTCTGGCCTTTCTGGAGGTTCTCAGGAAGAATCTATTTCCTTATCGTTTCCAGTTTCCAGCCCCTGCCCACATGTTCTGGCTCAGATCCCTTCCACACTCAGACCTCTGCTCCCATGTTGCATCTCTTTCTCTCACTCTGACTGTCATGCCTTCCTCCGTCACTCGTACGGATCCTTGTGCTTACTTGGGCCCCAAAATAAGCCTGAATAAGCTCACCATTTCAGATCCTTAAGTTAACCATATCATCAAAGACACATTTGCCATTTAAGGTAAGATATCGAAAAGTATCTGGCATCAGGACATGGTCATCTTTGGGAAACTGTTTTTCTGTATACCACAAGAGATGCATTCTGTTAGAGACCTTAGGATAGATTTCCTTGTTAGCAGAGGCTATAAAATATAAGTACAATTTTAAAGTCATAAGAAGAATAACATTTAGATGGGTAAACTGTTAGGTAGCCCCTAGAAATGAGTGATCGGAGGGAAAATAATGGCAAGGCCCTTGCCATTACAATCTAACAAAGAAAGGAGGCTAGAAGCAGGAGGAAGACATGTCTCACCCATTAACTCAGCAGCCCTGAGCTCGGTTTGCTAAGATTGCCGGGTGGCCCAAGCATTACAAGCAAAATAGCACAGGAGGTGGGGAGAACCTTGGGACTGTGCTGAGAAATGGGGCTTCTGTAGCAATGTTACTAAGATCGCAGTGTGTTCTGAACATCACAAGTGGTAATTTCCTTGTACTGAGAAAGGGGGCCTCTGTAACAATTTCACTTACTACGACAGAGCCTTTCCTAAGAGAGAAAGAAAGCCTTTGCAGCTGTACAGCATCATCAAGGGAGAGAAGGAGGGGAATCTGGACTAGCTGAGATATATAACGCCTGAACCCCGAGTACCCACACATTTAGAACAAACTCACTAACAAACTTACTAACAACTTTCTTTCCTCTATACGGGGGCATTTAGACTTGCCAGGCACCTGCTTGCAGGTCCATGCTTGTGCGTGTTTCACAAATAAACTTGCTGTCTCATCTCCACTGTGTTTGTTTCTTGCTTGAATCATTCTCTTGCAATGGAACAAGAAGGGAGGCAGGGAGAGAAGGCCAGCTGACTTGGATCTCTCTCTCCCCATCCATAACAAAACAACAAAAAGGATGGGAATATTCTCAAAAATATCTGAAATAAAAAAATGTAGAATAAATACATATTAAGTTTATGTTTTCAGGTTAATTATGTTTACCTAAAGCAAATAATACAAATATATTTTGTTAATTTTGACTTATTTGTTTTAAACCATAATGGTTATCAATCCTAATCAAAGTAAGATGCTGACAATTTCAACACAGCCCTAAATAATACTTGCTGTCAGTCCACTCTTTATATGCATAGGCCAGAGCTGAACTATGTAAAGCAGGGGTGTCTAAACTTTTAGCATCTCTGGGCCACACTGGAAGAAGAAGAGTTGCCTTGCACCACACATTAAATACACAAAAATATGTTTTAAGTAAATTTGTGATTTTGGGTTGGTCTGCAACCATAGCCATCCTGGGCCACATGTGGCCCATGAACTGCAGGTTGGACACCCCTGAAGGAAAGTTCAATTGTAAAGTATAAAGAAAAAAATTGAAACCACATTCTCTTACTCGTTGAGAAAAATCCACAGCAAATAGGAAAATATAAATTGTTTATAGATAAATTTCAAGAATGACTTTCACAAGGGACACTTTATATTTTTTTAAAGAAAAAATAGTTACCTATCTGTTGTTTAAATCAGTCTACACAATGGAAACAGCCGTACGAAATCCGTTACCAATGCCAACTATTAAATCCTTGTGCCAGCTTTTATGTGACGTTATAGGACCTATTTCTCTATTAGCATCTTGGCTCATTAGAACTCATTTTGAAAGGAAATAAACTGGGGTCATGTGGACCTGCACAATAGGTTGCTAATAAAAACCACATGAGCTTGAGGAAATGGCTTGCTTGAGCCAGTCTGCTTTGAGAAAGGAAGTGAAATTTCTGAGCCAAGGTTTTAATGATTGCATAAACAATAGAGCTGAAACTGCCAACCCAAACTCCAACCAAGAAACTGAATGTAGAAAAATGTATGATATTTGGTGCTAGTGATGAGCAAAGCTCTGTCCAGTAATTCTAGCATTTGCCTCCTCATTGAAATACCACTGTGTTAAGTCAGTTCCAATACGGTCATACTATCTTTTTTTTTCCATTTTTTTCAGGTGATGCTAATTGGTTCGACTGTGGAAAGTGATGTAACACTTGCCTACATGTCAGTGGTTGCACGTCAAACTATGTCATGCGCTCTCATTTTTTAAATGTTGAATCACTTGAAACAAGCACATTAAAACATGAGCAATGTTACTGTACTTTCATTGTATTCAATGACCATATTTGAGGAGTGGAATAGGTGCTGGGTCAAATGTTCTTTATGTACCACTTCAAAATCGTCTGGCCTTTCTTTTGCTCTGGCCACTATTAAAGTCATCACTTTCACAAAGAATTTACAGACAAAAACTGGAAGCATGTCACCCAAGGCCAAGCACTGCCTTGGGGCTTGTCTGATGCTGATGGGTAGATATCTTGAGAACTGTCTCACACGCACTTTTAGAAGTGACCCAGCAATTAATTTTGTGAGGATATCCTTGAAAAGGTGAAGAAGACGCAATAATAAGAGCTTTCCTTTTCCATTTTTGGCAGCCTGTTCTAAAACACATTTTATAAATTTCTCAGAAATTTCCTATGGATGCAGCACCATTTATTGTAGTTGTCAACTACATAGTATATCTTAGGACTGACATTTCTTTATTCCCGTTTTCTCTCCTAGAGCATTACTTCTACTTGCTGATTTTCCCCTAAAAAGTCTACTGGCAATGAAAGCCTTTGTTTCATGCTCTCTTTCAGGGAACTAAGGTTAAAACAGTATTCTCTCTGAGATGGATCAGCTAGAATGGAGTAAAGCAAAGTGCATGGATTGCTGCTATATAAACCAGAATATCAAGGCACATTCTGCCAATTGGTGACCTTGATCTTAATATGCTTATATATGGAATGGACTAAGATATGCACTGAGACCGGAAAAGAAATGCACGAGTGAAATACACTTGACAAAGACAAAAATAAAACAACGTAAAATACTGATTCAGAGTTTTATATGAACTACTGTATAAATATTCCCTTTAAATTATAGCATAACTATGGTATCCTCATTTTTTAAATGATGAGAATAGAATATTGGATACTAGGGAAAGACACACATTTTTAACAGTGGATCCCTCGATGTCCTGGAGATCACTCCTATTAGCTCTTGGGACCTGGTTTCTGCACGCCTTTCTGCACCTCTGCTTTCAATGACACCACGTTGGTAACTTGAAATTGGCCATTGCAGGAGTATTTAACCACAGAAAACAACAAACATTATAAATTAAGGATTTTTCCAGTAATATTTACCTGTTAAGGGTTTTTTTAGTTATTTTTCTGTGGTGTCACTAAATTCAAGGCATAATTACATAAAGATGTTAGAAAATAGAGATATACTACTAAATCTTTTTTAACAATTACCCCTCTGTGTGTTCTAGTGTGCATTAATCTCTGAAGCAATATATTTTAATATAATATTAACCATTTCTCTAAAACAAGAAGTCTTCACAGAAATGTTTTATTCACTCATTTAAATATATTTGAGTATCTACTATAAATTACAAGCAAAAATGAACATTTATTAAATCCCCATTAGGCACTAAGCTTTCAAGAAAATAAAATATTTAAGGTATACCAGTGTCAAATTCTATTGTGTCAAAGGAGCTAAGAAACAAAAGATAACTTTTTCCCTCTGGTTATCAACTTCTCAGAAGTTATAAATTAGATTTAAAAATATTATTTAAAAAGGACTAGTCATGGAAAATGGTAATTTATAATTTATCAACTGAGTTTAGTTATCACAACACTATTCTTAATAGAGCTAACTGTGTTGGCAAACATTCATGATTTCTATCTTGTTTATTATAACAGATGTTCAAATACTGCTACAAAAAAAGAGAGGGTAGGATTCTAATACACACAAAAACAAATATATCTTCTTATAAAGATAAATTGCATATTAATGTATTCATGATGCTCACACACCTGGAATATCACTTGTTCTTGTAGTTTTGAGCACAAATTCAAATATGCTGTACCCTACAAAAGGGAATAAGAAATTAGCCTATTGAAATGTTATTTGAATATTTCATTCAGGTTTGAAAATATGTGAGAAATATGGCTCATTAAAGCCATTGATATAGCTTATATTGTATATTCCTTCCCGGGGTGGCCTGCATCTAGTTACGGGCATCCTCATGAGCACCAGCTGCCCACAGAGCAGATGTCAGTAGTAGAAGAAGAACATGGCTGATGCTACTTGGTGAAGCGTTTTTACAAATGTGGGCATCTGAGTGTAAGGTACCTTTCCAGGAATCCAGTAAAGTCACTGGGTTGTGCTTTGCAGAACTAATGGGGAGTGGTTGTGTTGCAGAATTTTTATTTGGATAAAAAATATAATATGGTGTTAACTACATTCTGTAAAAAAATATTTGGGGAATCTCACTACTAGTAGAAAGAGATTTTCTCACTTGATTTTTAAAATAACCATGTACATTGGATATTATCATCCCTATTTCATAGATGAAGAAACTGAATAAATTACCTCAATTATATAATAGGTAATTGGCAGAGCCTGGGCTTAAACCTCAGACTTCTGGACTCTGTAGTTTATGTTATTCACTGTCATGTTCATTGAAGAACCTTCAGCTACTTGCACGGCGTGCACAGTGCAGTGTGTGCAGAACATGGAAGTAACTGAAGGTACACATGAGCAGTGATTATTCAGACAAAGAACTATTATCCACAACTCCATAATAAATTTCATTTGAATTTTCAGTTCCTCATTGTCTAAACCAGGAAAATACCATATTAATTTCAAACATCTGTACATATTGAGTTCCCCACACATGCTCTTCTGTATTTACTTGCATTTTTAGCACTTAAAAAAATGGTAGTCTCCAAATAAGAAAATCAAATTAATTTATTTAATTAATAAAAAGAAAGGCATTGCAATTATTTATGCTATTTAATGTATACCCAAATAAAATAGCTTGTAAAATGTGCACCTCATGTTATACTGAATCATTTCATAATATTGATTTAGACCAATTTTCCAGTAAACGTTCATATGGATAACAGGTGTTATACTAAATATATCTTTATAGGGCTTCTGCATATTTTTGAAAAGTGAATTAAAATCATATATACTAATAAGAAAAGTAAAGGCTAGAATTGAGTTGCTTAGTTCAAGAGCAAATTGGAAGTGATTGATTTATAATGTATACATTAGCCCGATTCTTTATGCAAATTTTTTTGAGACAGTTTAACTTAAGAAAGATTCAATTAAGTAATAAAAAATAAATAGAAGTAGCAAGTCAGGAGAAAAGGAAAAGTAACCGTGACTGAATTTCACATTGAGCTTTGATCTTCTTAGAGGAAGAGGAAAAATATAAAGGAATCCAATTATTCCTTTGGTACATTTGATCAAAAAGGAGGAAGCCCACTTGTGCTTTAGGGAATATAAACTTTTTAAGAAGTGAAAATTATGTCAGGTAAAAATGCCACACAGATTTTTACATAGTAAACACTGGCTGCAGTAATAGATATCTTCAAACGCAGAAGCTATGTTTATAGTAACTGAAGTGACGAACACTGTGTTACTGTGTATTGTGCAACCCCTTCTCAAAAGCGAAGACAATAATAAAACACACCTTAATGACGGTGAAATTGTGCATGAAGAATTGAATGAATGTGGTAAAACTGGATTCAAGCATAAAATGTAAATACTGTGGGTTTTTTGGGTAATCTTCAGTTTCTAGAGGAGTATCAGTTTTCTTATCCTGGTTTTGTTGGGAACAGAATAACCAACAGGTCCAGTTAATGCCTAGCGTGCTGGTATCCTGAGTTGTTGATAAGGGCGCACACATGCTTTGGCAGCCAGCGGGGCAAATTGGGATACTGGCATCAGGAGTCACCCAGTGTTCTCAAATGAATGGAAACCTGGCCCCACTCCCTCGACACAGTAGCTTTGCAAGGGACTTTGGGTCTGTTCAAATAGGAAAACATGCAGGGTTCTCTACTGTGTCAGTTACAGCAAAGGGGAAATAATTTTGTCCCAGAAAATTTCAAATCGGGCCACTCGATAATTCAACAAGTATTAAGCACCTGCCCTCTAAAATGGTCTGGTCTAAGTGGCCAGGAAGCTCAGGGTTTAGTGGGAGGCATACACAAAGTCATTACAACAATACAGATGTAACCTTTGAATAGACAGATTTCTGTGAGAGCAGAGAAAAAGGTTGTAGATTTAATGGCCCATTAACATTTTAATTATCTAAATGCTTTATAAGAGTGTAAGATATTAATGTAAACAATAGAAGCAAATAAAAATGACTGAAATATAACGTTTTATCACACTAACAATGTGTTTTTTTTTAGGACAGTAACAAATACAGACTAAGTTTATAATATATGAGCAGAATATTTTTTACTCTTCCTTACAGTGGCAAAAAACAGCAAAGCAATTCCCTCACCTCAGTTTCCTCTTTCATAAGGATCCATGGCTCATTCTCTCCAAGGAGACATTTGCTCAAAATCTTTATTCTCTGAGGCATTATCTTTGACTACAATACGCCTTTGTATCCTTTGTCCAGTCTCATTTCCTTTCACTTTCATAGTCATTTATAGCACTAATCACCCACCAGATAGTATATCATACATTTATTTATTATTTTTCACACCAATTAAACTAAATTCAAAGAACAGAGAGCTGTTTTTCACTGCTGTATCTCACTCCATGGAAAAGTGTCTAGCATTTATTATTTCTTTAATAAATATCTATTGAATAAATCAATTAATACATCATCTGAGCTTCTTAATTTGCCTAAATTATTTTCAGGATATAAATGAATGGCCATTGTATTAAAAAAGTAAAACAAGAATTAGAAATTATATTTATTTAATAACGCTGAAAACACTGGAACAAGAATATTAAAATACAAAATTATATTACTTTCCCCTAGAAGATAACATTTGGACTTTATCTCCTATGATCCCCACCAGCAAAACACTTTCAGAATTGTTTTTTGAGGGTTGCTGACAAGTATTCCCACTGGAAAAAAAGAAATACTTTATTCAACATTGCTTTGAATTGTTTTTGTCTGTTTGTTTGTTTTTCTGTATCCGCAAAGGTATGTGAGTATATGGGTGCATTGTAATGTTCGTGTGTACTACGTTATCATAGATTGGGAAAAATCCTTATAAAGATAATACGCAGTGGTATTTAAATCAATACAATTAATTATAGTAGGAAATCAAAACAAATAAGATGGGATGTGTCAACATACAGTTTTAAATTTCTATTTCTAAGAAATAAGTCACTAAAATGTACAAATGATCTCATTAATCTTTTTTAAATAATATGCACCTTCAGGTACAAGAGAACCTTGGATTTGCACATAGTAAGGTCAGTTTTCCTCCTTAGACCCAAGTAAATAATATACACTCAGAGAAGAGAAATATTTGTCACTCTCTCTGCACAGAAATGACTGGGGTCCAGCATTCAGTGGACGCGCATCTGTTACAGGTCATGGTGCGTCCTGGGGTGGAGCCTGTACCACTGCTCTGTGGGAGCAAGGCCATGAAAATAAGTTGCTAACCTTTGTCTATTTCACTCAGTTTCTCATAGAGACTTTTCACAATGTTTTCTCAACTGTTTATTTACTATGTTCTTAACTGATGGGTAATATATTAAAGAAAAACTGTTGAAAATATTCAACTCTAGGAGGAATGGTTTTGGGAAGTAATACTTCCCTCACTATGCTCTTGCCTATACCCCACCTTCTGAATGATAATATAATGGAAAAGCCTTGCTGCAGGTCTGGTAAGACCTGGATTTGGTTCCCAGATCTGGATAATTAATACTTGTGTCCCTTAGTATTCGCACATGGAAAAACAGTTACCATGTATGAATCTAATCTTTTCTCAGAATTCAGACAATACAAGAATGCCAGTCTTATCTGATAGTTGTTAATATTGAGTATAATTTGGCATGTTGGAGGTTAGCACAGTGCTTGGTGTCTAGAAAATCATAAGGGAATCATGAAGGGAAAACCATTCCCTTCATTCTGTCTTCTCTCTCTTTCCCCACTCCTATCCTCCTATGAGCAGAATAGTACAATGAAGCACACCATCTGGCAGCTTGCAAAAGACAGCTTACACTTGAAGGACACTTCCGGTATAGCCCTGTGTGTGTTGAAAGTATCTCCTGTCTTTAGCTCAGTGATCTATCCTGTGTCAGAGTATACATCCATGTATTATTTTAAATAAAGGTAGAGTAGGCATGGCTCATTCTGATACTATTTAAAGAATATTAAATGTTCCTTTTCGAAGCACCGACTTAAGGAAAATGAAAATACACTTGGATTTGAAGGTGAAAAAACAAGGTCATGCTTGAGAAAACAAGGTGCATCTACAGCAAATCCTCACAGAATTGCTTTGAAAAATAAAAGAAAGACCTTATGTTCTTATTTTTTTTGGAGAAAGTCAAGGGTTATAATTTGATGAGGCAATTCAGTAAAGCTGGACCTATCATGATATATGGCAGGGGATCTTTGGGGTCACCCGTACTCTCACTTTTCTATTGTGGAAATCAAACATAAGTATTTTGTCTTTCTTAAGCATTATAGTTTGGGCTTGGGTTATTGCAAATATGCCTGATACGGTCAGGGTAATGTGTCTGTTATTACACAGTGTATGCTACGAGGCATCATTTTATGTGTTAAAAGGAGAAAGAAGGACATACAATATACAATATACAAACTAATGCCCATCTAAGAGGTTTCCGCCTTTTGGGAATCCTGAAAAAATTTCTAAAAATGTGTTCAAATACATTGTTTCATTAAAAAAAATAAATCTTTTATTTATAAAGTATAATGGCCAATGTTTTATTAAAAATAAAATTGTATAGATACAGCTGGCTACAAATAGAATATAATAACAATTATATTTTAAGTGCTCAAGAGCAACTATAATTGTTTTATTAAATGCCATAAATATACAAGAGGTGTATGAAGTCTGTCCAGAAAAAGTCCAGCCATTGTTAATATAATAACAGTTTGTGTAACATCGGTGTAACCTGGCAGCCAAGGAGCATAGGCTGGAATGTGCATGTGTGAGCAACGATGACTTCACTGTACTGGTCAGTGAGGGCAGTGGAAGCCATTGAGTGAGCATGTGTACTGTGTGGCCATTGCATTCAAAATGACTGAGCAAACAGAGCAATGAATCTGCATCAAATTCTGCATTAAACTTGTATATTCCTCCATGGAAACTATTTAGATGATTCAGCAGGGTGCAGCTATGGGTGACTAGTGATTGGCAGCTTCTTTATGACAATGTGCCTGCTTATGTATCATATCTAATGTAGAGTTTTTTGGTTAAACATCAAATCACCAAGGAGACTCAGCCCCTCTACCACCCAGATTTGGTGGTTTGCAACTTCAAACTTTTCCAAAAACTAAAATCACTTTTGAAAGGGAAGAGATTTCAGGCCATCAGTGAGATTCAGGAAAATACAACAGGGAACTGATGACAATTGGGAGAACTACGTGAGGTCCTAAAGAACCTACTTTGATGGAGACTGAGGCGTCATTGTCCTATGCACACAGTATTTCTTGTATTTTGTGTCTTCTTCAATAGATGTCTCTATTTTTCATATTGCATGGCTGGATAACTTCTGAACAGAACTCATATATTTTAAACATTCTTAAATATATTAAACAAAATATTCTCTGTATGATCTATATCTGTATAGTTAGGACAATATTTTTAAATTGGAAATATGGTACCATTGTTACTGTCTCAACTCATAAGTTAAATATTTTGTTTAATTTAATGAATAAAAATTATATTCAAGCACAATTTTAACACTTTACTTTCTGAAAAAAGTATAATGTTTTAAATATATTTAAAAAGTGAAATATAAATTATTTTAAGGGAACAATTCTTTGAAATGGTTAGTCTATTACTATAAAATGTTTCTCTATATACATAATTTAAAATGATATTATTATGTTTCAAATAGAGAGGTGAGTTAGGCCTTCCAAGAAACTTTTACTTCCATAGAATAAAGAAATTACATCAATAACAACAACAACGACAAAATATTACAGAAAACCATAGAAAAAATTCAGTTGCCTGACAAGGAGTCAAGAAATAAAAACTAAATTAGTGTCCAAGCTATCATTTCCTTGAAAGCTCTTTTGATTTTATAAATTCAAGTTCAATCTATGGTCGTTGCTTGATTCACCTCCAGTTTCACACAACTCCGGTAACTCATAGTTTCTCTCACATGAAAGAGAAAAACTGTTTGTTGTGCGTACAGTTACCGAAGCGTCGTTTGTAGAACAGATGTTTCATATGAAAAGGCAAGGGTACTCCAGAAGTCATAATAACCATATGTTTTCATTTCACTACCAAATAAAGATGTTCTTTTCAAATGTAAAAAAAAATATATTTAAATAAAAGCTATGAAAGAAGACCAGGTCTAAACGTCCAGAGCATTTGATATATCATAAGGTTCTATCAGGTTTCAGGTCAGTTGGATACTGACTAGTCCTACTTCTTATATGAGCATAAACTTAAGACTAAATATATCAGTGCGACTGTGCTGTCTGTGAAACTTAATTAATTAATCATTTTCTTCAGACAGGAGATGGATAAAATTTCGAGTTATAGGTTATTGATGTACAATGTAAGGAATCATTTTTTAAATAAATCAATTGTGAAAATGAATTATGAAATTAAATGTTGATTTCCTACTATAAAACATCAAGAATAAAAGTATGTTCTAGCACTAAAAAATGTTTAGCATATAGTAAATTTTAAAATATAAATGTGCAAATGTATATTTGCATAAATGGAATATAAATAATATGGGCTATATGCATATACAACAACAGAAAATGTTCTTTGCTTGTGCTTGGATGCAGGTATCTGTGTATGAATGTACAAACTGATGTATTTTTATAACATATTTTTCTCCTGTAATGGTGAACCGTCATAGCATAAGTCAGAGACTCATCTCTAGTCAGGTGAGCAGAGGAACATTTTCTAAATAATTGTCATTAGGTCAGGCTGAATATGTATAGAACACCCATGAACCCCCCCAAAAATGCTATTTGTGAAGATAAGCATCAATACGAAGTTAAAAATAACACTTGGAAACAGTATATTTGTGGTTGGCTTTTAGTCTTGAATACAGAAACATGCACATGTTGACCAATGCAAAGCACACAGATGTTGCTATGCTCCTCCATAAATCAAGACAGATAGCGATGGTTCCTCATATGTCCACAGACATGCCATCCAACATACACGATTCCATCCACACACTCAGCTGAAGGCTTTGCTTTCCATCTGCCTGCAAAAGGAGACACAGTCTCTCCCCACACCCTGCCTTTCTTCCAGTCATTAAGAAAGACCTGCCCTTGCTTCTTGTAAAAGCCGACATTTTAATATGTGGAATAAGTCAATACCATTTTCCCAAATTACCTTGCATCTGCCATTTTCAATTTCCCCTCTATTTTCCTAAAATAGCTTACACATATGCTAGTACTTATTCTGTTAAAAAGATATAAGCCAGGAGATGAAGGTTAATCATTCAGGTAATCAAGGTTTATATATACAGGAATAAACCATGTGGATCGCATATATATATAACCTTGATAGGAATGAATGAGAATGGCATTTTATCTCTGTGGTCTTTCAAAACTTACTAACCTGTTTTAATAATGAAAAAACAGCAAACAAATCCTAATTGCCAGATGTCCTAAAAAATACCTAACCAGGACTCTTGGAAATTATCATGTTCATCAAAAACAAAGGAAAATATGAGAAACTCAGCCAAGAGAAGCCTCAGGAAACATGATGACAAATCAGGAAACATGATGATATATAAATGTACTATATCCTGCAAGAAAAATGGACATTAGATAAAACAAAGAAAATCTGGAGAATTTATAACTTTGGTTAGTAATAATTTATTAATGTGTCCATTAATGGTGACAAATGTTAACCATAGTGATGTAACGTGGGGTATAACGGAATTTTTCTTCTATCTTGAAAATATTTTTCTCTATACAAACTCATTTAAAATTTAAAAATATTTTTAAATGTGACATGAAATTAAAACAACAGCATCTCTCTTGATGTGGACGAGAACATTGTGACTCACACCAAACCCCTAACTGCCCTCCTTTCTTCCAGGCACACAGCCAGAATACACTCCCCAGCATCTCTAGTAGTGTAAGGGACCACATGCCTAGCTATCCCCAATGACATGAGGACATATCATTTTGGTTCATAAATGTTAAGATGTAGAGCTGCTTTCTGTGTGTTATCTTTCCCCATCTTTTATGTGAATAAAAAGGCATCAGGAGTTTCTGGAAGATGAGAGAGCCACTCAGGGAAAGGTGTGCCCCTTTCTGCCTGCTTCCTGGAATAGCTCCTCCCCTGTGTGTGCACATCACTCATCCCCATGCCCCCTTCAAGTCTTTATTCAGCTGTTGCTTTTTCAGTGAGACTTTCCTTTCCATGATCCTCTAAAATACCATTTTTCAATTCCCTATCCCCTTTCTTGCTTCATTTTTCTCAAATCCATACCATTATATGTATGCTATAATCTTTACGATTTTATCTCCTCTATTACAGTTTGTGATTATATCCTGAACGAATAGAACAGAAAATATAAAACATAACATAAAAACATGTTAGCTGGATCATAGTCAAGTATAAATAATAGCTGAAACATATTCAAACCCTAAAAGAGACAAAACAACACTTCTGAAGCTCATTAGAATGATTTGCTACAAGCTGATTAACTTCTGACCAGGTGCCTTGAAAATTTTTAAATGACTGGTCTTATTTTCTAACAGTGATCTTAACTGTTCAGGTGCACTTTTTAATGAACAACAGTTCATGTCTGTGACTATTACGCCTGTACTCTACCAGTTATAAAATGTCCCTAATGGCAAATGAGGCTCCTGCAGAAATCAGTTTAATTTTGTCAGTTACACTGATTATTTGAGATTTATGAATATATTCATTTCTGTTTGCATAATCCTTCCAATCTATCTAAAATCATACATTCAAAGATTATTTTAAAATAAGTCTTATTTTAGGCAATGTAATAAGCTAATTGAAATATATATGCACAATATATATTTATGGTATACCACATATATAATATACATAATTACTATCCGTTCCTTTAGTGTAAATATACACAAATACAATAATTATATGAAATACATCATTTAATACATACTTACATATGTGTTCCTGCCCATAAAAACATAATTATGTATATATTTTGTGTATATATGCACACACATTTGCATATTTATATATTATCTTCCCCTCAAGGAAAAGAATGAATAATTATAGTCACTTACACCAAGAACTGTCTATGCAAAATTTTGTGATACCATATGGATAGGGCACTTATTTATAATTGATGTCAAGGAAAATTTCAGGTGATGACACATTAATAATTGAGTTTGATACTCTAGAACAAATTAGCCTGATGAATAACTTGAACAGGGCATTCCAGAGAGTCAAAAGACAAATAATAATGTGAGGTTAAGGACTTCCTATTCCAGAAAATATATTCTGGTTACAAAAGACTAACTCTTCTGAAAACAAAAAGAAAAGCTGTTTGACTACAAACACAGCCAGGATTTGAAGGACCACATCTCTGTTGGGAGAAGAAACACTGGGGTGAACCTAATTTGTCACTCTGCCTTTTTCTTGCAGTCCTTTGTTCATTAGTAAGTAACACTGTGCAAGAAGTTTATGAGTAGAGACCTGTTCACAGAGCACTAGGTAAGTAGAGCTTTCAAAAGTCTCATGAATTCCAGAGACAAATAGTATGGCACATGGTGAGGGAAGTATTAAGACATCACGTAATAAGACTGAAGGAACTGGGAAGATGAGAAGTGAGCCCGACACTCTGCTTCACTTTGCATCTCCATGCAGATCTGTATTTAACACTCAGTTAGAGGTGCAAAGCCTTGTAGCAAGTGTTGATTAAATGATGAGATGTGCTGGAAAATACATCTTGGGTCTTAGCTGAATCAACTGAATTGTTCTGCCTGCTGTGTGACGTGAATTGGAAAAAGACGAGGCTTTCCAAAGGCTGAAATCTAACCTCAGCACCATTCCAATTCTGGCTACATGAGGTAATCTGCCTTACTCAATTTGCATATTAGAAACAAAAATCAGTAAATAAATCACTTCTTATGAAAGATAAAGCATTATAAACAAGCCTTTTTTAAACTACCCAAAAATCAATAAAAAATGAGAACAAAGGGAACAAAAAAACATGGAGAAAAACCTATGATGATATTGGATTTACTGGACATGAGCTTTAAAATATTTATGATTAATATTTTTAAGAAAGTAGAACGCAATGTATAAATGTCAACAGAAATGCAAAGTAATACAAAACTTTTTGATAAAACTTCTAGACCAAAAACTTAAAATAAGACTACCCTCCGATCCAACAACCCCATTTCTGGATATATATCTGAAGGAAGTAAGTCATTATCGCAAACAGATACCTGTGCTCTCATGTTCATTGCAGCACCACTCACAAGCCAAGACATATGAATAGCCTAAGTGTCCATTGATGGATCATTTGATTAATAAAAGTACCTAAAGACATACAGTAGTATTCAACCATAAAACAGAAGAAAATACAGTCATTTGTGACAACATGGATCTTGAGGAAATTATGTTAAGTAAAATGACTCGGACAGAAAGACAAATACCATATTAGCACACTTCTATGTAGAATCTTAAAAAATGTAAAACTTAGGCACAGAGGAGAGCAGGAAATAAGGAGGTATTGGTCAAAGAATACATACTTTGTTATAAGATGAGTAAGTTCTGAGGAGCTAATGTATAGTATGGTGACTATAAGTAATAATACTGTATGATATACTTGAAATTGCTAAGACAATAAATCTTAAGCATCTTTTCCCTACACTCATAAACACAAAGGCAGCTATGTGAGGATATGCATGTGTTAGTAACTTTGATGATGGTGATCATTTCACTATGTATACTTACAGCAAATCATCACAGTGCTCACCTTAAATATATACCATAGGGTTTATTAAAACCCTGCTCTTTTGATTATATCCTGAACGAATAGAACAGAAAATATAAAACATAACATAAAAACATGTTAGCTGGATCATAGTGAAGTATAAATAATAGCTGAAACATATTCAAACCCTAAAAGAGACAAAACAACACTTCTGAAGCTCATTAGAATGATTTGCTACAAGCTGATTAACTCCTGACCAGGTGCCTTGAAAATTTTTAACCAGTCCAGCCTTAGCCTGGGAACCCTAAAACACTCCTCCCAAGGAGTATACTAAAGGTGTGCATCCTAGGTCCTGTCTGTCTCTCTCTTGCTCTGTTTTCATTCTGCCTTGACATCCCCAAATGACCCCTCAAGGCATGCTGGGTACTCCCTCCAGGACTTGTGAGTCATAAATATTTCTCCATTTCAGTTTCTCCTTGGTCCTCAGCTAACCAAACAGCACTCTATGCTCCACTTACATCATCCAAAACTTGTAAAACTTGAGAATCTGTGACAAGCAACAGGAGCCTAATGAGACACATCTACTAAATGTACTGTGGTTTCATGAGGAAAGAGAAAAGGCATTAGGGAAAACTAAGAAAATATAAATAAAGTATGAACCTTAGGGGGAAAACTAGGCACATAGTCATTTTTTATATTTATATTGATTTGCATCAGGGGAAAAACACCCTTGACACTTTGTGATGAAACAAAATAAAGCCTATACAAATGCACATGAAGATACTGATACATAGACAAACACACACACACGCACACACACACACACACACACACAAAGAAACTACTTGGAAATAAGTTTGGCAGCAGGTAGAGGGATGCCTATATAACCACACAGCCTGTGAATCAAAGCTCATTGACGCATCTGCTAATGCATAGTTCTAGAGAAGCTAGAGAGGGACAAGACCTGGAATTCTTCGGTTTCTAGTTTAAAAAAAAGCTTTCTTTCTGCTATTTTTTTTCCAGATAGGTTTTTGGCATGAGCTATTAGTGGGCACATTGTAAAATACAGGGCAAGATTTTCTATAAGAAAAATCAACACAGAAACTTCTGGAAAACTTTCCAGGTGCACTTGCTGAACTACCAGCGTACATATCACAGGAGAGGGAAAAGAAAAGATGTCTGCATGGGTGGATGGGGATGCACCGAAGCAACCTGCGCTCCTAACCTTCAGGGTCCCAGGGAAAGTGGACATCAGACGGGCTGTTGGTGGGAGAGGCAGACACGTCCAGACAAACTGGGACTGACAGTGAAATAAAAGAGAAAGTGTCTCAAGCCAGAACATGCAAGGAAACAAAAAAGAAACACTATACCTAAATGTAACACAAAGTAAAAAAAAAAAAAATTACACATTTCTTATCCTGAATGAGGATAAGAGGATTTAGGAGAGACTTCTACTTGCTCCCTTATGTATACTCGAAATGTGTACTTTCAGTGATCAAACTATACTTAACAGTTGGGAAATGATCTCCCTGCTCAGCACTGAATTTCCCAGTTATCTTTGCTGGCAGAAGTTGGCAAGTGACTGAGTATCGGTCAATATGAAAAAAATGGACAGGTCATGCAATTTCTGGGTCATACTATTTTAATGATTTCCCATCTAGGATAAGAAATGTTTAAGAAGTATATACTATAGTATTAACTATTACATATACTTGAATTCAATTTTTCCTAAAGAATGTAAGTACCTCTAATCAGTTTTATAGAAATATAATTTGAACCACAACTGAGGATTCTCCAGATGCCAGACACTCTGAAATGCATTTGATATATCATAATTATTTCATCCTCATTATACCATGTAGTATTTATTAATAGCCATACTTTGTGAGAAAATGGAAATTTAAGATGTAATTTTCCAGAAAACTAAAATTATTACATGGCATAAATGGCACAGTTCACATACAAAACCACCCTGTAGCACTTTGAAAATCTAGAGTGGACTCTATTTTAGAGAATTATTTATTTTTAAGAAAAATGTCATTTTAAAATGAAAAATAATTAGTGTCAAAATGAAAATGCTTATAATCAATTTCTTATTGAGTGATAATTTCATTGATTCAATTGAAAATCATATATTTAAGAACTAATTGTTCATTTTATGCCAAGCTATCTAGATATAAGCTATATAGTTTAATATGGTTTTTCTTCTATTTTTAAACTGTGAAAGAGTGAATATGATTAAAACACTTTACATAAAAATAACTGATACACAAAAAAACTTAAGAAACATGCATTAAGTCACCAGCTACTACTCTAGTTCATCAATTTTCAGCAGGCATGGGGCAGCACACTGGTTTGCCAAAATAATTTTTAAAACATGCCATACCTGACTATTTAGTCAGGGGCACTGACCTCTTTTCCCTTAGATTGTCAAATAAAAAAGTGACAACAGCTAATACAACAATCGCTGTCTGGTGTGAATGAATCAATGTTATACTTATTTTTTGGTCAGATCAGCAAAAAATATATTTTTGGTGTGCCTCGGTATTTTGATGATTAATTTATGTGCACATTGAGATGAAAAAGACTGACAATTTTTGCTCTAGCTTTACCTCAGAATGTAAGTGAACTAATTGAATGTTTTCCACTAGACAAAGATCTAAGACTCATAGAAGTTTAAAAAAAAAACACAAAAGTACCTTGGACGCCTGCTTTTGCATTGACAGAGGGGATTTTAATTACTATTACAAAATGACATAAAAAAGATTAAGATATGATGACTCTGTAACATCAGCAATTCCATTTTGTAAGCATGATTTTACAAGGCATAAAAGCCATAAAGTATTGACAACAGAATATAAATAATTTATGCCAGGTAATTAAGAGTGAATCAAGGTCCTTGAAAGGTATCACACACAAGAATATATTTATAAAGGCTACATGGGTTTTGGTGGAATTACAGATGCAGTAATCTAATCCAGTTTTCTTATTATAAATGAGATGCTCTTAACCTCTATTGAAATTATTGAAACTTATTTTAATTGAACAAAAATATATGAGCAAAAATGTATAGAAGTATCAAGTAGAAAATACGTGATAATGTGCTGTTCCCTACAGTATATTAGAATTAAGATGTTACTACATCTGTTGTAGGAATGTGCTAAGCAAAACATTATTAAGAACATAAAATAATGCTTTTTCTTTTACTTCACTATATTATTATTTCTGTATTTCATATTATTTAAATGTTAACATCAATAATGCCATTCTTTTTAATAAATATTAAAGCAAAAACTGAAAAATACCATGAAAGAAACATTGTAAACATGGTCTTCTGCTGAATGATAAAAAATCAATTTTACAATGCATGTAAAAATAAGTCCTGAACCACAAATGTTCTTATTTTTGACGTGCTATGTATTGCACTTTAGTTTTGACTTTTTTCAAGTATAGAGAGGCACTAATTTTTCCATCACGTAGTATATAAATTCCAATGTAAACATGTAACAGATGCAAGGACACATGTTTAGATGAGGAATTATTTGCCAAAGTGATAAAACAAATACAATGTATATACAGTACCTTCTGTGAAAGGGAATACACTTTTCTTTAATTAATAAACCCACACAGAGTTTAAACAGCCAATTTTGAAATGTTTTATTTCAATCAATATTTATTAAATGCCTTTAAAATACTTTTCTAAATAACAACACCTATAAAAATGCCTATTATTCTTGCCTTCAAGATGTTTAAAATCCAGCAAAGGAAACAAATAGATACAATTGACTGAAACCCAACACCAAAATAGTTGTAAGGAAACAACTAACAATGTCTATTCAACACAAGCGATAAAACAGACAATTAAACTGAGTATTGAAAATATATTAATAAACAAGCCAACAGGATAAAATAAATGAGTAAAGCACTTACCTGTTGCTCAAATGAATAATAAACAACCCAACTTACCACAGAAATAAGACGTCAAAGGGGAGGTCAAAGGAGATACGATAGAAAAGATAACTCAGTCGCCCTTGTATTATTATGATAAAGAATTTTAATCTGTCCTATTCATTAAAAGTCTTAAAATTATTATCATGCTATTCAAAAAGTAATATTATATGGATCCCCACTATACATAATAGAAAAAAATGTTCCAAGAAAACTACTCAGACCTTATAAACCTGTTCAGATATCACTGTCAGTAATAACTAAAATAGTCTAAAATTCTGATTTGTTATTTTTTCACAGAATACATATAATGGGATGTATAGTTTGCATTCTGATGCTTCTTGAGACATTCCATGATATGGAGTAATACCATTCTATTAGTTCATACATTCAAACCAGTTCTTGAATTTCCTAAATAGAATAAAGCATTATCTGTTTATGCTTAATAATCATAGACTTGTTTAAAGTCACCTGCTGTCCACAGTCACAGCTGTACCTAAACAGACATGCAGTAAAGAGCTTGGGAAGGAAAGACCATAGTGCTTAAATATCCAGTAGGACATGATGCAGCACAAAATGTGGACCACAGGGAAATAGCCAAGATACGCCCACAGTATTTGCCTTTCTTTTCAGAAGCAGTAGCATGAGACTGGCTGCTCACACGACTTTTCTCCTTCACTCTGACAGTTTTGGTCCTTAGTGCCAATCTTCATATATTTATCACATAATTATAAACCTTAATTTTTTTTCTCCTGCGTCTTTACTCCCTAGACCACATTTTCTTTCATTGTGAACATAATTAAGTTTCTTCCTGACTACTTCAATTTAGTAAAGTTATGCTGAATTCTAATTCTATTCAGGATGGACTGTGCATGGCCTGATATATATCATTTCAAGTATATTCATTCCATAATATTATAGAGTTCTCAATAAAAAATAGTAAGAAGATACCCATCTTTTAGAAATCTTTTATATTGTCATGGATGAATGCTTGTGAGCATGAATTATTCCCCTGAGCAGTCATAACAGCAATGTGATATTTAATAGCTAAACAGAATTAACTTCTTATAACTAATGTATATCAATAGATTACTTTCTATTTCTATTGTAATTCCCTTTAGTTTCTATTAAAATATCTCTTTTCAGAATTATTTTATAAATAATTGTGTAATTTACTAATGCATACAGCATTTTCATTTTCTGTTTACAAAGAACAAAGAGAGAACAAGATATTAGAACAAAAATGTGATTAATTGGTCCACCACTTGCTTTTGTAAAACTGTTTAACTATTGGAAATTTTCTTGAATTAGTTGGTTCGTTGAAAATTGAACTGCAAATTGAACTATGATTATCAATATTAATGGGTTAGTCTATTACCGTGAAGTACAGTTAAAAGAGACAGATACTATGACATATCTCAGATTTTTTGATTACCTGTTCTGGAAAATTAAAACAATGCTGCCTAAATTCAAAAGTACTTTGTTAGAATTAAGATAACATCTGTAAAATATACAGCACATTAGATGGCACATGGAAGTTACAGCAAGGAGATCCGAGAGGGACAGGTGCTACCTGAGGGAATGGGCTAAAAAAGTAGAATCCAGGAGATACCATGTGATGGAAGGCTAGGAGACAGGTTGGTTTCAAAGGTGGTGAATATGGAATATTTTTCCAGATAAACACTTTTCACTGTGTAATGTGATATTTCCCTGTAACATCATACAACATCAGTGATAAGAGAGAAAGCAGAAAATATTTTCAAGGTTGGAATTTCTTAAGAAAATGTATAGGGACTAAATCTGTCATTTTGAAACAAACCAAACAGATGAAACAATGCACGGCAATTTAGAATTTTTGTTGGTATTACTGTTAGTTCAATATGCTAAAAACTTACCTTTACTTGGATGCATTTTTTTACTCGATATCTTAAGATCAGTTTCCTGGCGGCTGAAAACAGAGAAACTAGAGAAATGGGAAACCTCTCATCTTAGTCAAAACTCTTAGGAAGTCTTATACCTGGAAACCAAGTGTCAAGAAGTCAATCCCGGAGCAGTGATGGAAGAACAGCTCAGAGAAGGAGGAGCTGGACCACTGGCAAGCAATGCCCACAGCTGCCCACCATACGTGGTTCTGCAGCCTTCCCAACTAGGACCAGCTGTGGGATGAAAATCAGTAGGTCCAAATGTGGAAAGATGAAGGGGAAATCACCATCTTTTTGTTTTATACCAATCCCCAACACCAGTGCTCCTGTTGGTAGGTAGGGAGTTATTCTATTCGGAGATGATTGTAAGACACCTTTGTTTAGTCAGGCTCAGTTGCGTGGATATTGTAAATCAGACATTATCCTTGTCCTCAGGGAGAGAACAGCCCAATGGTAAGAAAAGTGTAAAATAATCAATGAAATTATGATATGCATATAGAATTATTTAGGAAAAAATATTGGTAGAGTCTGTATAAACAGTGGACCTTGTCAAAACAGGTGTTATGCAAAAATAAATAAAAAATAAGATAAAATAAAAAATAGGAATGTGTGTTCAAGTAACTTTGGTAACCTGTGCTCAGTGAACACAGGTTCACTAATGGGCATTTTTTTTGCAGGACTTTTCAGTGCCTTTAATATAACACTGTGTCTTGTGAATCACCAGATCTGTCCAGAATCCTCTGGGAAGCATCTCCAAAAGATGAATGTAACACAGAACTATGGAATCAGAATCCCCAGAGGTGAGGCTCAGGAAACTTGGTTGTGAGATGGGAAGTACACAGACCATGATTAAAACATGGGTGCTAAGGGCAGACTGCTAGGGTAGGAAAGGGGGATGTTGATTCCTGGCTGTGCCATTTGCTGTCATCCTGTGCCATTTGGTCATGCTGTTTATTACCTCTTTGTCTCAGCTTACTTATCTGAAAAACTGAGATAAACATTTATATCATTAATGTTGTTTCGAGGATCGCATGTCCAAAAATATGCATAAAGCCTTTAGAATGATTACAAATACATGTCAAGTATTTAAAGCACATGTTGAGAAAAATCTATACTAACAAGGTTCATATTGCACCAAATTCTTATTGAAATATGGCAAACATGGACATAAATGATTACAAAAAAAGGGTATAGAATGTAAATATGGCCATAATATGTACAACAATAGATTTAAGCTATTTGGAATGATGAAGATAATAAACGTGGTGGAGTTTTTAAACCATAAGGAATCAGGCAATATTTATTCATTTATTTTATTTCTTAGTGCCATTATAGTTAACTCCAACTGATTTTATTTTTAAGATTTTTAAGCCACCTACAATACTGGCTTGAATGGAAGTTCAGTTGTATGCTAGAGAATACTGGAGAAGATTGGAATAAATGGCAGTTTTACTTTGAATTTAGAAGGACTCTGGGACAAAATTTTGTGCAGAAAATTCATTGTGAAATTAGGAAATAGAAGAAAAGGATTGAAATATTGAGAAAGGGGAGGGCCAATACAGTGTACTGGAATGGGACAGTTATTGCTGCAGCTAATCGGGTCCTGTCTTCCTGGGGACCTCTAGAAATGCAATTATCGGCCCGTTTAGCGCTGGCACGCATGAAAGTGAAGGATCTGAGGTATCCGTTAAGTTTTTTCCATCAGTGTTCCCTCCAGCAGCTTGAGCCTGCCCCAGTTAGGACCAGACTTGTCTCCGCATCAGAGGATGTCCTTAGGCACAGTCTTCTGTTTGTTCTGGAATGAGGCACTTTGTTCCTCATTCTTAGAACAGGGCAAGGTGGAAGTCTGACAAGGGCCTGCCTTTCAGAGAGCAGTGCCTATCACAGACTCCCAAACACAGGGACCTTTTCTTTTGTTCTCACTTTAGGACCTCAGGGGAAACATTTTGCAACTTTGGTGACCATTAAGTATATGGGCTTTTCGGAAAAAAAAGTTGTTGGTAGTGGAAACTGAGCCCACCTAGTCATGGGCTCAGTTTCCACTCAGTTTCCACAAGTGAGACAAAGAACAAAGGAGTGAATGTGCAGGAGAAGAAAACCATAACTTCTTTGTGAAAACCCAAAGAAACAGTATGAGCAGCTGCTTTTGTTGGAGAGTGTAAGTAAATGCATATATATTATTAGAATAATAGGAAACAAGCTGTTAGATTCCAGAGAATTTCTATGAGAAGAATAGAATTTGGGAAAAGGTGAAATCTGTTATTAGGACTTTGGAACTTGAAAACAGAAAGAAACCAGCTACTATTTGGATGAGAAATGTGTTGGAGAGAATTCAGCTTTATATAATAATTTTTGTAGGACATGTGTCTGAGAAGTTTCAGAGATTAGCATTGGAAGTGTTTGGAGGTCTCCAGCCAAGAAAAGAATGGAGCTTTTATGGAAAGAAAAGTTGCTGGGAAAGAAGACAAAAAAATGAGGATTTTGCCTTTGAGGTTTGGGGTGTGTGGCCCAAAGAACTGTGCATTTGAAGTTAAAATGATATTAAGAACAGTTCCAGTAATAAAAATAATTTCAAGAATTCTATTCTCTGTAGAGCTGAAAGAATTAGAGATTGGTTTCTGAGATTTAAATAGGGATATATATATATATATGTGTGTGTGTGTGTGTGTGTGTGTGTGTACATAAAACAGGGATTATGTAAATATTTGCCAAAATAGAATATAAATTTGGAGTTAGAGATGGAGTATATTGAGCATTCTTGTAGGATCTAAAGTTGGAAAGGCTGAGATGGTGGGAAAAGGGCTTGGAGCCAAGAGGAAGGCAAGACACAAGCCAGGGCTGAAAGGAGAGTGGAAACGAGCCAAGGATATTATGAAGATAAAGTAGAATGAATGTTTCAGAGAGATGGGGAGAGAGACGGGGCCCACGTGTGGCATCGGAGGCTATAGAATAGACAGGGATGGAAAGCAACAAGCTACTATTGTTCAGTCCACAGAAACTTTACTTATTTTTCCAATAAGTAAAACTTAAAGATACATATCACAAAAATAAATAATTTAACAAAATTTTTAAAAAAATTGAGAAAGTCTAATGACAGACTTTCTTTTAGTGTATGCAGTAAGAATATAGTAGCCAAAGGTAGAGAAAATGAACTTGCAAAAAATATTTATTGATTTCACAGAGAGAGAGAGCCCTGGCTGGTGCGACCCAGTGGACTGAGTGCCAGGCTGGGAACCAAAGTGTCTCAGGTTTGAGTCCTAGTCAGGGCACATGCCTGGGTTGCTGGCCAGGTCTCCAGGAAGGGGCTCAGGAGAGGCAACCACACATTAATGTTTCTCTCCCTCTCTTTCTCCCTCCCTTCCCCTCCCTCTAAAAATAAATAAATAAAATCTTTTGAAAAAAAGGATTTTAGAGACTTGGTGTATTAGAGAACTGAACTTTCATGTGTGGGACTAGTTGGTCTGGCTGATCAGGGTCAATCAGTCTGTGATGGAAATGAAAGTTAAATGGTTAAGTCGCCTTCTGTGTTTTAACCATTAAGGTGTAGAAGAAATATCTACTTTTCGGGTAAATCCCCTAAAATTTCATAATTATTTTAATAAGTGATTCCTTTAATAAATAAACAAACATGGACAATCTAACACTTTAAGACATGCTCTCGGTGATTCATAATGCATTTCTTATAGATTTTATCAGATGTTCTTTTTCTAATAAACCAGGGTAGCTAAGGGGAAATGAAATTTTGCATGGGTTTAGCATAACAAGAATTTCAAGCGAGCTGGTAGTAGCATGGAGGTAAAAGATATTGAGAGGCAGCTGGAAAGCATTGAAACATAGACAAACCATGTGATATGTGGATAGCAGAGGCAATGCTAGAAGAGAAAAGGAGACCAAGAGAACATTTTAAAAATGCGTGCTCACATGGCATTAGTGCATCCCTGTAATACTTGCCATTACTGACAAAACGTACCATGAGTCATTTAGTAGTTTATCACCAGCGCCTAGAACAGGGGCAGGCTTCTGGTCGTCATGTTTTATCTTCACTGAATGAATGAAGAAATGAGACAATTTCTTATCATGTTCCCTCTTCCTTTTTCTCCCTTCCATTCTTCCTTTATTCTTTCCTTCTTCCATCTAAGTTGTAAACTAAATCTGAATAAAAAGTTAAAAATGTTATCTATACCAAGCAACTTATATTTTACTAGGAGATTCTAGGAAAGTCTGGAAAACAAAATATTTATTGATTAAAAATAAATAGAATCATTAGTGCTTGACATATAGACACTATTGAAAACCATGTTTGGAAATGAAGGGCCTACTTCTGACATTGCTATAATAAAACTACATTTATGAGGACAATGTGTTTGTGTCTAAGTTTAACACAAATTATCCATAAATATAAAATCTGGAAAAACTTCACTATCAGTTTTTTATTAAAGTTATTGGGGTTACATTGGTTATAAAATTACATAGGTTTCACATGTACACTTCTATGATACATTGTCTGTATATTGCATTGTGTGTGTATCACCCAAATCTCCCTCTCTTAATTTCAAGCTCTAAAACATTGAAGATATTGTTATATTTTAGAGAACAAACTTAAATCTGGAAGACTCATTAAATACAAAATACAAAGAAATCCTTCAATTTTTTAAATTTTTGAATACACAATAAATTAATCACTTTTGTTTCCACATGAATTATTGTCACATACATAAAATTTTGCTATAACTACCTGGGATAGTATAGGATGGAAGCAGAGAAAGTTTAATGTGTAATATAAATTTTATAATTATTTCATTAGGTAATTATAATAGTTTGAAAAGTATTGTTTTATGGTCAGAAAATACATTTCAACTCATAATTACTGCAAAATGATGACTTTGGTAAGCTTTGTGTGTTCCTATTAATTCATGGAACCAATGATGACACTTGAAAACTTTTTCTTCAATATGAGTTGAGTTACCTAAGTCATTTTTTAACAAAACCTGCACTTATTTCACTGACAAGTTTATGCCTCATCATTGAAGGTTTTCATAATAAGGTCTATATTTTTTAAAAAGTGGTCATTCTAAATGTGCATGCTTATATGCATTTAAAACTCACTATATTTGCTAAAGATGCAATATTTCTAAACAGTTCTTATTCAACAAAAATTTTGTATTTCATAAAAACTAGTTCCTCATGGTTAGTATGGCACTCTGACAGCTGTGTTCTTTAGCAAGGTTTGCCATGACATTGCTGTTTATACTACTAAGGGAACATTTGAGTCTCAATTTAGAAAGGCTTCTACTTTTTGGCTCAGGTTCTGAGTTTGTACACTTTGGAAATAGAAGTACTTCATAAAGTTCTTTGATATCTTTTCATCGAGGAACCTAGGGAAGGCCTATTTTATTTTTATTTTACTTTGATTCATATTTTTCAACATTAAAACTGGGTTAAGATCCTTGTCATGTTATATAACAGACTTATCTTGTCATATTCTGACATCTTGTCACCTAAATAATGACTCATGGTCCTAGTGAGCTTTCAGAGAAAGGTTCTGGCAATTATCAAATGCCTCAGCCTTTCTTTTGGCATTTTGCAGCACTAAAAATCTATTTGATATATAGCTTGCATGTTTGCAGAAAATACAGCCCTAGACACTCATTCTAAGGCTAGCTGAGGGTTTCCATATGCTTACATAGGATGAGAATAACATGTAATATTCCATATGCTTCCACTCTATACATATATTTAAAAATCACAGTGTATTTACCCTGACTACCTCTTAAGATTTCTAATAATATAAGTAGGAATATAAATGGAAAAATGTTAAAAACTGAGAAGCAAGGGGGTAAAAGGTACTCGGTTACTTCGAGGAAAAGCCTTCAAAGCAGAAGTGACCATTGCACAACCTACCCAATGACAAGTTGTGAGGCTGAAATGGCTGAAGCAGAGTGAACTGCGTTGGAATGAGTTGAGAGAGTTACTGGAGGGCCAGAACATGAGCGTCACTGCAGGAAGAAAAAACACCATGTCTTCATTTTTCATGAAATGATAAGTCCTTAGAAGTTAATGACACACTGTCATTCATATGCTCAACAAATATTTATTGAGCTTCCTAATGTGCATCAGCTGCTATCCTACATGTTGGGGATAGAGTAGTAAACAGTTTCATTTAAACCATATGGCTTATAAAATAATTCATGTGGTGTATCATTTTTGAATAGGGCACAATAATTGGTTATTTAGTCAATAGACCAATGCTAAGTATACATCCCTCTCATCAGGAAGTGAAAGTGCCATGGAGGTAAATCAGGTAAGATAAAATGGCTGGAAAGTTAACCCTATGTTGAGAGGTTGCTGCTATTTTATGTAAGGTGGTGAGATACAAATTATATTTTTGAAAAAGCTGTGTGGTATGTGGAAGGGAATTACTGAAGGTGGAGGTAGATATGACAAACTGCCATAGGGTTCTGAATTAATTTCAGAAGGATATTGGCCAATATGATTGGCTGTTGTATTGCATTTTAGGAAGAGATGAAAGGAGAAATCAAGGGTGACTACAAGAAGTTTAATGAAGGGACTGAATGAATGGAATTCTCTGAGATAAAAAAAAAAACATTAGTTGAAAGGTAGACTGAAGGAGTGAAAGTGTGCAAGTTGGAGTCCAGTGTTGTGCAAGAAAATTACCATAAAACATTAGACAGAAAAGAACTTAATATAGAAGTAGATAAGTAGATTGGAAGGGGTTAAATAGTAAGTTCTAGATTGGGCCTCCAGGAATAATCCTTAAAACCTTTGAGAAATGTTCCAAATAAAGTTGCTATTTAGGATTCTTCTTTTTTTTTATTGTTGTTCAATTACAATTGTCCCCACCCGCCCCCATTAGTCTCCCCTGCACTACTCACCCTCCATCTCAGACTTTCAACACTCCCCCCACCGTTTTCTTTGTCCATGGGTCCTTCATACATGTTCCTTGACTGGACCCTATCCCTCATTATCTCCCCCTCTGCTCCCCTCTGGTTACTATCAGTTTGTTCTTTCTTTCCATGTCTCTGGTTCTCTTTTGCTTGCTTGTTTGTTTTGTTGATTTGGTTACATTTATAGGTGAGATCATATGATATTTGTCTTTCACAGCCTGGCTTACTTCACTTAGCATAATGCTTTCCACTTCCATCCATGCTGTCATCAGGCATCATTAAAATAAGAATCCCTGATTCTTATTCAATCAGTGCAACCGTGTCTAGATACCAAGGAAGATGGAGAATGGACATGTGTTGATGCAGTCCAGTGATTAGGAAGCCAGCACCATTCAGCTGACATTTCCAACACTATGACACACTCATGACACAGAGGAGTAGTGCATTGCGGGCAGAAGTTTGTGTTTTAATACCCTTATTTGTCAACAGAAACACTAACAAAAAGGTATAAAAAGGGCCTTAATTTCTCAAAACTGCTCTGTACTAAGAAGCTAATGATATCTAACTTTTCCCTTCCTCAAACAGGAAATAAAAAAAGGATTGCATGAATGCTGTGGAAATCAGTACAGACTATTCACACAGTGTGGTTGTCAAGGGCAGTGAAATGTGGGGTCTTTGAAACATGTTAAATATTAGGTGGTTATGTGATATGTGATTTGGAGATTTCAAATGCAACTTACAGATATGAACTTGGTAATCAAAGAAATGTTATACTAGGAAAAGATAATCTATAGATAAAGTTTATCTTATTGAGACAAGAGGAAGTAATGTGAGGATTGAGCAAGTTTAGGGAAGAGAAAAGGTGACCCTTCCCTTAGCATGTTTCATAAAGATGAGGCTATTTTTACTTTGTATTACTATTAGTAATAGACCTTTAAAACACTTATTCTAGTTCCTAATACACAAAAGGAAAAATACCATACGCAATGAAGGGGACACCTGTAACAAAGATAGCATCGATTTGAAGATTGTTGATGTCAGAGAGAAAGCTATGTCACCTCATAATAATAACCTGAATATATATCATTTAGAAGAAAATCAAAATTGGTTTCTATAGAAATTAATTGTAAAAGTTGTACTTCTACTAAGGATATAATATACATTCTGTATTTGTTATTATTTCCATTACAAATTACTTCAAAATATAGTGTTTTAAAATACAAATATTTATTTCATAACATTTTTGTGAGTGGAAAGCAACTTAGATGAGTAGTTCTATTATTATATCTAATTAGTATTATATATGACATTATGCTATTATATTGTATATAATATCAAATGTATATTGGCTATTAATCAGCATCCTATTTTCCTGAATTAAAGATGTCTAGCTGATGTGTATAATAACTGAATGTTAGAGGGAGATTTCGATGTGCATGGTGGGAATAGAGAGATTAATAAACCTTCATGTGCTTACCTCCAGCATTCAATCTTAACAAGTTTTATTTCCATTTGAATGAGAAGTAGGTGATTAGACTTTTGATATTATTATTTTATTTCTCATTAACTTCCAAAGCGACGTGAAAATAAGTATTCAGACTTATTAGTTTTGTTTTGTAAAGAGATAAAACAGGGGTTATGGTAGACTCATGGATGAGTCTGTGCTTTGTTCTGTCTCTAGAATGCATTTCTAATGCATTCTTGGAGTTTAGAATTTAGGAGGATTTTATCCCTTTTCCTAAAACTTCATGAAATTGAATAGGTAAGCAGAGCTGAGGCAGAAGAGTAAGAACTCAAAAAGGAATTCTCAAATTAAATTAAATCCACCTTTGTTTCATTCTTTTGGTATACGAGTTCTAAACCTTTGATTTAGGGTAGAAGAGAAAAGAAAATCCCACGATGTAAATTATATAACTTAAATGTGCAACTGCAGTTTCAGGAATTGTGTCATATATTAATTCTCTTTGCTATCATTTCCCTCCAAGAAAAGTCACTAGCTGTTTTATATAATAACTTCCACTTTCCTTGTAGAACTATTGCAGATCAATGGGCATAATTCACAGTGAAATAAACTGCAAAATGCTTTTCTGTATGATAACTTTCCTCTAATATTTTCTTATGGATTCCATTTTCTAAATGCACACATTGCATTAAAGCATGTATAATATGTGTCAGTTAACATTTTATTTTGGCTAGCATAGACATTTATAAAAAAATTCCCACTCTCCCTGAAGCAATTGATTTGGCACATCAGAGAAAACATGAGCCTTAGAAATGTGTCTGATTTAGGCATCATGCAATATATTAATCCTGATTGGTTCAGCTCCTGCGGCTACTTTATAGACTTCAGAGTTTCCTAAATTTCAGCAAATTTTAAAAAGTTCAAAAGAGTTTTCAAATATAAATATTTTTATTTGCCAAGTTATTTCTTGGAGAAACCTCCTCATATTTCAGGTTTAGCACAGTATTAAATGATAGCTAGAGCTCTCAGAAATAATGGGGATAATTATTAGACTACCCTGTGCAAAAGACATTTTCCTGATACTCTAGACAATGGAACAGGATAAATAATATCCCTCCTGCTTTTCCTTTATGGCTGCAAAGAGCATATTATATTTTATTTCTCTCCCATTTGTTACAGAATATTCCAAATATACTTAAATAATTGAGCACTGCATACCAATAAAACTCTTTACAATGTTTGTTCACATTATGGAGAATAGTAACATAAAAATTAGGATCGAAATGTGAAGGCTGAGATTGAAAAACAAAATGCTGTTTTGATGCAATCTCTTGCACACATGTTCCATTTGCAGAGAATCTCTATGGAAGCTCTGTAAACAAACACACCAAAGAATATCAGTTTATTTAAAATATATTCTGTTGTCTGGATGCAATCATGTTAAAATGAAAGAAAATGAAAGGAGCATGTTTATTATTTCTTGAAAGAGGCTAGTTTACACATTTTCACTCAGGAAAATTCAATATTTGTTTAATATCTACTTCAGATGCACACATAATGTTGAATAAAGTGGCCTCTGTCTCTTGATAAGGATTTGCAACCCTTCAGCCCCATGTAAGTGTATGTCTCTTTAAATCTAAGCCTAATTCCACTTATATTTGCTACATTCCAGTCATCTACTAAACATTGTAGTCAGTGCTCTGTTCCTATGCTCTTTATTACTCAGCTTTTTTCCTTATGTTTCTACTAAAAGTTGGAAAAGTAATATACAAAAATAAATATAAAATAATTCTAATATTAAATCTAGATTCTGACAACTGTCTGTATTAGTTTTGGCTGTATCCTCAGTGCTGTATGGAATTAGCAACTTCCTTCCATGAACCTATTTTATTCTGTATCACTCATCATTTTGCATTTGATGATTTAATCACTTAATATTTTTCTACTATCGCTCTGTGATCTCCAGGTCTATAAGCCAAAAACCTGGCAGAGGCCTCATTGGAGGAATCACCTCCCCTTATTTTTTACTGTCCAGATTCTCAGTTAACAGGCCAAGTGGCTGTCTAGCCTGCTTTATTGATAATTTTTTCAAAAAGGATTCTGAATCAGAGGCAATAATTATGGGCTCACTGCTTCCGACAGAACCTAGGTCAGGGAATCTCTGGAATAGATTAGGCTGGTCCATACTGTTATCTAAACTAACTTTAAAGAGCCAAGTTTTAGGACTTCTACTGTTCTTTTTTGATGCAGACTATAGGCAATTCTCTCACAAACCATGTAAATCTAACATCCTCAGCTATTGGATTCAATGTGCCTCTCTCTGCAATGTGCAACACACGTGAGAAGTTGGCTGCAAATTAAAGAAGCACAGGCAATAGCAACAGCAAACTAGGAAATGACCTAAGGGAACAGTCAAAACATTCTCTTCCGATTGTTTTAATCTTAGAAAGTTAACATATGACTGAATTTCACATTTCTGAAAGGGAAACAAATACAAAATATACTTGATAATACAAGCCAACTTTAACAGGCTCCGTCATTTATTTTCCTTCAGAAATGTTCACAAACTTTACTTTGATCAAGTAAAGAACAAGGATGTTACTAAAATAACCACTGGAATGTGAAAAGCACGTGCAATGTGGATCTGGTGTTCTCATAGCCTAGATATTAGAGGTTATTTCCTTGTCAAATTCCTTAAAGTCTCTCCTTGATCGTCTGTGAAATCTCTGCAGGTGAATTCAGTCATAACACTATGTACCCTGACCTCCAGCATCCCCAGCTCCCAAATGTAACTTGAACATGCACACACATACATGTGATGAAGTGGCTAAGATTATTCAAAACACACCAAGCATGAATATAGAAATTGCAAGCCCCTTGTGATACAAATGGGATCATGTAAAAAGTTATATCGTCAGTAAAATTCTATGACTTTACCAGGGGTTAAAATGCTAACAATCATATCAGTTATTTTTCATAGAGTCTGCAACCAGGACTTCAAGTAGAAAGTTCATTGATTCTCAGTTTAAAGACTAATCGTCCATTTTAGAGAGGCTTAAAAAATGACATGGCTATTAGAAGCAGCATTTTGAAAGCTGAGACTAATAATTCTAGAACTTTACAGTGTAATGCAGTAGCCAGACATGTGTAGCTACTTAAACCTATTTTTACATTAAGATTATATTAAATTAAAAACTTAATTCTTCAGCCACACTAGTCACATTTCAACTGTTCAATATCTACATGTAACTAGTAGTTGCTATATAGGCCAGCATAGGTATAGAACATTGGCATCATCACCAAAAATCCTATTGGATATCATTGTTCCAGAAAATTAATTTGAAAAAGAAAAACAATAGACCTCCATTCCAAATACCTACAATCAAGACAGTGAATATGGAAGTCCAGAATGGATAAAAGTGCGGTATTGGTTTTAAAATTCAAATTGCTGATTTTTTACGTTGAGTAGCAAAGATGCTCAAGGCTGATGTAGGTGCACAATTCTTTGCACTGTGAGACTAGTTTTTGTTCCTACTTTCTCCTTTTGCACCAAGATCCAGAAAGATGAGAACATCTCATGGTAAGCAAATTATATTTCTCACCTTCTGAGAACTCAGAAAGAAAGAGAAGGGGGAATACAAGCTTTGCAACACTTCATCAAAAAGTTTAATATAATAACATTTCTGTTGGCATAATAAAATCCTAAAACATTTTTCATGTACATAGTAATGAAAGTCCTGGAAATGTAGAAGTTAAGAAGACATTAGTTTGTGAGAACTAATAAAGATAACCATATAAAAAGAAAAGGGATTGAAAAAGATCTGGGCATCTAAAAACTAACAAACTGCTACCATATATTGAGATCTTATAATGCACAAGGTCCCATGTCACTTACCTGTCACAATGATCTATGAAACAGGCACAAGTATTTTCTGCATTTACAGGAAAGAAAGGAAGTTCTAGAATTTAACTATCTTGCCCAATATAAAATTGCGAAGAGTAGAATTGAAAATCTAATAGTTTGATTTAAAAGAAATAATGTTTATGTCCACATTTAGCTCAAAACAAAATTTTTGCTACCAATGAGCTCTTTTGAGCACTATGCTCAAAAGAAGTAACTAAATTTAAAATGTGAAATTATAAGGTCAGTCCATCTCTATTCATTTATTTATATACATAATTATTAATGTGCTCTAGATTTCAATCTATTTTGGTGAGCCAAAATAAAGTATTTTATAAGCTTTCTGACATCTCATACAAACAAAAATATCTAAATTTCTCAACTATGAATTAATCTACTATAATGATTTATAGGTCACAGTCTTCATCACTTTTAGTTGACTTCTCTAATATTAAACTATTTTTCCATAATTTGTGTTTAGTTGTTCCATCATCATACAAATATATTCTACCATTTAAAGATAATGACTGATATCCAAAGCATCTTTCTCCTCTTTAAGAGGCGCTTCTTTCATTTAGTTAGAGAAAATACAACAAGACAAAACAAAAACAACTCTGTTTGTTTCTTGTTTTATCTGGTTGCCCAAAAAGTCCATTTAGGGTGTTTTTCCATAAAATAAAAGATGTATTTTTCATCTTCACCAATAACTTTATTGATTTGGATATTTTTAGTGTGTTGGCTGTCTCCTGTTGGTATAACATTGAATGCTCTCAAAAATGTCTAGATTTGGTCACCATCAACTTCAACTGGTGCACCCAAGCGTGGAGCATCGTCCAGCAAGAAATCTCCAACGTGGAAATTTGCAAACCACTTTTGACACGTTCAGTCAGTCACAGCACCTCCTGCACACTGCATAAATCTTTGTGTGTTTCAGTTATGTTTTTAGCTTTCTTGAAACAGTAAAGCATAATATACTGAAAATTTTGTGTAATTTCAGTGTGAAAATGGTTACAAAAATTTAGCAGTTTTGGTAATGTTTTCTTAAATGTACGCTGATATGACAGCTGTCACAACACAATCTAACAAAATTGTTTCAAATGAAGTCAAAGACAATTAATTGCTACTAGAGCCATCTTAAGGGGGAAAAATTGAACTTTTTGGCCAACCCAATATGGTGTACATAAAAGAAATTGTACATATTTAATGTATACAACTTGATGAGGTTGGAGATAAAGCCATCACCACCACTTATGCCATAAACTAGTTGTTTATTATATTTTGTGATGATAAGACACCACCAGACCCATTCTCTTAGAATTTTTTTAAGTATACAATGCAGTGTTGTTAACTCTGGGCACTATGCCACGCAGTAGATTTCTAAGACTTACGTTTCATACTGAATTTAGTATCAGTCAGTGGGTAGCACCATTCTTTTGTATGTGTCTCCCTGTTTTTCCTCACTGCTATTCACACCTCAGTCTGCAGCATTGTGAGTTCTCATCCACATGCTATGCCATCCACCTTGCCCAAGCTATTAATAGTCCTAATATTGTATTATACGACCTAACAGTTGACATTATCTTATATTATCTGATTTTAATTTCTTATGAAACTCTCTTCTACATTAGTTTTAGTCAGGGATTTCTATTTAAATATTTTATTTATTTATTTTTAGAGACAGGAGAAGAGGGGGAGAAAGAGAGAGAGAGAAACATCAATGTGTGGTTGCCTCTCACACACCCCCTATTGGGGACCTGGCTGGGAAACGGAACCAGAAACCCTTTGGTTCACAGGTGGGCACTCAACCCACTGAGCCACACCAGCCAGGGTTAGTCAGTGATTTTCAACGTTTTTCATTTCACGGCACACATAAACTAATTACTAAAATTCTGCAGTACACATACACACACAAATACATTTTTACTGATCTGCCAAAAATAACTGTAATTTTAATTGATTTACAAAAAATAGTAGTAATAGTAATTATCTATCTTTTTTGTTCCAAAGTGGCTTTTTAAAAAGTCAGGTGACTATAATTTTATATAAGGATTTCTGATACCAAGAATAAAACAGTCATATGCAACCTTATTATAGAATGGGACTAATAATATACAACTCTTATTTTATGACTTCTATATCTATGGTTAAGGACAGGGTATTCACAGTGGATGGCTACTGTTGTGTTGGACATTGTTGTTGTTGTTGTTGTTGTTGTTATTACACAATCTAGAGGAAAAGAGGTTTGTGCCCCTGACTAGATGGACAGGTATTGCAGGTTTAAAAATTCTTTTGTAACATCAGTTGAAAACTCACTGGTTTAAATGATATTAACTATGAATTAAATATCTCAGGACTCTTGATTTCCAAGTCCAAATGAATCTCACAATAATAAAATCCTACCCTCCTATGATTGTTTTACATCACACTCCACGTACCATGAACTTAAATAAGGTTTTTAATCAACCTCTACTTTTTTCTCTTCTCTCCTGTAATCCCTCATAAATATTCAAAGTACTATCAATCCTATGTCTATAATATCTAAAGAATCTATGCTTCTTTTTTATTTCTGTTACAGTCTAGTTATGTTTATTAATCAATAAATTTGGACTAGATTATTAAAATTCTTTACATCCAACGTACTATACACATCTACCAGAATTTTCCTTAAACAATTGTCATGTGTCACTCTCATGCTTAAAATATTTTGGTAATAATGTCAGTTAGTTTCAGGATAAACTTAAGCCAGCTAGACAGTTAAGACACTTTATGATTTGGTCTAATTACAGTGAATTTATTAATTTTTATGACTTGATATTATGCTCTTAACCAATATTCATGACCTACACACACTGAATAATTTACACTTCCTGAAATTGACAGTGGTCTATCCCTTGATCCTGCTCCTGATTTAAGTTGTTTGTCTCAGTCTCCTGGGGGCTTCCTTTCCTCCTCCATTCGTGTACCTGGCAAATATCTCTTATTGTGCAAAACACTATTCTAATGTCGATTTTCTTAAGTCAAGAAATGTTGATGTGCAGTTATAACTTCCCTGTATCATTTGCTTATTTGTGCCTTAATACTTATCTAATATATTGAGTCTATTTCTTAATCATCTGTCTGCTTAGATAGACCATAATCAGGACAGGAAATAAATATTAATTGGTCTTGGTGTTGAACAAAATAAATATGGGATATTTTTTGACTTTAGTATTACTAGGACCCTCAAGTAAACTAGTTTTTCTTTTTTTAAGCACATGCATGCAAGGTAGGTTGAAATGATAGCAGAGATTTATAGCTTTCAACAAGTAATTTGAGAAAAACAATGACTGAAAACTTAAAATCAAGTGTGCGAGTTAAGAATATAATAATAATAATAATAATAATAATAAACCCAAAAATGTGTAAAGATTGAGTTAATAAAAATAAAATTCAAGTTCATGGAATGGAGAAACAAAATATAACAGGAAGGATTAACAAATCTAAACACATCCTTAGGAAAAATCTAATAAAACAAATATATGTGATTAGACTGAACAAGACGAGATAGATAATGTTAAGAATGGAAATACACATGACTACATATAAAGGTGAGACTTTATGACAAAATACTATGAAAGTGATTTTAGTGAATTTAAAATGGATATATTCCTAAAAAAATTAACTTACCAAATTTGACCCAAATAAAAAAAGCACAAATACCCCCATTTATTAATGTTAATCAATGAATCTGTTGTTAAAAAATTTCCCCAAAGTAAACACTGAGACCATGTAATTTTTTCAGCAAGCTTTACATAATTGTCAAAAAACATATTCCTTCTTATAGAAAATTTTCCGGGCATATTTTCCAGAAATATTTTTGATAAAAAAATAATGAAACACTGCTCAGCTCATTCATTAAAGACTGTATCCTAAAACAGGCAATGGTAATGTGGGAAAGGAAAATTAAATGCCATATTGCTTATCAATATAGCTAAAAAGCTTAAATAAGTATCAGAAACCCAAAGGCCAAGGTATATTAAAGTGATATTCACCATAACAGAGTTAGTTTTGTTCCTATCAGTCAATGATAATGCTTAAACTACAAAAAAAATTGTCTTTCACTTCTTTGAAGAAAAAGTCATGATTTCAATAGGTACAGAGAAAATATTTGATACATTCAATACAATTGACAAATACCCTTTGTAAATTAAGAATTAAATAGAACTTTCTTTACCAAACAAATGGGAACTACAAACTTATTAATAATATTATCCTAACTATAAAATGATATGCCCACTTTCCTAAAAAAAAAAAACAACAGAACATCTCATCATCAAGCCCATTTAGCATTATATAAGATGCTCTACAAGTGAACTAAAATATGAAAAAAAGGCTTGTAAGAAAGATAAAAACATCTCATAATTGAGTGTTTGTGGATATAAATATGACAAAATAAACTACAGAAAAATTGTGAGCAACAATACAGAAATTTTTAAAAGGTAATAAGAGGTCAATTGTTCACAAATCTTTTCCTTGAACTCATACACCGTTATCCCTCTCATTCTTTCCTTGCCTCTCTGCTGTTCTGCACACAAGCTAAGCTTGCTTCCACATCAGTATCCCTGCATGTGCTTTTGTCTCCATCTCTGCACTCCCTAGATTTCCCATGGCCCACGTTTCTGCTTTCTATAGGTCTTTACTAAAACATCTTCACAATTAGGTCTGCTTGCCTCCCTCATCTACCATGGCTGTCCTGCTTCTGCCATGTATTGGGAGACTATTCTCCACAGGCCTCTCTTGTTTCTTCACAAGTTGTAAGAGAGGCACTAAATAATTTCTTCCCATACTACTTTTACAAGGGTATTTGTACAACAGCCTGAGAAGATACAGTCTCTCCTTCCAGAACAAAAGACAGCTCTGCTCACTGCCTTGGAGGATATGCCAACTGCTATGAAATGAAAACAGTGAAATACATATACTCTCTGTACTAACAAATTACAAATATGTAGTATCTACTTGACTCACATCTCTTTCAAGTGTTGCAATGCTGCCTTATACTTCAGGCTCTGAATCTGATTCTGCTAATTTCTCTCCAGTTTCATATACATTTTCCCACCTTAATGTTGTGTAATGTCATTCTGAATATTATATGGCTTCACCTTCTGATACCTCTACTTTATTTCTCATTGATCACTATCTCCTTTCCCCCTTCCTAACTCCAAACTCTGAATTAAAATTACTCATGCATATATGGAAATTGTAGAACAACCACAGACCTACCCTAACTCTGTATAAGGATTGAGTGTCTACACAATAGTAGAGAGGGGAAGCTTGTATACCTTGAAGATAGAAAGATCTGCAAAAAAGAAAAAGGGCATGCTAAATGTGTACTTTCAGTATCACTATTCAGATAGTCCCACGCTGGGAAATGAAGGGAAAGGATCTTATGAAGCCACAAAGTGAAAAGGTTGGTGAGTCCTCTTAACACCTATTATTTTTAAGATTGCCTTATTTCCCATTTCACTTTTCTGCGCCATGGGCAATACAGACACTGACTGTCATTTTCAGTGTCTCCAACAACATTCACCGCAGAAATTACAGCACCCAGTTTGTTGTGTACAATGAGCTTAACAAAATTGTGTAGTTTGATAATTAATTTTGATCCCAGTTATCAATTTTAATATCATTTGTACTCAAAACCATATTTGCCTTGTCCTTGTCTTTAATTTGGATGTCTTATTATATTTACTCAGATTCTTAAAATATTCTTAAATTTTTATGGAGTTGATTTAAGTTTGGATCTTTTGTCACAACATCTTTTCCTAATTTTAATCTGGCATGTATTTATCAGTGGAACTCGCAGACCTTAAACTGGTTTACATGCTGTTTCAAGGAATGTTATTGAATTCTCATCTTGTTTACACTTTAGTCTTAACTTTTACATGCTAAAACTTCCTGATAACATATGAGGTATTTATAAAACTCTCAGTCAAGACATGTTTTCTTGATACTTTGACAAAATGATATGTATCATCTGGTTTAAAAATACTTTTCACTTCATTTTCATTCAGATGATAAAATATTTTTAAAAGTTTAAACATATTTTTAAAAGTTTAAACATAAACATTATCTAAACATGTAGATAAAAGTTTATCTACAATAAATCAGTAGAAAATGTGTCAGTGATTTTTTTTGCTTTCCATTTTAAGCAAAAATTTGTAGCATTGTTCAAAAAGAAGCAAAAATTAATTGATCATGAAATATTAACTTAACAGCAGTTAGAAAATCAGTTGTTACAAAGGACAGAATCAAAGCCTAAGGACAACGATTATCTGTAAAATTAGTCTTTATCACATATTAATCATAATTTGAGTTCACTGGCCAAAGTATATGTTAAAGTTTTAGGTATGTAAGACTCAAGAATTCTAAGTAGAAAAAAGGTTATGTTGATTATACTGTATTTACTAAAACTGTACCTTGCAAAAATGGATGGTTCAAAAATAATAGGGATTAACCTCAATAATACATTTCATAATGATTTTAAATATTTATTGCAACTCTGAACTTTAGCTTCCCTATTTCACATATTCATGAATTTCATATTTAGAAGTTGTTATTAAAACTACCAAATACACATAAACGAGTATGAGATTCAAAACACATACATATACCTCAGGGTTATTTAATATCATAACAGTTTAGAGCAGGAAACAAATTTCAATATAATGACAGTTATTAATTCTAAACATATCACAGTAAAAGTCCCATTATATAGTGTTTTTGCAATTATTGTGCAATGAAGAAATATAAGTCCAATGTGATCGGGGGTTTCTGTGTTTCACTACTGTGTACCCAACAGCTAATACAACACTTAAGTAAGGCAAGTACTGCAGAAATATTTAAAAGAATAAGTATAAAATGGATAATTAAAGTGAAACTATCCAAAAAGTAGCTTATACTCTATCGGGAAAAAGAAAGCTCACCATTGATCATTGCATTTTTGTATTAAGTATGTGTATATTTATGTAACAGAGCTACCCTTAATGGGCGGAAGCATAGTTTTGAAATAAAAGACAAAACCTTTACACAGGACTTAATGCATAATATCTACATGTACTATGCACATTGAGATTGTTGAATTAAGTTAGAAATTAAACTTTGGAAAAATTGAATTGTGCATATTTTTGTATTAAACTTTTCTACTTATTCAACATAAAAATGTTATTTCATTTCCATTTTTGGGCAAAAAAATTGTTAGCAAATTGTATTTCTATTCTCCTTTTTTTGACTTACAGATTTCACTACCAATTAAAAAAATACTGATTTAGTGTGAACATTAATATTTACATATGTTTTGTGGGTATGTTGACAATTGTATAAATACTGAATTGCAATACAACTTGTTTAGAATTACATAATTAAAAAGATGTTTTACAAAATGACATATTTTCATCTTAGTTGTGAGCTATTTAATATCTTCAGATTCCCTCTATATCCTAAAAATGTTTTAGAAACACAGAAAACAAGAAACATTAGAGTAATTCTGGGCATTGAGAATACTGAGGACTCCCAGTTTCTAACAAATTCCTGGAAAATACATGAGTGATTTTTAAATAATAATAATAAATAATAATGAGCTATAATAGAAATAGGTAGATAATAGTAAATAGAAATACAACCAACATGCTTCTTGTGCTAATCTGAAGATATGTAAGCAAGAAAGAGAAAGAACCGCATTTTAATTACTGGATTGCCAAAAATGTCTTTAGTTTTATAGAAAATTGTTTAAAAGTACTAATAATAAATAAAGAAGGGATTTTAATAAACCTCAGTCCCAAGATTAATATTCACATATTCCTTGAGTCAATGAACCATTTAGGAATACTGTGCCCGCTTGAAGTTACCTTTCAGTAGAATTTTTCTTAGCATAAAATCACAAAGTTTGTTCCAACATTTGCCACTGAGTAGGTTTATTGTTTTTCTTCCCTTATAAAGAATAGGTGGTTTTTGAAAGACAAAGATTTTACATCACAACATATTATATAACTTTAACACTTAAAAGGTGTTTTACAAGATACTATTTATATTTTTCAAAAGTCTCTAGAAATTTCATTTAAAATACAGTTTTCACTTTATACATTATAATATGCTACACATGACGTTCAAAAAGTCAATTAACTGTAGCTCACACTAAGTCCGGGCTACCTGCTGACCCTCACTAGACAGCTCTTCTCCACACCATTTGCGGGCGATGTGCAACCTCCCGTGTCACTGAGAGAGAAAACTCTACGATATGTTTTCACACCTGAAATTGTTATTGATGTTTGATTTCTAGAAAGAATTGTCTTCCTTTAATAATGTAAACATCATACAGGTTCAATTACAGAAAATATAGAATTATGTGTTATCATACAAATCAAAGCTTAACACACTGCTTTTTCCAGTCAGTTGTCTTTCCAATGCTTTTTGGTTTGTAATAAAGCATTATGTATAATTGAGATGGGTATCATTTTCTTTCTTATCATACCTGATGAAATACCTTTATTTCTTTTATAGATAATATATCTATTGTAAAAGTATAATTATCCTCTGTCTCCAACATTGTCAGTATATCATATTAACGTTAACAATAATGCCTTTTCTTTACCTTAGAAAGAAAATGCTATTTTGCTGGAAGAGTAGAATGGCACAATAGTATTACAATGATAATGACAATTTGAATGTCTTTAATGAAAAGCCAAAGATATTATTGGAGTATAAGATTGAGAGAATTTGTCTATATGTATGGCATTTGGGTCTGTAATACAGGAAAGATTTTAAAAATGTGACATGGTAAATAGACTGCATTGTTGACTCGATGAAAAACTGAAAAATTCATTGGAGTGTCCGAAACGGCCAGCTGGAAAGGAGACAGGAGGGTATCAACAGTCTGCATTCAGAAGGAATCCTGATGTGTTGATGTAATAGCCTGGTAATGAAATGATTTTCCTGCATTTACTTACAAAGAACCCTTTGACTCTGTGAAGTGGAATGCTTTGGAGATCACATAAACATGGCCTAACATAAAAATTGTGTCTTTAGTAGTATTGTATTTTCTCCATAAACATGAACTCAAATAAGTCCATTACCAAGGTTTGTGTGTTTATTACACATATTATCATTTTAAATTGTTTAGTATCTGCTATTTGCTCTGAATTCAACTCAAACTACACTTAAAGACACTCTTTGGGAAAACAATAACTCAAAACTGAGTAACAACCCTGTCTAGACTCAAGTAAATACATTGTCACCCAATTACATGAATAGATAATAGTGTACTTGTTAGAAGCCCACATCAGAGTGAAACCTTGCCAGAACTGGGAAATGGACAAGTAGCTGCTTGAATCCTTTCAGAAGCTCAGTGGAACAGGAAGAATAGTGGGAAAAAAAGAGTGAGATAAACAATAAAAATATAAATTTCAAAATGAGAGGGGCTAAAAATGATTAAGCTTTCATTATGAGATGCAAGGTATTCTCAGACTCTCTGAAGATAACATATGATACAAACTGGTTTCCTGAATCGATTGCCTAACACGCTGAACTGAAAAAACTGCCATTACGATCCTGGTTTAGCCATTGACTGGCTGTGTGACATATTACTAGCTGTGTAATATCTCATTAACAAATGCTTTATATACAAGGTCTATCCAGAAAGTATCTGTCTACATAATATGAAAAATTGAGACATTTATTGAAGAAGGTACAAGGCACAAGAAACATTGTACATAGGACAATGACACCTCAGTCCCCTTCACAGTAGGTACCTTGAGAACTCACACAGTTCTCCCAATTGCCATCAACTGTCCCATTGTATTTTCCTGAATCTCATCAATGGTCTGAAACCTCTTGCCTTTTAAAGGTGATTTTAATTTTGGGAAAAGCCAGAAATCCCAGGGTGACAAATCTGAACTGTGGGCAGGGGTGGGGTGAGGTGGGGTGTGGGGCTGAGTCACTTATGTGATTTAATGTTTCACAAAAAAACTGCATGAGATATGATGCATGAGCAGGCACATTGTTGTGATGAAGTTGCCAGTCAGCGCTTGCCCACAGCTGCAGCCTTCTGAATCTTCTGCAGAGGGATATTTTCTGCACAGGAATATTCAAGCTTAATGCAAAATTTGATGCAAACTCATTGCCCTAGTAAGTCATTTTGAAGGTGATGGCCATAAGTACACATGCTCATTCAATGCTGTCTACCACCCACACTGATTAGTACAGTGAAGTCATCATTATTCACATATGCACATACTGGTCCACTCTTCTAGGCTGGCAGGTTGCATCGATGTCATGTGAACCATTCTCACTGTGTTAACAATGGTGGGACTTTTTCCGGACAGACCTCATATATTATGGCACTAAGGACACAATGGTAAATGGGAGCAGAATGGTCCTTGTGATTATGATGTTTACATTCCTATGGAGAGAAATAAACAACAGAGAAATAAAAACAATGGAATAACTTCAGAGAAAAATTAATTCTGTAAAGAAAAACAACACTGGGGTGGAGAATGGCTAGATGGGGTGAAAAGATAGCTTATTAAATAACAGTCATCTGGAAAAGCACATCAGTTGTGAGGAGTGGGGCTGTGCACCAAGGCATCTCAGGAGGGGCGAACACTCCCATTAGCCGTCCCCGATGGTGAGAGAAGATGACTCACTTGGGACTTCACTTTCTTTCCATCTCAGCTCACCTCTAACAACCGAATTAATTTGAAACAACTTCAAAAATTACTTGCTATTAATGTAGGCAGTAGAAACTTTCTTGCAAATAATCTTAAGCACCCAGTCTTGGGGATTTTCACTTTACAAACAGTGGCAACCCTGTTTCAGCCACCACCTTCATGAGCTTTCGGATGACATTCCACTTGTGATACGGGGGTGAGGTGATAGAAAGACTATGGAATAGAATGTGTAGTGCATTTTTCTCAGTCCCCTCCAAAAAAATCAGTTTTAGCATTTGCACCAATCACTTTAGAAAATATTTAATGAATTATGGTAAGTTATATTATTATTTGTATGCAAATACAAAGTAAAGGTAGTGCCATATTTCTGCTTGTGAAAGTGAAAAATGGTGTAGACCTTTGAAAAATGAACTTAACATCACAGTGGAAATAAAACCTAGCTCATTGTGTTCTTCTTGGGCCTAATTGAGATAATCCACCTAAAATGTCAGTGCCTTGCTTATGGTGATCTGATAACAGTTAGTTTGTTACACATAAAAATGGAGTGGTATCAGGATGACCAAGTGTGGACTTTTATAATGGTGTAGACCTGTGGAATATTTAAACTATACCATAGGAATAGCTTAACTGTGGATGTGAGAAGTTATATTTTCTACTTTCTATTAAACATGGCTCAAAAAAATGGAGGGCAGTTTACCCAAGATCAAGAGCTTACTTGTGATCATGCAGTGATATTATAATTAACCACTGTACTGGGCTGATTTGTCCAAATGACAAGGGACACTTGCACCATCAATGGTTATTGACTACCATGTGCAGTTAGAAAGAAGAGGTTTCCTCTACAATGAGATACTGTTCCTATTTTGATGCTGGTGCACAATGTCATCTTTATGGCAAATTTTGGACACTCCTATTAATATTATTTATAAGATACAATCATTTTGAAGATGCATGACAGTTTCCATTTATTAATAGGCTCTATTATTCAGTTTCCTGTGTTCAGGATTAAATCATACTGAGTCCTTGATGCCAGAATAACAATTTCTGATTTCTGCATCTGGGAAAATGTCATGTTCCTAGGAAAAGCAAGTCAAATGCAAACCAATGTAACAGTGATAAACCTCATGCGTATATATAACTCTGTAACTGGATAAAAGATAGCAGTTGACTAGATCAAAGAATGAGGAAAATTTTTCAGTGACCTGATATTGGAAATGAGACTCACAGGACAAACAAGAGTTTAAATGGAATGCTCTCTGGGATGGTGATAGACTTAAGAGTGGTGGTGTGGCAGAGATTTAAGGGAAAACACAAATCCAATGGTGAGGCCACATGACCAGTACAGGAAATCTCACAGAGTGCTCACAAGTTGTGAAGACCTTGTACATATAAATGCGACTTGGTTAATATGCTATGGAACAATCACACTGAATTGTTGGCCAACTTACTATTTATTATTGTCAGGAGGAAGAAACTTTCCTTTCATGGTTCTTTCCACTGGTCTAATGATTTAACCTACATGAGCAATTACCAAGAAAAATACCCGGGTTTAATTATATACACACACACGGGAACACCACCCATATGAAAGAGTCATAAACCCCACAGACTCGAAAGTTTCAGGCACAAAAATTAAAATTAGGTAAAGATGACATTCAGAGCGAAGCATGAGGTAAGGCACCTTGTGGCTTTAAAAGGTTATTGCCGGAGAGGAAGAGGAGCAGATGTTCAGTTATTAGAAGTTCTCCCTGCTGTACAGATAGGTCATAGAAATTGTCTCTGGTGATAGCTGGTATTATGGTCAAGGCTCCTAATTTAAATTCTTTAAGAGAGAGGTAAAAGTTTCTTCTGAACTTGCAGGGTGTGGATTGCATGAGGCTCAAGATAATTCACATGTTAAAGTGGCACAATTTGGAGCCTGGTCTGAACCCCTCAAGTATGACACATGAACACACTTTGGACAAAAATCATTTTCCAAAGGTTGAAATTAATGCTTATAGACACTAACTATAACTCATTGTTTTAAAAACATTAATAAACACCCAAATGAACCCCATGTGCTTGAATTCTTCTCCAAAATGTAAACAGATAGCAGTCACTGAAATGCTTACTAATACAAGTGAAAAGTACAGAAAATTAGACAATGCAATAAAAACAATTATTTTTGACATGGCACCTTACACTTTGGCCTTAAAAGCAAGTACACATTTGCCATTACTTTCAGTTGTTTCTGTTTGGATATTCAATTAAATAGAAACTCAATGTTTGTAAGAGAAAAAATTGAATGTTTGATGAGGACTTTGAATATTGTTTTAACCTTTTTCTTCATCATTCAGATTTTATTTTGCTCTCAGCATTTTTATTATTCCAGGAAATATTGAGGTCTGAACAGTGTACAGTAATTAGTCAGTTTGTATGGCCTGTGAGCTCCACAATTGGCCTCCCGGCAGTACTTTTTGTTATTTAAACAATGTGGCTAATATGATGTGTATGATGGAAACATTGCCCCTGTTGTTTTTTGTAGCCCGTGATGTTTTCAAATCTTTCACAAAATAAAAATGAAGCTTGGACAATGCCAAGAACAAGTGTCTAATTATATAGTGCCTGTATTTTATTTCTCCCTCCATGAATGTTGTTACTAAATTGAGAACTCTGTGTTTTATCGCATCAACACACGAGACGATGGTGTGCCTGATTTGCATCTGACTAAGACCACGTGTGTGGAGGAAGCGAACGCACGCCCCTCCTCCCTCCCCCACACCAAACTGTGACAGCATGGAGTATTTAGCCTGTAAGAAAGACAGTGTTGTAAGGTCACCCCTTAATGAATTCTATTATTTTCTAAGTACTTTTAACAAGTGTATTTATAATTGTGATTAAATAGCATAGCGACAGTTTCTTTTGGAAAAAAATCCCATTCATGTAATGGCTAACATATAATACCTAAAGATAAGATAAAATGTTAAGTTAAAAACTGACAAATATTTTAACTCTGCACTCTTCCCACTAGGCAGGCAAGTGGGAAAAGGGTTTTTTTCCTTAACTTATTTCAGGAGAAGTGGATAAAGTGCCTGTTAGCCTTGTCCACTTCATTTGGCAATGTCAATTTTGATTTGATTAGCATTACCTCAAATATATACATAAAAAAGTATGGGGGTTTCTCTCAAAGGTTTAATATCAGTTTTATGTGACTGTGATAAGTATTATAAGTATTTGTAAGTTTGATAATAATTTCATATCTAGCAATTACAGGAGAACTTATCAGTTGAAGTGATCTGGGGACATAACTCGAAGTGGAGTTTGCCATATAGAAAGAAAAAACCCTACAGAATCCCATTTCTTGTAGATCTTAAAAAGCCAGATACATAGAAGCAGAGGGTAGGATGGTGGTTACCAGGACCGTGGAGGTGGCAGAAGTGGGAAGGGTGCTGATGAAAGCTGCAAGGTTGCAGGTATACAGGATGGATATCCAATGCATAAACATAACGACTATAGTTAAAAATACTGTGCTGAATACTGAAAATTTGCTAAGAGAGTAGATTTCAGGTTCTCTCATCTCACACACAAAAATGGTAAATTTGTGAAGATGACGTTTAATTAGCTGGGCTATCATAATTATTTTATTAGTTGTATAGATCACAACATCATGTTATACATCTTAAATATATACAATTTTTCATATAAAATAAAATAAGCATGTATATTGTGGCGTACATATATGGATACAATATAAATATATATACTTACTCCCAAATTATAATGTGTAATACACTATAGATAAATTACATTATCTAAATTAGTTACATTATACATTTATACATTGCATTATCTATAATACTACTAATAATATACACTAAGTATATATGTATATAAGTTTTTTGTTCCCCATGACCATAAGATATGAATATCACATTTTTCCTGAATTAACATTTTATTAGTTATACACAACTGATAAAATGGTTATTATAATTTTTTCTAATTATTAAAATATAACAAAGTGTGATTAGTTAGATTTTAAAAATTAATAGATCAAAGTGAATGCTAGGAAGTATGAAAAATTATGCAGAGTGACTTCAGGAAAGTCCAATATATTCACAAAATGGTATTTTTTATAACAAAATAAGATGATTTTGATATTTCACATTCTAAGAACATCTATTTTTAACCTATAAAATTACATAATACAAACTTAAATTCCAATAAAAATAATGCAGAATTCTCAGCAATTGAGCTAATTTGAATATTCACATTACTTATATTACTTGAGTGAGTCACTTTCCCTCTTTCAAACAGGCAAAATGAGAGTTTTGTTATGCTGCATTCTGCCAATATTTTTAAAAAGGTAAACATAATTATGGTTAATTTGGCCCTGGCAGGGTAGTTCAGTTGGTTAGAGCATCATCTCGATACACCAAGGTTGTGGAACGGATCCCTGGTCAGGCACCTACAAGAACTAACCAATGAATGCATAAATATGTGGAACAATAAATCAATATGTTTCTTTCTGTCTGTCTCTCACTCTGCCTTCCTGGCTCTCTAAAATCAATAAATAAAAATCTAAAATTTTACGGTAAATTTAATATTTGAGAATACATTTCAAATATTCATTGATCCAATGCTGAGTATTTGGAAGCACTACAGTGATGGCTATAATATTAATCCTTACATTTTGTCTTAAGTTAAAAATATATACATTTTTTTAGGAACCATAATGATTATTAGATTATGTCTAAATAAGTGAGATAACAGAATTAACTACCTGTCTTAGTATGCTTGTGTTTACCATAACAAATACCATAGATTGTGTTCCTTAAGAAACCAAGTTCATGTTCTCACAGTTCTGGCAAGTTCATGATCAAGGTCCCAGCTGACTCATTTCTTGGTCGGTGTTCTAGGTTGTCTTCACATGGTGGAGAGAGTGAGCTCTGGTGTTTTTTTTCTTTACAAGGCTACCAGGCCTATGAGAATTGGGTCTTAATCTTATGACCTCATTTAGACTTTATCACCTCCTTACGGGCCCCGTGTCCAAACACAGTCACATTGGGGATCGGGGCTTCAATATATTAATTTTGTGGGAATACAAACATTAGTATAACATTTCAGAATCCAAAAACTCCTCTTAACCCTGTATTATGTTAATTTTTTATGCCAATTGTGTCATTTGTGACCATAAATACAACATTATTGTTAGTTTTGGAAATATACCACATGATATTTATGGCAGGTTAGATTTAATATTTTTTCTACAACTTGACAAAGGGCAATTATATGTGTAATTGTTCCTCTGTTTTAGTTTTTATTTAATGGCCATTTTTAAAAAGATAGAGATATAAATATACTAGACATGGTCTCCATTTAATTCAAATTTTAAAAAATTGATTAATTCTTTGTGATTAAGTGAGAAACAGTACAAGTGAATTATACAATTACAAAAATCTCATTTAGTAATTTAACTGTGGGAAATAGATATAACCATAGATTGTATAATCAAAGGTAAATTGGCTTCGCCAAATGGTGGATGAGTTAGATACACATATATTGCTGGCTGTAATAAATCTTTAATTATCATTTTTAATGAAAGGTAAAATCTAGCCTGACTTTGACATGTGAGTTTGTATTATTTATAAACTACCTAATGCTCTAAGGAAATCATTTTGGAAAATGCTTCTTAAAGAGAACTTTTGACAAGGACAGTCAAGATAAGGAATTATTAAAATAGATGATCTGCAAGATTAATGTTAATACTTTATACATAAATTTTCTTTTAGTTTCTTAAAAAGAGTTAATAATATTTTTCAGATATTTAATATAAAATAGACTGTACTTGAAGTTGCCTCTTCAAAAAGAGGCATTCTTGAAGGTTTAATATTAAAGATTGTTTTTGTTATTATATTGCAAATGAAATAGAGCTGTGGCTTTTCCATGTCCCTCTCTCAGCTCTCCAAGGTGGTCTACAAAATTAAAAACAAACAGTAAAACAAATAAAAGACTTTAGAAATTTTGCTTCAAGTTGTAGGAATGTGAGAAAAGCAAATAGTTATAATTTTTATAAACATAAATTGATTTACAAAAATAAGTCAAGAGGGAACGTGAGACTTATTATGCATCCCTGCCAAATGCTTTATTTTCTGCATATTAATGAGTAAATGGCCAAGGACCATCCGTGGATGCCATTTACTTCTCTGTAATTGTTAATAAAAAATAAGGGCTACATTTATTTTACCATTACCCAGCGGCATCACTTGAAAGTTGCCAGTACACTTGATGAGAGGCTGAGCTTTCTGAGGTACGCCTGGTCTATGACAGACTATTCCGGTTAATTTATAATTTCCTCTCTAGGGAAACTTTGCATCTGCATCAGGTGGCCTAGCTGAGAACCCTCTCAGAGCTCGAGCTGTATGTCGTCTGACTGTCATGGGCTCAATTAGCCAGTCGTCCTTCGTCCTTCCTTCGCCATTCCTTGCAAAGGCGTCGTCAGACTTGCATGGACCTATAGATAGAAGCTTTCCCTGCTTACTCCCTGCTCTCTCTCTCTTTTAAAATCTTTTCATAGGCATTTCACCCATTCAGCCTGCTACACTTTTATTCCTTTTTGACATCTGCTCTCTAGACCCAGACCCTTGATGAAGGAAGATGCAAAATGTTGGCCAAATTAATAAAGAATGTTATAATTTTATTTTTGTAGGCTTCTTAAGAAAAAATGTAGCTGTAAGAAATATAAATTTTCTAAGCTCAACAAATTGAACAAATTGGGTCAGGATAGCTATTATACCAATAATCCCATAAAATAAAATGTTATTCTGTGCTTTTCAATATAGTATTGTGTAATTTTATGTAGTGATTTTTATTTATTAAAAAACTTTAAATACAGTATGCATAAGGAATATTTGCCTGCATACAATTTTTAACTATCCTAATCATGAATATCATGCTGAAAATAAACATTTCGGTGATAAAATATTGTTTAGTTAGAAATAAATTATTATAGTATAATAGAGAAATAGATATTTATGTTAATGCTGTATTTTTCCTTTTCAAAATAAAAGGATGGTAAGGCTATATTGGTACCTTCTAATATTTTTCTTCCAATTTCATTGACTATACAGCAAAAACCTATCATTATCATATAATATTTACAAGGAGAGATGAGGTACACCTAATTAAAATTATAAGTCAAAATTAATAATTCATATTTTGTAATACACTAGAAGTACAGGCTATATTGACTATAAGGAAACCATAGAACCCAGTCACTGTTTTATTGGTTTGATTATTACAGGGAAGACTTAAAAATAAAAAAGATGGAACTTTCTCTTCCAGGAAAATAAGTAAATGTATTTTCCTTATTCCTCTTGCAAGTACACATATGACATAAAACAATATCAACAAATACACAGGTGTAATTTATCTTGACTTTATCAACATCAATATTCTAGTTGTAATACTCATTATATTTTGTAAGATATTATAATTGGGGAAAACATGTAAATAGTACACAGAATTTCTCGTAGTATCTATTATGTAAGGACAAATACAAATTAAAAATAAGAGACATTATTCTGACTGTTCATAATCTACCAACTTCTGTGGGATGGTAGGAGCCTAATTTTGGAACCCTCTTGTCTCCTAATTAAAAAAACACCTCCTGTTATAAACATATGAGAAGTTGTGCCTCTTTTTGTCTGGATAAAGCCAATCGTTAACAAAGATGCTCACCCCAACTACCAAGTGAATTTTCAATGAACAATGTGTGAGAGATGGTGATGCCAGGTATCTGACTTGAGGACAGTCACTGTTTATCTTGGAAAAAATGTATGTAATATGGGGTTTATTCTGCTAGGTTATCTAAAAGGTTGAGTTTTCTTTTCTGTCTTCAACAATCTCCTAGCTGATTGCCTTGTGATTGCGTATCACATTCTGGTTTAAATGCTTGTTCGTAATGAAAAACTTCTTTCTTTCTTACTAGCGTATGTGAAGATATTTTCTGGGGGTTGGAAAAGATATCTTTTGAAAACATGTTTCCCTTGAATTTATGGTTGAATATGATTCTACAACTTTCCAAAAAATAAAATGTTAATTAAAAATCAAAAATGGTTTTGAAACAAAATATATTAAGTAGCTGTGAAACTTTTAACAAATATTTTAAGTGTATTAATCATAAAAATAGAAAGAAGGATGTCAATATTATCATTCTTAGTATAACATTAGGGAAATGTAATATTTAAATTGAGATTAAATTTTTTATTAAGCCTTTGACCCAACAGCCTTAATTTTTTATTACACATCCAGTCCTGCTACTTGGGTGTCTGTTGAATAGTGAGAACAGAGAATACAGAAAATATATTCTGATGATTTGTGTTAATTAATTAGTAATGGGAGAAATGTGATTATTTGAAGTAAGGACAATACTCCCTACAGAACTATAATATTGTCTCTATCTCAATATTCGCATGCATGTTTAGTTTGTTAAATAGACTAGTATATAATAAACTGAGATATTTGATGTAGGTTGAAAAGTGAAAAAATTAATGTTTTCTTAACTTTTAAAAAATTAAACTTAATCTTTTTATTCCGATTTGTGTCAGTTATTGGTTGAGTGTTCAGTGCTAAAAAAATGACAAGTGATGAAATTATACATGCTAGATCTGCTACCATAGAGCTGATGAAATCAACAATAGCTCTTTATTTTTAGATTATTTTTATGTTGTAAAAACAAACAAATAAAAGATTTTATACTCTGAAAAATTGTACTTGAATTTTCCATAATAGACATATTGATCAAAATATATTTATTAAAACTATAAATAAGGATAATATATATGATTTATATATGTTAGATAAGGTAGATTATGTGTTTAAATACCTTTTTTTGCTTATTTTGCCAACATTTTTTCACAACTTTTATTTGATAGTGTAATATTTATCTTTGGAAATAGCATGTCATATGAAAGGTAATTCTTGCCTCCTTTTCCTAGTCATTGTAGCACAAGAATAAAGATCATCATTAAAAATAGTCCATAATTATGTGACTAGAACTGAGATAATCACATAATTTTGCATCTACTCATACTTCTTTGGAGGATCTCTCTTTTCCTACTTTGGACCTAACTGAATGGGATGTAGAAAAAAGATTTTATTTAGAACAGGTGCTACAGTGTGCATCTCAATCCTTACTGCCACAGGAATGGGAGCCCTTGTATTTTTTCTTAAAAACTTAAAAATCATAGGGCCTTGATCACTGGTTTGGGGATTTTACTAACAATTAAAACCCATTAAAATAAGGTATTGCAATTTTATTGATTATATTCCCTATGTTGCATTTTACAACCATGTGACTATTTTGTAACTACAATGTTGTACTTCTTAACCCCTTCACCTCTGTTACCTAGTCCCCAACCCCTAACCCCTCCAGCAACAATCAGTCTATGCTCGGTATCTACGAGTCTATTTCTGTTGTGTTTGTTCACTAATATTGTTCTTGCAATGTTTCATGTAAGTAGAATCATATGGTATTTGTCTTTCTCTGTTTGACTTATTTCACTTAGGTAATAACTATGTATGGTGCCGTGGGCATTTGAAATATCGAGGGAATCATTTTGTAAATTACATGCTTGTGTGACTACTAACTACAAGGACAGCACACAACTCTCTAATTTTGAAAAAGGAAATACATGGGTTATCTGACAAAAAAGACGGAGGTCGATTTCCGGGTATTGTGGAGGTAGAGCTCCCAGACAATGGTGCTAAGGTTCTCTTTGTACCTTCTATTTATCTTCTCTGCTGGCCTTTACATCTCTCTGTGTTTTGCTTCACCTCTATTAGGATGCAGACACTCCATTTGTCAATAAAACAGGCTCAGTCTTATAATTTCAGTTATAAAAGCAAGAGAGAATTATATTTCCAGCTTTGAAAAGAAAAATATCAGGAAATATTCCTTTTGGCCTTGATCAGATCATGCTCCCACTGATTAGATTACATATCCACCGTTTAAATCAATCACAATGCTAAAAATTATACACTATCTTTGGATCCCTCCTGAAGCTCAAGACCCAAGAAAACATGATAAGCTGCTCCAGCAGGACACAGTAAGAATAGTGAGCATCTCCAAAGACTGTGATAGAAAGATAAGGAGCACAAGATGACAATAAACATATGTACATACATACATACATGCACAAGTACACACATACATAAATAAAGCAAGAATTTAATTGTTTTGAAGTTGTCAAATGTGTTGTTTCTGTCTCCATCTGGACACTACTGGGTTTCTTGGTGATATTTTGAGGTTTGTTAGCATAGTAGGTCATGAATACATACCTCCAGCATAGTGAAGAAGTTATCACCATCTCTCTTCTCTCATAGACTGCCTGACTAGTGACATCGGCCCACTAAGTACACTTAAACATGCTCAGACCCTTTTGAAATAATTTCTTTCTGAGAACCACTTCATAAGAGCTGTCTTGTAAAACATGCCAAGCATGCAGCCCATGCAATGAGTACAGAAAGCAATTGGTGACAAGGAAAAAAGTTCTTACTGCTTCCGGTGGATTAAACAAAAATTGGCTAAAATTGAATTAGCACTAAGAAAATAAATACCTCTTTCTCTGAAAGACATCTTTCTTCCTGTTTCTTTATACAAAACCCATAGCCTAATAAAAAACCTTTAATTTGCTTCTGTTTATATGTAAAAAAAATGTGGACATAGGTTTACTGGCCAATAGATACTATGTGATTTATATTTTATGAATGTTTCTAAAGCATTAAAAATAAAATGAATGCATTTAAACATACACACACAGTAAGCATACTAACTTATACAGTCCTTGTGCATATAGTTACATCTTGTGTGGACAATGTAAAAATTGATGCTGTATTACAATAAAAACTAGTAGCATTTTTAAAAAATGACTAGATCTTTGCATTATTCATGTTGAGTGCCCTAATGAGGGAAAATTAACATTAAAATGGTTCAACAATTTCCATACTAAAGATAAATTATATCAGATCCAAAAACAGAAAGTTGAAAATTAGTAATATTATTATTTTAATCATCAAATAATTTCTATGATATTTTCTATACTAAAGGGAAAATAAGTAAAAATACAAGGGTATGCATGTTTAGACACAACTCTTTGCATAAGACTATTCATGCATTGTTTACAAGAATAATTTTGTGGGCTACAGAATAACAACATTCAGTTTCAATGGAGAGACTGGTTTTGTTTCATTAAGGCAAAGATTTGCATAAACAAAGTGAGCACCAAAAAAAGCAAAAAGGCCAGGCACAGCTGTAGGTACACTGCCTAGGAATGGATGATCTCTTTTTATTTGACCTTGGGGAAAATATTTTAAATTATACTGAAAAAAAAAACCCACTGTGTACATTTTTCCTTGCTTTACTCTTCTCATCAAAATAAATCACATACACAATCAACTTTGAGATGATAGCAAAAACAATTTGAAAGTGTTTATAACATTTGGTGGAGAGACACTTGTGAGGAATCTGATAGTGAACCCAAGGACAGTACATGCGGGACCAGCGGGAAATGTGTACGAGAGTGAGCATCTGAGCCCACAGGCATCTGACGCCATCTAAGTTTTTTCTTTCTTTCAGAACCCTTAATTGTATAGTGACTACCAACTCATTCCTTGATTAAATTATACAAGAAGTTTTAAAAAAAACAACCTCAGCTGCTCTCAAACTGTATTAGTGACTATGTTATGAATGGCAAAAAAAAATAAAACATTTCTTTTTCATTGATTTCACTCATATAATCCCAACTGCATTGTCATAAAGGAGTAAAATGTTCTAAGATAAAATCAATTCCTAACAATAATAAGAATCTTAAATATGCCTCCAGAATGGAAGCCATAGAGGTTAAAATTCTAATTTTCAAGAATATGCTTTTTTCAAAATTTTCAAATATTTTATAATAAATGTGTTCATCCTTAAAAATTGAATGTGATTGCCCTGGCTGGCATGGCTCAGTAGATTAAGTGCCAGTCAGCCTGCGAACCAAGGGGTTGCTAGTTTGATTCCCAGTCAGGGCACATGCCTGGGTTGCAGGCCAGGTCCCCAGTAGGGGATGCATGAGAGGTAACCACACATTGATGTTTCCCTCTCTTTATCCCTCCTTTCCCCTCTGTCTAAAATAAATAAATAAAATCTTTTCAAAAATTGCATGTGATTAATGCAAACATACACACACACAAACACATATATATATATATCCATAAAATATGCAACTCTGCATGTCTGTGTATCTTCTATCCTAGAAAAATGAACATGGAATCTAAATTTGTACAGAGATTTGAAATAGTAGAACTGCAGTATTTACATGCAATCATCCTTGATAGAGAAAAGCTTCCCTTTTCTCCAAAAATCCATTTTATTATTCTGATGATTGCTCCTCAGTGTTTAAGTCATCTTAGTTAAAGTCAATTTATAGCTAACTGCATAAAAATAGTTCTATTTCCCTGATAGGAAAAGATAGCTCTTAAGCTATTTAAGCAGTGAAAATATACAATTAATCCAAAACTTAATGGTCCCTGAGTCAGCATTATATGTATTCAGTGAATCAGAGAATATACATCCACAGAAAGACACTTAGAACTAATAATGCAGTGTTTCATAACTGTCTTTAGTAATCGTCTGTGGTAGGCATGATAATTATTCCCTCTAAAGATATTAATGTCCTAATCCTGGTAATTTGTGTATGTGTTACCTTACATGGCAACAATGCTCTTGTAGCTATGATTATGCTATGGACCTTGAACTAGGGAAATTATCTTAAATGATATATAAGCTTTGAAGGCGGGGGCAAGGAGCCACAGAACAAGAAATGTGGGCTTCTTCTGTAAGTTGGACAAGGCAAGGGAAGTAATTATCCCCTAGAGCTTCCATAAAGAAAAGCAGCTCTGCCTGCTCCTTGATTGTGGCGCAATTAGTCCTGTCTTACGCCCAGAGTTGTAGGACAATAAAGTTCTGATATTTTAAATCACTAAATCTGTGTTACTTTGTTATGGTAACAATAAGAAATGAATACATGTTTAGCCCTGTGTCCCTGGGTAAACAAATCCTTATGACATGATTCATTTTAGTCTACCACTTTTCTCTACAATGTATACAACTATGGTTATAATATTGCTGGCACAAAGGTCACATTTACAAAACAGAAAAGCAGATATAGAAGCTTTATCTTTTCAAGATCTCCAAAAGACTTTACCAAAGACCTTAAAATATAAATACTTCCAGTTACCCTGTTTTATACAATTATCTCTGAGTAAATGAGCCAAGCTAATGCAACCATATTTCTTTTTTATATTTTATTTAAATTGTTGTTGCAGTACAATTTTCTATCTTTTACTCCCATCCCAACCCACCCACCCAACCCTCCCCTCCTTCCTCCCATTTCCACCCACCCCTAGTTTTTATCCATGTGTCCTTATACTCGTTCCTGTAAACCCTTACCCTTTTCCCCTGAAATTCCCTCTCCTCTCCCCTCTGGACTGTCAGTCTATTTGATTTCAGTGTCTTTGGTTATATTCCGCTTGTTTCTTTGTTTTGTTGTTTAGATTCCTGTCAAAGGTGAGATCATATGGTATTTGTCTTTCACTGCCTGGCTTATTTCGCTTAGCATAATACTTTCCAGTTGCATCCATGCTGTTGCAAAGGGTAGGAGCTCCTTCTTTCTTTCTGTTGTATAGAATTCCCTTGTGTAAATGTACCATAGTTTTTTGTTCCATTCATTTACTGATGGGCGCCTAGGTTGCTTCCGACACTTGGCTATTGTAAATTGTGCTGCTATGAACATTGGGGTGCATAGGTTCTTTTGGATTGGTGTTTTAGGGTTCTTAGGACATAATCCTAGCAGTGGGATTACTGGGTCAAAAGGCAGATCCATTTTTAGTTTTCTGAGAAAATTCCATACCGTTTTCCATAGTGGTTGTACCAGTCTGCAGTCCCACCAACAGTGCACTAGGGTCCCCTTTTCACCACAACTTCTCCAACACTTGTTTGTTGCTTTGTATATGGTGGACATTCTGACTGGTGCAACCATATTTCTTAATGCAAGATTCAATTTAGTAACCCTTCTTAATTCTGCAAACTCAGTAATACCTAATCCAGTCAGTTTTAATTGTACATTTTTTTAGTTTTGAATATGGCAGAAATAATTATTAGTAAATGAGATATACAATTCCAGAAAATATAAGATAATGCACAAAATCCTAAATCCAAAGCTTGTTTAATATCTATCTGGTTCTTTCAGCTCACTGCTCATCTCTGCATTGTATGAAAGGAAAAAATGTCTTAGTTCTCACTTAAAGAATCATACCTTTACTGCAGTTCCTTTATAGAAAACACTCACACATCCATTTAAGTTTTGGGAAATGACTATGTATTATTAGTAAATAATAGTGATCCAATCTAAAGACTCTTATATAAAATAGAAAAATGTCTCTATTTCATATAATAATCCAGAAGTAGAAAATCCAGGATTATGTTTATCTATACAAATTTCCACATGTATGAATAATAGTAATATACACAGTATTTTATAATTATTACAAATTCTAAAAACATAGAAAATTAAGTCAACTTTAAACATAACCTATTTAAAAACTGTTTAAGAACTAAATGTTTAGCAGTAGAAAATTCATACAAGTATATTATTATTTTTCCCAAGATGTTTACAAAAAAATATATTTACAAATCAACCATTATTTTAAACAAATAGCTTATATATGTCTCACTACCCATTATTCTATATGGTCTATAAACATGGAGATAAAATGTTGAAGATGATATAAAGCTAGAATGTGAGGTATTATCAGGCAAAAGGGTATTAGAGTATAAATATTGAAGAACTTTATATACTGAAAAGCACTTGATATGTTTTTCACTGAAAAATGTTTCCATGTAATTTTGTAACTTGGATGATTTTTTCAAATATTCTATTAATAATATGGTATCTGCAGACTCATAGAGCTCATAATTATTTTTATATTCAGATATAAGCATCTGAAGAATTATAAGAATTAGTGAAAATATATCAATAAAAATAAAACTAATAAAAATGTCTAATTATATAAAAAATTTAAAAATTTTGTGGAGACATTTATGACAATGTCTAACTCAAATGCTCACTGAGTTTTCCCTGGGTATAATTACTATTACTAGGTAGAAGATAATATCAAAAACTACAATACTGTTTTTTCAGTATTATGAATGTACATTCAGGATATAATTTAATTGATCTATTTTGCAGTGAAAAAAGCCAAAGTATCAAACACACTTCTCCTAAGCAAACATATAATCTATTCATATGCACATGAAATATATTATCTATAATAAATATTTTAAACAGATACATGACAACCTAAAAATCAAGAGACTGGATGGGGCTTAGATTTTATCTTTTTAAGTAAGTAGAATGTTTTCTCTACTTCATATAACAATCTAGATGAAGAAATTCCAGGATCGTATTTCATTATGTTCTACAAACCCTCAGGGGTGTAAACTTTTTCAAGACTGCTGCAGCCATCCTGGAGTACAGTTTTGATTACTTTGCTTAAAATAGTAGAGCAACATCCACTACCACATCCATAATTTTAGGCAACAAAAATTTAAACTATGTTGGGTCAAAGGAAGTTCTACATTCATATGTGAGTTTTAACTGATCATGATTTACATTCTCTCTATGCATGTGCGGAATCATTTCTGTGAAACAAACTTTGAATTATTCAAAGATTTTTTAATAAGGTGTAAAATAGAAATAAGTATGGCGGGGTAAAGATGAAGGATTCTACAAATGTCTTATATACTCTTACCTCCTCAACTCCTCTTATATATTTGAATATGTACTGTAAACTTAACCTTATTTTTCTTAACTATAGGTCTTTGTTTTTACTTTACATTATGCCATTTTATGTGTCTCATTTACTCACCAAATAAATATCGCATTTATTATAATACTAATTACTATCTAATTCATATACAACAGAAAAATAAATGATATTTAAACTTACTTTTGAACCACTCATTTATTCAACTGTCTTATAGCTTGTTCTATCTATTATGGTCCCCAAAGACTTTCTAAATAGTCTATACATACTACAGTCAAGTTGTCTAAATGGTTTATATATACTACAGTCATCTGGGACACCACCTCAAAACTTAGCTAATGTAACATCATTCTGCAAGCAAGTCCCATTGTAATCATTGTTCCCATTACTTGATTATCTTCCATGTGTTAGCTACTTCATTAATTACATTTTACACATACTCAGGACAAGACTGCAAGTTAAGTAACTTGCCCAGGGTTACATGGCTAATAAACAAACTGAATTCTTTCTGATTTTGTATGCATCCACTTTTCAGTATTTGGTACATAGTATGTTATAATTGCAAAGAAACAGAAGTGTTTTTTTTCTTAGAAAATATAAAAATTAATCCTATTAAATGCCTTATTCAAAAATATAGTTCACTGCAGCAAATTAAAATTTATCAAAAACAAGAGTTATCTTAACTGTAGTTATGACAAATATAGCTCAACTTAATTTTGTAACATTATTTCACTGTCAAATAGAATTCAAAACACGTTTTGTACAGATGAAAAGCTATTACACGTGAAATCCATAATGTCTCATTGCAGTCAGAGAAGAATTGACACTACCAGCAGGTTTTGGGGAAGGATTGTCTGCATCTGCAGGCGTTTAAACTTCTGCCAAGTTTCTTAACTTCTTTTGTTTACTGAGGGTACACTTTACAGTCAAACATCCTGAGAACTGGCGCCAGAGTTTGTGACATTCAGCAGCCCTTTGACATTCTTTGGTTTCTCAAAGACTGGTTATCTGCAATTCAGTAAACACAATAGCTGACATCATATTTTACTAGTTTACTTAATGTTTTTGCTGTCATGGACAATAGTTTGATGGTTGTAGGGTGAGGGGCAGTTGGGTGGAGGTGAGAGGGGGTACAAGGAGATAAATGGTAATGTGAAAAATTCAATAAAATAAACTATTAAAAATAAAAATATAAAAATATCATCTTGCTGTTAATCAACAGCAATAAACTTTCTGTATAGGATTTTCATTCATAGCTCACAGCAAGTTGATATTATGATATTAAAGAGCATTTTCTAATTGGTCTTCACATATATTTTGTTTTTTCTATTTGATGATAATTTTAAATTAAATTGGCAATGATGATGTCAAGAGGACAGTATATTATGATCAGTATTCTTTTTAAAAAACTCTTTATTTCAGGGGAATCATTCATGTGTTCTCTGACTTACCAAATGTTCATTTAACATTTTCTATGTTTTAACTATTAAAAAAACTTGTTAAGAAGGTTACATGGAGGCTATCAAATGACACCAGATATGCAGTACTGGGACTGAATAGGACAACCCATAGAGAGTGTATAGACTGTGGTTCTTAACTTTGGTTGGATGTCAACCGTTTTCTGCAGACTTTTCAACTAGACTCCTGGAGCACCATCCAAAACTTACTAAATAAGCATCTCTCATAATGGGGATCAGGCAGGTCATTTAAAAAATTCTGTGGAGGACAATGTTTCCAAAAGTGTTAAGGAAAACTGTGTAGAGAAAAACAAGAAAGGAGAGGGATACTCTTCACACACCAATATTTAAGTGGCTCATTGTATGATAAGCAAGGAAATCAGACTGGAAAAGAATGAAAAATTGAAAGAAAGAGAAAGTTGAGAGAATGGACTCCCATAAAAACAAAGATAAAATAAGTTTCAAGAATAAAAAGGGATACAAATATATCTTTCCAAAAATCTAAGAATTATGAGAATTAAATAATGCTAAGGGATTTATACTTGCTGAAATAGTTGATAGCATTAATTTCACTGAAGTCACTGAGGAAAATTATGGACAGAAATGCGGGGCATGTATAAAATTCACAAGTACAAGTTTCACTTGACAGAGTAGTTTTATAGGAATAAAAGGGAAATATCACATAAGCACAGAACTAATGGCCTTGATTTTTAATGAGATTTTAGGCCAAGCAAAATGCTGAAACTTACTTAAAGAAAATCTGGTAACTATTTCACATAACTATTAACAATGATATATACATGACAACAACAGCAAAAATAGAAATGTAGCTAATCTTTATGAGGGGGCCCCATAAAACAGGATTTATTTATAAAAAATGTGTATATATTTTTACATGTTTAAACTTCAGTCACCATCAAAGTGCTCTCCATTTGATACAATACACCTACTGAGACTTCTACCACTGTTCAAAACAGTTTTTGAACTCTTCGATTTTGATGCCTTTTAGTGCTTCTCTTGTTCTTTGTTTCACCTCTTCCAAATAGGCAAAACATTCACCTTTGAGGACTGTTTTAATCTGGGAAAACAACAACAACAAAAAGTTGCTTGGTGGGAGATGGGGCAAATAGAGAGGGTGGAGCTTTGGGGGTCCTGCTGATTTTCATCAAAAACTGCTGAAGACCCAGTGCGGAGTGGGCGGGTGCACACATCAATCACCCATCATGAAATGGGCAAAACGTGTTGAAAGAGTCTTCAAAATACATTCACTGAAGCCCAATGCCGTCTCTCACAACCATGCCAGCTGGTGCACTGATGCAGACGGGTTTCTAGAACACTCACCTAGTGGGGGAATCCTGTACTACAAAGGGCCCGCCCTCCAGAAGATAGTTCTGCTTTTTTTTTGGGGGGGGGTTCCTCTTTCTATTGCTGCTTTTTATGCTGGTTGTAAAACACTATATGGGCAATCATTATATAGCCTGGTAGGTTGTATGAAGTTGCAAATTTGTCCAAGAGAGCATAACCAGTAAGTGGTACTGTTACACTGATACAGAAAAACAATGGGCCAAGGGGGGGGGGGGTGATATACTATTACCAAAAGTAACCCCTCCAAGTTCATTATGTCTGCTGCTTTATAGGAAAGACAACTCTCAATTCCAGAGATTCATGAAAAGTAAAGGAAATGTTTATTTAATGCTGTACAGACTTAAAGTAGTGACCTAATGTCTTCATCAAAATCCTAAAGTCTTTTAAAACACCCACAAGCACACACAATACTTCCTTCTCCCTTTGCCCAGTCTGGGGTACCGTATCTCAGGAAAAGAAATAGAAGTCCGTGACTCAGGAAGCCCCCAGTTCTTCCCCGTAATCCGTCTCACCTGGTAGGCCTCCCTCAGTTGCCGGTATCATCAGCTGTGTCGCCAGGATCTCTCCTAAAGCTGGGTGATGGTTCCCCCTTCTAAAGCAGCGGGGGTCCCCACCCTGGCAAAGCCACATGGTCCTCTCTGCACAATGGCCGAGGGAGTCCCCACTCTGGCAAAGCTGCATGGCTCTCTCCCCAATGGCTGCCGTGTCTGGGTTTAAATCCTGGAGCCAATCTTCCTCTGCAGCCCCTCACACTCTCATATCCTTCCAGCTTCACTGGGATTTCTGACTCCTCCCACACACTCTCATATCCTTCCAGCTTCACTGGGCTGCCATCATGAGTCTGGGAAGGTGTGACCCAATGTTGTGGAGCCAGTCTTCTTCAAGCTCCCACGCAGGTGCCAGTAACTCAGGGGACCTGCCCCCAGTTACATCTTGGTGGGGAAGTTACTTCCATTCCCCTGCCTCTGAGCAGGGCCACAGCTATTTAACATATCTGTGCAACCAGTTAAAGGTTGTAGATATGTTAAATTACCACGCCAGAGGTTAGCTGCAAAGCTGTTGCTGTACAAAACAGCTCTCAATGACCCTACTCCATGCATCCCTTCTCCCAACTCACATCTGTGGGGGTGGGGGGTGGCGGTAAGGACATCCTAATATTTCCTGAGCACCTTGAGTTTTGGGCCCCATTCCAAATCCCTATTTGGGGCCCCCCTCTTGGCTGCACCCTGTTACAGTACCATAATTTAAACCCACACTTATTTGGCTGCATTGTTTAGTCTTAAATATTACTTTACTTACATTATTCACTGTTTGAAGTAAAATATTGCTTTAAATAAGGTTTTATATGTTTATGGGGCATAGAGATCATGGGCTATAACAGGCAAGGTTAATAACATACTAAAGTATGATGACAGCACCTAAGATTTCCTTCAGCCTTAAAGAGTGTCTTAAAAATTAAGTTCCTCTCCAATCCAGTGTTTGTTCTCTATTATCTTTGTGATACTTATAAGTGTAATTGACAAAATATTTGCCAAATTTCCTTGATCTTTTCACTCTGTCATTGTTAACTTACAAATCACAACTCTTAGTAAGCATCATATGACAGGTACTCCATATCTGGACCCAGCAACTCGATATTGCTCTCTTGATTGACTTCAGTTAAAACCCAGGGCCCAGATTTCAAATGAACATTCAGCAATGCCTGGGAATTTCAGTGTAATTTTCTTGCATATTCACATTTCCCTAAGTCCACTATTTTCTAGCACTTTAGTCTCTTTGTGCTTCCCACTTGCTTCCCAATTCCTAAACCTGGTGATTTTATGTCAAACTTGCATGCAGAGTGGATTTTCCTCATCTTTACCCATAATTACTAACTTTCCTCCTCTTATTGTAAATGCTCTGAGCCTATCTTTGTCGATGACTAAACTCTTTACATGTGCTCTGGATTCCCCCTCTCTCACCTAATGTTTTCTGTACTTATCCCCTTCCACAGCATCATTAATTATTCCCTCCCTATATGGACTTCCCAGAGTGCACCATCATAATCCTATGTTGTCTCTTTTAAAGAACAAAACCTCCATGGACCACTGGAAACCTCTCTAGTTAACCACTCTTATTTCCATGTTCCCATTTCTTAACAACGTTTGGAAGTGACTGTTCACACGTTTTTGTTTCCAAATCCTTATCTCACATTCTCTCCTCAATCTATTTCCATAAGGCTTCTATCCCCACCACTCCATGGAGATTTGCTTGGAAAGTCAAAATAGATGTCATGTAATCAAATCCAGTTATCACTCCTTGGCTCTTCTTACTTGACACGTCAGCAACATTTGATGTAATTTTCCCTTCCATTCCCTTCCCCTGCTTGAGACAGCAGCAGACTTCTGAGACTCCGCATTCTCTTGGCTATTCTGCCACTTCATAAACCATCTCCTTTTACTCACCAACATTGGCTTTAACTGTGCATATCAAGTTTGAGAATGTTACAGAGTCCTAAGTCTCTGATATGAACAACATTCCCTTTGCCATGGGAATATTCTCTCGAGATAACCTCATCTTATTTCATGGTTTCTAACATAATTAAAAGGTGCATGACTTCCAAATCTATGCTTTCAGCCATTTACCTGGAAATGCAGACTTGTATATTCGGTTTTCTATTTGACATCTCCATGTGATATATAATTGACATTTTGCCTATAACTTAGTCAAAACAAAACTTCTGTCAACCAATTCTTTCTCTTTCCACCAAATTATTTGTTTCCAGTTCTCATTTCAGTAGAGTCACAAGAAAACTTTAAGTGGGTCAATCCAAATCTAGAATTTTCTCGGATTCTTTTGCTCTCATTCCAACCACATTCAGTGCATGAGAAAATTCTATTGACTCTACCTGTAAAATGTATTGAGATTTGTCCTCCTTTGCCTGCCACTATCGGCATCCTAGTTCATACTCCATCATATCTTGTTTGAACAACTGCAGTAGTACTTCATTGCTTTTGAGATAGGTGATCTCCTTAAGCAGCTCAGATAATCTATTAGAATATAAATAAAGCATATCTATCCCTCTCCTTCACAGTGTGGCTTCTGATTACAAAAAGAATAAAACAAAATGCTGACCCATAAAACTGTACCTGTCCTATCTCCTACATGCCTCACCATTTTTATCACATAAGTTTTCAGCTTTCAGACATTGAACAAGGAGAAATCAATAAAAGATGAAAATAAAAATAAAAGTAGGAGATGGATCAGTACAGATGCCTCAGCCACATTAATCTATTGTATTCCTGGTTCCTTGGATTTGCCCAACCTACTCCTGTCTTACAGCCTTTGTACAACCATCCCCCCACCCACCAAACAAAGCCCTTCCCTTGACCTTCCCATGGGTGGTTGCTTCTATCCATTCAGATCTGAGTTAAAGAACACATCTTCGGAGACAGGTCTTGTGAAGATAAATTCTAAAGTTGTCTTCCAGGTGCCGTTCAATATATTGCATCATTTTGTGACTCTGTATAGACTTGTTTATTTGTGCATAAATTATTTTGCTGGACTATAATGTACATATATAAGGGTTGACAAAAGTGATTTACAGTTGTAAGCAAAACACAGTTTATGATCACATTACTATTTCAATATTTATTTTATTTGTATTATGACTGTAAAACTACTTTTGCTTACCCTTGTATATGAAAGTGTAAAAACCATGAGTGTATGTGTACATCACTTATTGTGTTCTTTAGAATTCAGATTTAACAAATCAGAGACATTTTCTTTCTAAGCCTGGATCAGCACCTATATGATCATTTAAATGGCTTCCAATAATAAAGAAAATGGCACTTTATTCTTCTTCTAAATACATTTCTATAGGAACACAGCTGCACCCAATCATTTATATATAGTCATCTACCACATCACCATGCTTTTGGTCAATGATGAACTACTTCTCATACAGTGATTTCACAAGATTATAATAGAGCTGAATTTCCTATGAGAAATAGGAAATAAATGGATATATGTTCAAGAGGAGTTTTCTTTTTTCTCTGATGAGAGCAATGTGCAAGGGATTTGGTAACAGATCCCCTATCACTCTAAACACCTTGGTTTTGAGTGTACAGATTGTACTTCAATTAGTCAGACACTAACCCGTTCAGCCAAGAAGAGCCTGTCCCCTGGGCACTACGTGTTCACAGGGCTCTGCAGCCCTCCCAGATCTAGCCTGATGGTGTTCACACAGTGCTCTGTATGAATTCTTTGTTGACCTAAGTTTTTATGCAAGGACACAAGTCCACCAGGGCTACCTTCACAAGTCGTATGTGCCACTGACACTTAAGTAAATACTTTCTGTGGGAATGTGGAGCCAGCCTGTCCCTATATTTTTAAAACATCTTCAGGTTGTAGTGATGTAAAGGATAGATAAGCTTTACTTCTATCAATTACTTTAATCAATTCAATGCCGGAGAGAGCCTTCTGTGCCAGCTAAGTTCGAGGGAACTAAAACCAAATGTCCAACGTCAAAACATTGAGTCTCTAGGTCATACAATTGTTTAATGAATAACAGTATTTCATGTCAGGATGCTGTGGTCATTGAAATTACATACATACAATAGAATATGACTTCACCATTAAAAAAGAATGAAATCTTTTTTAAACATTTGTTATTTAATTTTAGAGGGGGGGGGGGAAGGAGAGAGAAAGAGAAGGAGAGAAACATCAATGTGTGGATGTCTCTTGCACCCCCTCTTCTGGGGACGTGGCCCATAGCTGAGGCATGAGACATTACTGGGAATCAAGCCAGTGACTCTTTGGTTCCCAGGCTGGTGTTCAATACACTGAGCTACACCAGCCAGGTCAAAAAGAATGAAATCTTACTGCTGCAGCAGCATGGATGAACCTAGAGGGTATTATGCTCAGTGAAATCAGTCAGCCAGAGAAAGACAAATATATGATTTCATATGCATGTGGATTCTAAAGAACAAAACAAACAAAATTGAAGCTGACTCATAGATTCATAGACAGAGATTGGGGTGGTAGTTGCCAGAGAGGACGGGGTTTGGGGACTGAGCAAAAGAGCTGAAGGGATTAAGAAGTACAAATTGGTAGTAACACAATAGTCACAGGATGTAAAGTACAGCATGGGGAATATAGTCAATAATATTACAATAACTATGTGTAGTGCCAGTTGGGACACTGGTAATATAGAGGGAAACACTATGTAAAGTATATGATTGCCTAACCCCTACATTATATGCCTGAAAGCAATATAAAGTCACATTTAAAGAAAAAAAAAATTGAGTTCAGAGTTCTGTACTCTCTGCATGTTAAACAGCCTAATTTTTAACGAATATCACCAAGCTCCTTAATCTGACCACTGCTACAACACGCAATATCCAAACCACATTGCTATGACAGCCCCTATATTCTTTTATCTCTCCATCTTAATTACTTCTCCTTGGGGATCCTGGAGCCACCTTCACTTCCTCTTGACAGTCACTGTTAGGGTAGCCTACACCCTACCCAGCCAGCTCCCTTGACTTTCCCATTTGATCACGGTTTGAGGTTCTACTTGTGAAAGAACATCGAAAAGAAGCAGGTGGAGGGCTTGTGGGACAGCATGTAGAGACTTCGGTAGTGTATGTGCAGAGGTGCCTAGGCCCTCACCTTCACTCATCACTCACTCACTCATTGACTCACCCAGAGCAACTTCCAGTCTCACCACCTCCACTTGGAGTAAGCACTCTACACAGGTGTAACATTTTTTAATGGTTTATGCTGTGTGTTTACTGTAGCTTTACCATGATTAGATACACAAGAACTTATCATTGCGTCACGATTGCTTATAGCCTAAGAACTACAGCCCACACCATATAGTCCAGGTTTATAGTTGTCTGTACCATGTAGTTTTCTGTGTGTGTGCACTCGAAGGTGTCTGCGCAATGACAAAACTGCCTAATGACACATTTCCCAGAATGTGGTCCCGTTGTTAGCCAACTCATGACTGTACTGCACAATCCCGCAATTCCTCTTCTGGCTATAAACCCAAAGAAATTAAAGTCATTATCTCAAAGTATTATCTGCGTTTCTATGTTTACTGCAACATTGTCCACAAAAGCCAAGACGTGGAAACAACTTAAGTGTCTGTCTGTGGTGAATGAATAAACGTCAGATTCTTTACCAGGAAAAAAATATATAGACAAATAGCTTAAGCCAGGAAATTGTTTATCCTTTGTCATTGTTGTACTGTGTTTTGCTATTTCAAACATGTCCTTACATAGACTACAAATTCTCATTTTAGCAAACTTGGCATTTTTCACTGGGCAGATATACCCTCAATTATACCCCACAGCAAACTGTATCTACCTTAATTTGTGGTCTGGTCTCTCTAGGGTTGCTATTCCCTATTTTGTCTTTCTGAGATTTTAAGTATTCTCAACCTAATCAACTAACTATAATTTCAGAGCCCATGCACAAAGCATAAACACAGTGGTAACCAATGTCTGTCACTTGTTTACTCCATAAATGCAAGATTCCATGAGTAAAAGGGCTTCGCCAGAAGCATTACATTTCCAATGACTCTATTTCAAGGAAGAGGCATACAACTTGATTGGTAGTATAAAATGCATATTTAGCAGTTCTTCCTCAAGCTGAAAAACTACAGTAAAACCTCTTTGACCACCCCTTTTCGAAAAGTGAAACATTTAGTGATAAATTAATGTGTGTTTTTTATGTTGTTTTGTGAAACTACATGCATTCCCTAGTCTTTATTCTCTGAGAGTTTTAGATATCCACCCTTCAAGTATATTAAATTGAACTTAGTTTTTACCTGTTTCTCATGATGATTACAATAAGGGAAAGAGTGGGGCAGTACTTCAATTTCCTGACTTGATCCCAGAGCTGCGGCCGCTTCAGAATCTCCATCTCCAATACTGCAGAACAACCGGAGCATGGCTCTACCGCTAGTCTCACTGCTTCTCATATTGACCCTGTTTAAGTAGCTCTTTCATCCGTCCGTTAGAGTGGTTGGGAAAACCACTCTAAAAACCATAGCCTTCTAATACAGAGTGGTAGAATTAAGAAGTAAAGGCATATGCAGAACACATAATAAACATGGAGCTGTGTGAATAGTGTTTTCCTCAAATGTTGTCTAAATACTTTTGCATCACATCACATTATGCCCCATAGTAAGTATCATAATTTAGCAATGGATTTTGTGTTTGCTGATGACAAATATAAAATTCCACAAATATTCTAGCACATTTCTAAACCAATGGTCAATGAAGTAACTGATAATTAGTTTAATTTTTCAATCTTACATACATTCTACCCTTCTAATTGAGTAATCAGTTATAACATCAAATTGTACTGTGATAATATAAATATAATTATAAGCATAATGGCACATTAAATTAATGTACTAATGAAACTAACCCAAATCATTCCAACTTTATCTCTCATAAAAGTGGTAAATTCTCTGACATATTTATTGCTATGCCAGTTTCTGAATTATATTTTTATAATCTTCATTATTAAAATGTTCAAAATATATAAATGTTCTTGAACATTATGAGCTTTGCTTTTTAATGAAGGGTTTGGAAACATTTGTAATTGGCACAAATAAATACTTATCTAAAGGATTAATAGTCATTAGATGTCTGGCTAATTTCAGATTAAAAACTGCTAATACATTTCTGAATCAAAAATTTATTCTCAGAAAGGGGACCCTTACGCCCTGTTGGTGGGAATGCAGACTAATAAAGCTACTGTGGAAAACAGTATGGAGTTTCCTCAAAAAATTAAATATGGAACTGCCTTTTGAACCAACTACCCCATTTCAGAAAATATATCCTAAGAATCCTGAGACAACAATTTGAAAAAAATATATGCACCCCTATGTTCACAGCAGAATTATTTACAATAGCCGAGATGAGGAAACAGCCCAAATGCCCACCAGTAAATGACTGGGTAAAAAAGCTATGGTACATTTATGTAACGGGATACTACACAGCCATGAAAAAGAATGAAATCTTACCTTTTGCAACTGTATGAATGGACCTACAGAACATTATGCCGAGTGAAACATCCCAGTCAGAAAAAGACAAATACCATTTGATTTCACTGACATGTGCAATCTAATGAACAAAATAAACTGACAGACAAGATGGAAACAGAGGCATGGACACATGGAATAGACTGACAGCTGTCAGAGGGGAGAGAGAGGGGTTACTGGATGAAAGAATGTAAGGGATTAGCTCAAGAATGTGTATACATAACCCACAGACACAGGCAACAGTGAGGCGATGGCCAGTGGGAAGGAAAGCGAGGGGCTGGGTGGAGGTGGGCAGGGGCTGGGGCAATGGGGACATCTCTTCATTGTCAGCAGTAAAAATAAATGAAGAAAGAATATATACTCATCAGTCAAAATATTGTCTTAAACACTAGAGAAGAATATATACACACTTGTATTCATATATATTCTTATATATAAGTAGTAATGTGATTTATATTTTATATATATATATATGTGTTCAGAATTTAAAAATTCCTATTATAATTGTACTTTCTAAAATCTATAATAAAGGACTTTTCGGCATTATTCGTTTTAACATCACAATATTCCAAAAGGCAGTGTGCTATTTTTCTGAACTTTAGTATGTGTTTAGCAAATGGACCATAAGTCATATTAATATATCATCACTCAATCGATATTTGGCTGACACTTTCTTGTTATTTCACCTTGGCCAAGTTCACACATTTCATCTTATTTTTCCTCCTGCAGGTCGCAACTTAGATATCCCTTACTCTGGGAAGCCTCACCTGACTGCATCACCTAAGCTGGATTGCCCTGTTTTTTTCTGGCTCTGCCACTTTTTCTTCCTCTCATTTCTTAAACCCCAATTTTCAATTATTTATATATTTCATTTATATGTTTGTTTCCTCCATCATTTGATTACTAGCTTTTTGAGGAAAGAACAATTAGAAGATGTGCATCTTTACATAATCAGTGAATAAAAAAAAACTTGGATAATAAACACTTAATACATAGTTGCAGGATGAATGATAGATAAGTTTTAAGCATGTAAATTGATACCTGATGTGTGGTAAACGCTTCCTCATCCAGCCTCCGCTTTCCTTCCCACACCGTTTTGTAATTATATATACCTTTCTAAAAATCTTGAAGTTTGTATATTTGTAGGGTATTTATCTTTTTTCTTATTTTGAAAGTGAGGACACTGAGGCATACAGACAGTAATTAGGCAAAACACGAAAGTCATGAATGAAATTGATATTTTAACCAAGCAACGTGATTGTAGGAGACACATTTAATCAATATATTTTCACATTAATGACTGTATTTATTTATGCAGAAATTACCTTTTGAACTTGCACAGAGTGAGCCACATTAGGCCCTGCAGAACTCTCTTGGCCCTGGCTGGCGTAGCTCAGTGGATTGAGTGCGGGCTGGGAACCAAAGTGTCCCAGGTTCGATTCCCAGCCAGGGTACATTCCTGGGTTGCAGGCCATAACCCCCAGCAACCCCACATTGATGTTTCTCTCTCTCTCTCTCTCTCTATCTCTATCTCCCTCCCTTCCTTCCCTAAAAATAATAAATAAATAAAATCTTTAAAAAAAAAAAAAAAAAAAAAAAAAAAGAACTCTCCATTAGTGGTTGCTTTGATGAGGTTTGTGTCTGTTCTGAATACCACTCAAAGATCACCTAGGAAGAAAAACCAGTACACATTAATTCAGGTAATCCCCTAAGGATCCCCTAAGGATTTCTCTTCCTTATTCATTGAGGGTTTAAGAAGAATAGTTCAGGAGCAATATAATATATGCTTATTTCTTAGTCAGATAATCCCACACTTGCACAATCATTTTATATTGAAATATGTCTCTTAATTCATTTTCTGCATAGATAGAAATCTCTATTACTAAAGCTTGTAAAAACAAATTAAATTTATGTATGATAAACATGGGAAGATTTTATTTTATAGTCACTTGCTTTGTTATATTTTATGAGGAAAATTATAAGCTTTCATCAGAACTTTTTGCCTTGAGATGGCATAATCTATTTTTTATTTATTTTTTAAAGATTGTATTTTATTTATTTTTAGACAGAGGGGAAGGGAGGGAGAAAGAGAGGGAGAGAGACATCAATGTGTGCTTGCCTCTTGAGAGTGCCCCCTACCAGGGACTTGATCCACATCCCAGGCATGTGCCCTGACTGGGAATTGAACAAGTGAGCCTTTGGTTAGCAGGCCAGCGCTCAATCCACTGAGCCACACCAGCCAGGGAAAATCTATTTTTTAAATTTTATTTTGATATGACAATTATCCCACAAAGTATTTAGTTTGTTACATTAAGAACATGATGTTACAATATCATATTCATCAATAAGTTTTACTTTTTGCTAAAAATTCATCCTGTTGTTTCCTTATTCAAATGCAAGTGTCACTATTGCAGGATGCAAATGAACACAAGCTTCAAATTTACTTCATCACCCAAGCTTCTTCAGGCATCTAATCTGCACTGGAATCATTTGCCTTCCCTCTGCATTTTAAAATATAATTTTTTTATTTTTCAGAAACATCCATTAGACCAAGAAGCGCATTTTAAAATATGAACATCAATCAGGGGTGTCAAACTCATTTTCACGGGGGGCCACATCAGCCTCACAGTTGCCTTCAAAGGGCCAAAATAATTTTAGGACTGTACAAATGCAACTACTCCTTAACTATTAAGGAGTTGAGATTACATTCGGCCCATTGAAGGCACCCGTGAGGCTGCTGCGGTCCCCAGTGAAAATGAGTTTGAAGTCCCTGGTCTATATCATTCACAGTATCTTCACATGGTTCAATTTTCATTGTGAAATTTAAAGACACAGAACCATTTACAAGTTGGTTCATGAATAGATTTTATTCTATATATTATGTTAAAGAATATAACTTATCCTTCCAACGAATGTTTATTGAGCAATTTGTACCAATCTGGAGAAAGGTTACCAATGATTCAGGCCCCTTAGTGTTTAAATCAAAACACCAAATAAGTTACAGACACGGGCAGTGGTTAGAGTTAAGAAGGGGCTAATTTATAATGGACAGCAGATGAGGGAGTGATGAGTCTGCTTTGTGGCCCTGAGACAAAATGCAAAGACAGGACTAGGTCTTCTCACAAACTTCACTCTTACAAGTTTACTCTCAGACATGCAGAGCTTAAATCCTCTCTCCAGAGAGAAGTTGATATTCTGCTTCAAAGAACGTACTGTATTTTTAGGGCTATAAGACACACTTTCCACTCCCCCGCCCCGCCAAATTTGGGAGGAACAATGGCTGTTAATGCAGCCGTTGAGTTCTGTTTACATTTACATTGGTGAAATATTATGTTATTTATGTTATTAAATATTGTATCACATTTTTTGCTTCAAAATTTTTTTCTTATCTTACTCCTCTAAAACCTAGGTGTGTCTTGTGGTCCACAAAATACAGTAATTCACTAGTACCTCTTTCAGATCCCACCTTGGGTTTTAGAGCAAAGTCATGTTTTCATGGGGTAGACGCTAGCCAATGAATGAGAAGACACTAGTACAAGAACTCAGCCATGGCTGCCTTATTTGCAGACAGTTGCATCTTCTTCTCTCCTGAGGACCCACTGCAGTTGTGATGGGATGGGTTTGAAGTCCAAGCCCTCTCCTAGCCCCCGTATTTCCTTTGGCTGTACAGTCACTGATGGGGAGAAAACACAGATACATAAATCCCTTCTTTTTATCCTGCACTTATTTGGCAGCTGGCAGAAAGGACAATAACCTTGGTTGGTCCCCATCATATGAGCTTCACACTTGTAGCACACTGAAATTTCAGGAGATAGCTATATTATCACAACCCTACAACTTGAACACAGAGAACAAAGAAATTTCTGGAGGTAATTTTAATTTACTCTAAGTGTGTCATTAAAACTAATTTTTGTTAATTTGGGGAAAAGGATAAGATCCCCCTTCAACAGCAAGAGCATAAGTGGACTGAAGAAAATCTCATGCAGAAATTTTGGTGAAATCAAATCACCCGGGTGACTAAGGCCCCCTACAGCCCGTATTTGCCAACCTGCAACTTCTGGTTTTCCCAAAACTAAAATCACCTTCGAAAGGAAGAGATTTCAGACTGTCAATAAGATTCCGGAAAATAGGATGGGGCAGTTGATGGCTATTCCATCAAAGGGATTTGCAGAGTGTTTTGAACAGTGGAAGAGATGCTGGGGGAACTGTGCGAGGTTCCACGTTGCCTGCTTTGAAAGGGAGTGAGAAGTCATTGTCCTATGTATTTTGTATATTGTATCTCCTTCAGTAAATGTCTCTATTTGTCATAGTACATAACTGAATACTTTCTAGATGGAAGTCTAGATGGAGGTCTAGATGGAAGTCATATATATATATATATATATATATATATGTTTACATATATATAAGTTTATATATATACATAAACTTATTTTACTTGAAATAAGATTATATCATCACACCTATTTTTCAGAAAAGGAACCAGGATTAAAAATTCCTAATTTTTTTTGTTTCAAATCCTTATCATAGACAGATGATGTTCACCATTAACTGATTTCACAGAAAATTAATTGAGGTGGTATTAGCACTATGAATTCAATGTTTTTGTTATTGTTGTTTGTACATATCATCAGCTCTTTATAAATCATTCTTTCAATGTTATGTCATCACTGACTTTAATGATTTTAGGATAGTATTTTAACCATCAATATAGATCTGACTTTACTTATTATAGAGAGTGATTTATCTTTTTTATTCTGCTATACGGACACTTAAACTCTTAAGTATTATATCAAATCTGAATGTCAGAACTTAATATGGTCTAACATACCGGTAATCCAAAGTTAACATAACCTGTTGCCTAGATAGCACAATGAACAGGGAGATTTAAAAAAGAAAAAATAAATGTAACAGAGGCACTAATCTTATGCTGATTTAATACTTCTAAAGAAATGTGTCCTTTAGCGGGGAAAAAAGATTAGTGGTTTTCTCATAAAAGTGTTCTTTGAGAGTACAGTTATTCTTCAGAGGTAAATTCAGAAAAAAGAAAAAAATGGACCATGGTTTGTTACTGAACTTTGCGCATCAGGTCCCTGGGTATTGTGTTGGAGTGTGTTCATAGCAGTGGGATGGCTGAAAATGCACGTGACTTTGCATGGGCTCCAGCACTTCAGTGACGGAAGAGCCACAGAGACAGATTTTAAGCCTACACTCTTCTTGGTGCTCACTGCCCAGATCAGAACCATGCCCCTCAGGTGTCTCTTGCTGACAGCAGTGCATTAACCTCGGCAGGTCCCACAGAGTCCCTGGGTTTCAGAATGGAACACTACATTTAAATGTCAGCTTTCAGGTGCATACTCAGACTTCCCTGAAACAAGTTCTTCTGTTGATATGAGGTGAATGGACACATGAGACCCCCTTTAATGGAAGTGGCAGGAGTAGACTAAGGCAAAGCCCAACATCATGAACATTTTATTTCTTCTTGAAACCCTGCCTCCTTTACTGGAGAAAGTCTCTGGGAAGGAGCAATTCCTTAATAACAGATAAAGGGCATGAAGAGAATCCTTGAGTTCATCTCCTAAGAGCTACTTTCTTTTCACATTAGAACTGCTGGGAGATCTGTAGATAGCTCCCCAACTTCCACTGTCAAAGGCAATAGGTGGTTTCAATCAATCTATACTTGGCCTCAGGTGAGTCTTTACAAAATAGCATTAAGGGAGCTAGTCTCATTATGCAGAATTAAAGGCAATTAAATGTACATACACTCAGCGTGTGTCAGTGGTCCAGCATGATCTATAATTGAACTTGCCATGTGAAGAATGGAAAATAATTGATCAATTCTGATGTTGAATTAATATACATGCATCAATTTAACAGTATTAGAAGTACTTCTGTGAGACCTAAAAATCTGTGAGACAATGAACTTCCTAACCTTTGGCTAAAGAAAAATGGCTCATTTCAGAAAGAATATATATGAATTGGAATAAAAGTTAAATGGTTTTAAGTTTTGTGGTACAGTTTGAAGATCATTTTAGTATGTGGGGGTCACCAGACGGGAAGGCGACTGGGGGCAGATAAAGAGGATAAACAGAGTCACATCTATGGGGTGGAAGGGGACCATATTTGGGCTGCTGAGTACACAATGGATACACAGATGACACATTATAAAATCGTACACCCGAAACGTATGTAATGCTATTGACTAATGTCACCCCAATACATTTAATTTAAAAAATTACAATGAAACAATATTGCCTGCAAAACTTTTCAAAAATATTACAATATAGGATGAAGATATAAATATATATATTTAAATTGGATTACCCTTACTTTTGAAAATTAAATAGTAAGCCATCTAAAACTTGTGTCCAAATGTTGGCAGGAGAAACATGCCTGGGAGCTTCGGACACATCATCTTGTTGAGTGTTATTATTTTATTCGTGGTATGTTGTTGCCAAGTCCCACTGGCCCCGAATCCTTTCTGACTGTATCTCAGACACAGATAATAAAAGTTCTGTTATTTTAATGCTGTAAAGCGATATTTCTCAATGAGTGTGTGTTGAAATATCTGAAGGCATAATTGCTCACTGTCACATGCGTGGCATGGTGTTTCACACTCCTGTTATCTGCCCGTTAAATGCTGGTAGCTGGTTTTCAGTGTTTACGGAAACTTTGAGAACATGCCCCTGGACATTTTCAAATGTCCCTAGGAGGGTTGAGAACTTCTTTACCCAGAATTGCACCCATCTGTTTTTAATAAATGATAAACATTTGGAGTGGGCCATGTGAACCTTGGAGAACCCAGCCTTGTAACGAAGACATTTTGGCTGTTTTCCATTTAAATAGACTTTGTGCATCTGGCGGGGGGGGGGGGGGGATGGACTTAAAAAATACCACTGGGAGAGAGTTGTAGAGGAGGCACAGGACATTTATTTGATTCACAAGAGGGGGGTGTGGTGTGGAGCAGTTCTTCACATTTGATAACTTACCATGCAGTGTGTAATGGTGCATTAAGACAGGGAGCAACCTTTCTGTACCACAGAGTAAAACACAGCTTGTATTTGGGCACCAGGGCCATGTTCATTATTTCACAGTTAAAGAAACAGACAGAGCACCATTAGAAGGTGTTGGAGGTGTTGATGATTTCTTCTCTGTAGAAGGCCTAATACTAGGGATGTCAGGCTTTGTGTGACAAGCCTTTTCTGTCACAACTACTCAACTCTGCTATTGCAGCCACACGTGATATGTAAGTGAATGGTATGGCAGAGTTCCAACACAGCTTCATTCCTTGATGTTAAAACTTGAATTACATATGTGTTTTACATGTCACAAAGTATTATTACTGCACTTTGTCTTTGATAATTTTTTAAAATGCAGTCACCATTCTCATTTTACTCACTTATTTCGACAAAAACAGGTAACAGATGTGTCCAGGGAGACATAGATTGGTGACACCTGATCTCTAATTAATACATGAGAAGCAATTGTGAAGAAAGCCATCTGTCTCTTAGAGCTGGGGGTATTACAAATTTGCATACTTAAAGTGAAGACTATACTTCAGTGAAGACTATACTTTGAGGGATCATTTCTATAGCTTATTAAAAATATTCAGTTGTTATAGTCTCCATGAAAGGAAAGAAGTCCTCATCGATATTTTGTTCAAAAATTCAGCTGGCGTGTCATGGTATAAATGGTTAATTTCAAGTTAAATGCTATGTTGTACTTACTTTACTGGCTAAGATCTCTATTAATTAAACGACTTCTCTTCCAAGTGTCTCGTCTTCTAATTTAATTTGTGTTTATTTATCGTTTTTATTAAATGTATTGGATGACATTGGTTTACAAGACTGTATAGGTTTCAAGTGTGCATTTCAATGACACGTGATCTGTGTGTTACACTGTGTGCCCCCCACCCAAAGACAGATTGTCATCTGTCCCCATGTGTCTATTTGGTTCCTTTCACCCCTTATTACTCTCCCCACCTTTCTTCCCTTTGGAAATCACCAAGCTGTTGTCTGTGTCAGTGAGCTTTTACTTACTCTTCTTGTTTATTCTTTTGCTGCTTTCAGCCTTATAGTCCACATATGAGTGAAATCGTATGATACTTAACTTTTTCTCACTGGCTTATTTTGCTTAGCATGGCATTCTCAAGGTCCCTCCATGTTGTCAGAAATAGCAGTATTCCATTTCAATGCAAGAGTGTTTTGTTGTATATGCAAACCCCATCTTCTTTGTCCAATTATGTGTGGAAGAACACTTCAGCCTCGGCCACTGTGAACAATATGTATGTTTCATTGTTAGGGACAAGAAAACCTTCTTTGAAAAGTCCCCTTCAAAACTCTAAGAATTATGACAATGATGCCAACTCTCAAGAGGTTAAGAAAATAGATGAGAGGAGGAGAGACAGAAGAGAGATTGATGACAGAGAAACATATATGCATCTATACAGCAGAGAGAAACAAAATTTGACAAAATAATTTTAAATGGTAAATCTAGTTACATGAGAGCTTTCTATAATAATCTTACTGTTTTTCTATAAGATTGAAATGACTTTAATAAATTGTTTTTCTAAAAATTACAGTATGGTTATTTTCACTGCTACTTCTCTTATTTCTTTTTATAACCATTCATTAGAAACATGGATTTTTGGCTTAAATTCTCATCATTATGGCACAAATTACTCCATTTACTAGAAATTCCTGAATTTTTTTGCCTTATGTACTCTTCTTTCAATATCTAAATTATAGGTTAAACTCATTTTTTAACTATTGCATTTAGGTTGAAATGTCCATTTTGATTTCCAGTTTTTCATCAATACCAGTCCCCACTAACAACCACCTTACCTGCCTACCCTTAAATGCATCAATATTATGTCCCTACCTTTCTCATGTTTCCCTTCTCTGAGAACATACCTTTCCTAACATCCTCTTGACCAAGTATTTTTCCCTGTATATCTGGGAGCAGTTTAAAAGCTTATTCTTAAAGTCTTTCATTAAGTTCAAAGATACTTTTTAAAAGGGTAAGATCATGACTCTCAAACATGAAATAACTACAAAATAAAAAATTACTGTTTAAGAGAGAACCAATAAGATGTACAACCAGTTTAAAGGAGAATTCAAAGAGCAAAAGAATAGGCAAACAGAAATGCAAAAATGGAATTGTTAAAGTATGAATTCAATATTCACAAGGCAATAATCAGTTGTAAATACACAAGGCAAAGTTAACTTCCTTCATCAGGAGTTACTTGCATTGTTCTCTATAGGAGACTGTTCCATGTGTTGTGGGGAATGCAGCCCAGCCCCTGATTTGGAAAACCGATGGGGAGCAAGGTCAGCACATAGGACCCACGCCCACGATTCGTTTTTCCCATGGGGAATCAGGCCTACATTGTACCTAGGCTGCTTTGAGGTTTGCGTTTTCTAAAACTTCCTCACCCTGAATTGAGGCAGCAAATGCTTACTGCATATCTTCAAAGTAACTTCCTAAAATCTCCCAAGGATGAGTGTAACCAGTTCAACCACTTTTCCCTTTGCACTTGCAAATATCCTTCTTCTTCTTCTTTGATGCAAGTAACAACATTCTCTCCTTTGTTTTCTGTAAAAGGTAACCACCTAAAGTGAATCTATGCATAGTAAATGAGGACCATTCTCGATGTAATGTGCCCAGAAAAGCAATAAAAGCCTGTCCACACAGGTGTCAAGGCCCCCTCTCTCTCTCACTGAGAGAGTGGCTGTGCTGTCCCTTTTTCTCCACAGGACTTCTGTAGTCCATGTGAATTTGTGTCATTGCAGCCACAACACATGGTCCTTGCGGGCCGAGGTCCACATCAGTTCTCAATTCTTTATGATGCAGAGTCTTGCTTGCAACATGTCTTTAAGCCCATAAACATTGCATCCTCTGTAGCGTCAGATACCCAGATGATTGTGCTAAATAGAATACCCAGTTATCTATTTCTGCACGTGCCCATTTTAAGGTCTTTCACAATTTTTCCTGTTGCAGAATAGCTGTCCCCAACATTTTTGGCACCAGAGAACCAGTTTCATGAAAGACAATTTTTCCACAGAATGGGGTGAGGGTGGCTTTATAGACTGCCACCAGATGCACTTAACTGTCACTTACCACTTGCTGATAGGGTTTTCATATGAGTCTGCAAACAGTTGATTTATTATGGTCTCTGTGCAATCAAACCTCTCTGCTAAGGATCAGCTATATCTGCAGCTGCTCCCCAGTGTTAGCATCACCATTTCAGCCCCACCTCAGAGCATCAGGCAGAGATCTCTGTGGGAGAGCATTAGATTATCATAAGGAGCCCACAACCTATACCCTTCACGTGCACAGGACACGGTAGGGTTCTCGCTCCCACAGAATCTGATGCCGACACTGATCTAACAGGAGGCGGAGCTCAGGCAGTAATGCGAGCAATGGGGAGCAACTTTAAATACAGACGAAGCTTCATTAGCTTGCCACTCACCTTCTGCTGTGTGATCCAGTTCCTAAGAGGCCACAGACTAGTACTGATCCAGTCCATGGTTGGGGAACCCTGATACAGACAACTTACTTCTGACTTCCCTTTTTTAAAAGAATATTGCCTGTATGTAGCCTTTACAAAAGTTTTTGGTAGATCCCCTTAATACCTCAAAGGTGCTCAAAGGCTTGTAATGGTAACATCATTCGGGAAATTGTTACAAACACACAATCTTAGTCCTCCTGGACTAAAAACTGCATTTTAACAATGTACCCTGATGATTTATGTGAACCTTAAATTAATGGAAAATGACTTAAGGATTAAATGCAAGAGCGATGTCATTACTTGTTCAGTATCCAATAGCCATTTGTCCATCTCTATAGAAGCTCTTCCCCATCACTCTTTTAACGGTAAAGAGAACAGTAATGCTAAATATAAACGTCAAATTTTCCCTCTCTGCATAGTTGTATAATAAAGGGAAAAAACAAAGTCATTATTATAAATAATGTTGGAAACATAGATCACGAGCCCTGAGTTCCCTGAATTGAGACAGACTCCCTGCTTAAGTTCTTGACTTTCAATTGACATGATATACATAAATCTATTACATGTGCACTAAAGTAAGCAACATAAATTAAAATCCCAAAAGTTAATCTTTAGGAATAATGTATACAACAAAGAGAAATTCCTATCAAGTCTCACTCCAATTTTTACTTTTCTTCCTCCCAAATTAATGAAATTCATACATGAATAAACAATTCAGATCATCGTAATAACCAACAAAAACTTTCCAATTCTCAAAACTTCCTGTTCTTATTTTGAGCCCGCATAATTTTACATCCTACCCTTAGGGAAGCTTTTCTGCCATTGTTTTCTTAAGGAACAGGCTTATGCTGGTTTTGGTTTGCTGCTGAAGAAGGCGCTTCCTCTCTCGCTCATTCTTGCTTGCGTCTCCCTTTCTGTGTTTTGGGGTTTGATCGGCACAACCTCCTGTTTTATGATCTTCTGACTCACCAAGAGAGAAGAATAAGAATCAAAACTCATGTTTTGGAAAGTTACTGTATAAATGCCCCTTTAAATATTAGTTCTACTTTAAACATACTTAAAATTTTAATCTGCGTTTTTAAGGCAGTTCTTTCTTAGGCTAGAATGAAAAGAAAATCTGATTGTTGTTTTTATATTATTATTATTATTATTATTATTATTATCCACCCGTTATGTTTGAGACAACTAAAAAATGTAGGTCCAAATGAAAAAAATACTTAAGTCAATGTTGAGGTTTCATTTAAAACAAAGAATTTTCCTTAGAACTCTTACAGAGGCGAATACTTCTCAAGCTGAAAGCATAATCTCCTTCCTCCATTTTTGTCTGCCAAATTTGTCTTCCCAATAAGGCTGCTTGGTTTCATAATTTACGTCTATCTCTCCATCCACTGAAAAATGTATATCCAAATGTATATCCGAAAAATGTATATCCAAATCCAAATGTATATGCCAAACCTGTGATGGTTTATCCAACACACGCACTTGGAAATACAAAATATTCACCATAGGGAGAGAAAAGAAATTAAAATTTATCAAATATGTAATTCATAATGTGTTTTTACTGATTTCATTTGTTAAGACAGCTCTCTCTCTCTGTCTTACTCCCTCCTTCCAACGCCCACTCCAAATCCCCACCCCCAGCCCCTATCACCCACAATGATGAGATATTAAGACCCTCCTGGTTTGTGTCCATTATAATTTTAAATATCATGATTCTTAAGTCTGTAACTTTTCTACTATATCATGTTGTAATCCCCTCTTTCCCTATGAAAAACACATGAAATGTCATATGATAATTTCGTCTGCTAGATTTAACTTTAGCACCAACTTGTTTCTTAATAATGGAGAAGAACTACATTCCTTATGAAGGACATAAACACATGAAAAATGATTGGTAAGAAGCAAAATGACCCTGGGGTATGGCAATGGTATTTTGTAACATCATTAGTCTCAAGAATGCATAGATATGGAAAGAATCATCTAGAAAATAGTCATTACAAAATATTTGTTTAGATAGAGAGTCTAACTTATTAAAACAAAACTGAACAAGTCTCTTTATTGTATTATAAAATAATAGTTTTATATGTAAAGAACTCCAGATCTTCAGTATTATGATGAAAGCAGGGATATACAACACTTGATTTCTATACCTAAGTATTGCCCTTCAACTTTGTTTTCTAAACTTGAAATTAGATGTGTGTGGTTTCCATGGTTATCAGGTTTACACATTTCCTGTGTCTGGTAAGAATGATATTGTTTTACAGAAAAAGGTAATTTGAAAGAAATTTCCAATCTGCTCTCGAGAAATGATGTTCCCATAAGACTGGGCACAGATATTTTGGCCCTTATCCCCTTTAACCTGTTTTAGTTTTCTTCTTCTCACCTGAAGGTTCATCCATTAACTACTAGAACAGTGGATAGACTAACTACATTCAGAGGTTTCCTCCATTCAGTTAAACACTATCAATGCTTCTGTGCTTGAGCCACATTAGTATCTGATGCCAACACTGAAAACTGACGAACTGAACTAATTCAGGTGAAGCACATGCATGGCAAACTAAAGATTCAGTAGCAAGTTGTGTCCTTCTCCAAACAGCTATTTGATGTGATTAATGTTAATGATGCAGAGCGATCCCATCAGATCACTTAGAAGGAGTAGACAGCGGCCCTAGGAGGAGGTTGCCTGAGGCGAGGGTATACAGCCTAGGATGGGATTGGCTGAGAAGCTGAATGCCTCCAGAGCGCATGGCATTATGGACCATAGTATTTAAAATAAAAGGAGGGCAAAGACTCGGTCTCTGGTTCTCTCCCTCCAGGATGCCCAGATGATGGTGCTGCAGCTGCCTTCGTTTCCCAAAGGATGGCATTTGGGATGGGAGATTGAAAGATGGTGTGGAAATATAGGAAGGGAAATATAAGATGGTGTGGAATTGAAAGAGTTCTAGATTTATTTTGAAACTTGACTCAATAGGGTTTATTAATAATGTGATGTGAAAAGGAGAATTAAGAATATTCCTAGTGTTTTTAACTTCAACAGCTGGAGAAGTTGAATTGCCACTAATTTATACAGAAAACAATGGAAAAGCAACTGCTTTTGAAAAGAGAGCAGTTTTGAATTGTTACAACTGTGGACTGTAATTATAATTAGTGATTTAAAACCAAACAAACACAGGAACCGAATCAACAAAACAAACGAACAAGCAAAATATAACCAAAGACACTGAAATAGAGAACAGGCTGACAGTGACCAGAGGGGAGGAGGAGGAAATTTCAGGGGAAAAGGGGAAGGGTTTGCATGAACAAGTATAAAGGACACATGGACAAAACTAGAGAGGGTGAAAATGAGAGGGAGATGTGGAGGGCTATGGGGGGTGGGCTGGGATGGGAGGAAAAGGGAGAAAATTGTATTTGAACAATTAACATAAAAAAATAAAACCAAACAAAAATTGCTGATAAAAGTGCAGTTCAGGGTTGATACAGTAGAGATTACATTTTATTTCAGTTGAGGTCAGCTGGAGGGCTTAAAGGTGGGAGCTGGAATCCCTTGAAGGCTCGCTCAGCTCTGGTAGTTGTAGCTAATTGTTGGATAAGACATTAGCTGGGATCGTCAGCCTGCCTAACGCAACCACTCCATGTAGGTGGTGGCTCCTCCCAGTGTGGCGGGGAGATCTCAGAGACTGGTGTGCCCAGAGAAAGCCATGCTGAAGCCATGCTACGTTTTATAACTTACCTTAAAAATTGTGCATCATCACTTCTGCCACATTATATCCATCTTGGTTTTCACAGAGAGCTACTCAAAGGGAAAAAAATACCCCAGTTCTTGATGGAAGGAAGTAGGTATTACTTTATATGAAAAGCGTGTAAGATGGCTTTGAGGAAATACAATAGGCTGTGCTCAAGAAATCAAGCTGGGACATAAGTTTGAGAGAACTACTATGCACTCAAGTGTAGATGTGAAGAAACTCAGCATATGTGGCTCTGACTTTAGAGAAAAGGTAACTCACGTCGAATAATTCAGAAGGCACTAAAATTATGTTTGCTTTCCTTGGTTGAACACGTTCAAAATCTGTTCTTACAAATGGCCTCTGATATTTGATTATTTAGATTGACTCCTTGTTTCTGGGTTTGAATCCCAAAGAAGAGCACGGAAACCAAGTGAGGTGTGTTACGAGGGAAATTGCATTTTATGTATTACAAGGTCAGACAGCTGCCTCAGGCTAGGGACGACCAAGTCTCTTTAAACTAAGAAGGATGCTTTCTTAAGCTGAAAGTTGAACCAGGATGTATTTCAAAAAGCATTTAAATTCTATGACTTCTGAGTTCCGTGTGGGACCACATTTCATATCAGGAACAAGCCTTCTTCCCATCAATGACATAGCTTCCCAATAAAACTCAGTAAGGCTAAGAATTTCACTGAATTTTGATTCCGTAACCTAGAGCCACATCAGAATTGTTTTTTAGAAATATTAGCCTCTATTTAGAGAGAGATTGCTTCATTAAAACCATAGAAAAAAACTGGATTTTTAAATTTTACTTTGAGGTAAGATTGAGGCAATAAGTCTACATTTTGTCTTGGTTTAACTATATAATGCTTGCAGAATACACCATTTTTTCTCAGAGCCTGAGCTCCATGACAGCATCTACAGCCTGGTTCCACAAAGCCTATGTCCTTTAGGAGCACTTCATTTCAATGACTCTGGTAGGCAGTTAGATAAGCATGCCTAGAGCGGGAATAAGGAGCCAGGTACTGAAGGCCACCATGGTGCAATGCCCCAATGAGCAAAGCTGGGATGAGATTTCATGCCCTAGGATGACCTTTGCTCTACCAGCATATTGGTGGTCACTGGCTTTAGATCCCCTGACGTACCATATCACTGGTCATGTAATGCAGACCCTCCCCTGACCTATTCTCCCCTGGCCTGCAGCTAGTCATGGGGTAGACCCCCATATAGGATGAACAAGGGGGCCAGAGAAAAGCCTCATAGGTGTCCCACACAAGCCCTTGCACCACCCTAATCCTTAAACATTAAGTACTCAAGACAATGAGGTTCTGACCTGCATCAAATAATCTTAGGAACAAGGTCTCAGGTCTGCTGACCACCGAGACAGAATTATAGTCAAACTAGTGATAACATCTAGGACTAGGTTGTGTTTCATCTCTAGATGCAGAAAACAGGAAAGCCAGCTGAGGCAATGCCACTGCTGACATCAGGGCTAGCTGCCATGACTAATGATTCCCTGTGCTGTCGCATCTGATCAGTGGAGACCACAACTCTGAGCAGACACACCTGGGGATCTGAGGAACATTCTATTGAGATCCTCCCTGGTGCCTCCCCTAAAATTCCGGCCCTTGAGAACTCTCAAAATGAAGGACCCGATGTGTTCTCTCCACCTCTCTCACAGCTGACTCACTCTTTCTACCTTTGAGGCTTTTTAAATAAATTTTTTATTGTAATTTGAGTCTTTGGCTATGAATTCTTTCCCAGCCAAACTTAAAAACAAAGGTTGCTGAACTGAGATCCAATATCTGGGGCCATTTCACTGTGAACATGACTGCAAGCAGTATCTTAATCTGCTGGTTTATTAATAAGTAATAAGGTTTCTAGATTTTAGCAGGAGAGTAGTGAATTGTACCTCCTTCTCATCCATCTTTCCTAGATATCAATTCCATATATACTAATCATTATTAAATTTTTTTAAGATCTTATACCTCTAAAGCAGTCCTAAAATCAATTATTATATGTTCTTTGTTTCTAAATTCAAGGCTTCTTTTGACTACCTTAAAAATGGAGGATATATTGAAACCCACAGAAATTATGAGGAAGAATAAAAAATTGGTGCAGAAAGAATAGAAATCACAGGGTTCCAGGATTTCTGTTCAGAGACAAGTTTCCAAGAGTCTGATTCATTTGTTGTCATGAAAATTAATACATATGTATTTTTCATTTCTTTGTCTTTATATCACTGTGCTAATTGTTCAGATTTCATGGGGTGGGGGTGGCAGTTTGATTATCACACCACTTATTTGGTATGCAAAGAGAAGCAGGTAATGATAGCACATAAGAAAATCAAACACCAATACAGAATGAAGATAGCTTGCAAAATAAACAAATGAGCAAAAAGTAACCTTAAACTACCCAAACTAACAGCTCTTTCCGTCTCCTGATGAATACTTATTTGCCAGAGTTGAACTCTAAATTTTACGCAGCTGAACATGAGATAGGTTCAAACTTTTCTCCTTCTTTTGGACATATCTTGATTAATTTGAAGTCACATATGTAAACTTGTGTGTATAAACACCATATTTTTTTCTTGACATTCTTCAATTCTTTAACTGTTAATATTTAAACTTAACATTTGGAAAGAGTCCAATGTTCCTGTTATTTTTATAAAACAGTTCAGTTGAGTATAACCACAGAAAGCATTTGCATAAATAAAAATGTGTATTTGGATCAAACACCTAACCTCTACACATAAACAACCATTTGCCTGAAGTATGCTTTGCCTCTCTGATTAATTAATGAATAGCTTCATGGTTTTCTTCTTTCATAAAAACATGTCAATATACTCAAGGGGAGATTCAATAGGTACACTAATTAAAAAATGTAGCCACATATAGTCATTATCTGTCTAGGATTTGGTTTTCTTTGTGACAAATGTTTAAAAATTAAATATCCTACTAAAATTCAGGCACAATTTGTTAATTAGCTTACTTTAAACTTAGAATGATACAAGCTTACTTCTCTGAGATTATCTCATCAAAAATAATAGTTATTTCTCTTCTGGATTGTGTGAAATGAAGTATGCTTGTTAGAGATATTTTCCACAGAAGGAGCTTGACAGTGACTTTCAAGTCAAGTGTAGTGAATAGTGTTCCTGCCTCTTACGTGTTCCAGAATTTAGGTGTAGAACAATAGCTCAATGACTATCATTTTGTAAGCCATCTCAGCTGGTATGATCACAGATGTCAGGAGGTAGTACTTGCCTTCCCTGACTTACTATCTCAGCAGGGATCCATGGACCCCAGGTCATTCCAAAGGTTGGTTAAAAAGTGTAATTTGTTTGTGAGCTCGATGGGAAATTTACCATTTCACTCTATCCACTATCGTTCCTGTGGAGTGCATTTCTTGAAAAACTCTCTAAGTTTCTTCCTGTGACATTCATTCTCAAAGTGGACCCTTGCTGAATTTCTCCAGATGTCTGTTTAATTTTGCCCCATCCCCCAAATCTGCCAAGAAATTTTAACCAGTTTGAACTATTGTGATCACAATCTAGGGTCCTCAAGTCCACTGTAGGCTGACTTATTCTTCTGAATTCTTGGAACAATCTTCATCCGTTGTACTGCCCCAAATCTGAATCTTTGGTCACTGATCACAGGCATGTTCCTCTCTTCAGCACTTCCAATGGCACGTGACACCTTTCCTTCTCAACCTTTCCACTAAGCACTTCAGAATTTCCATTCTACGATAAACACAATTTCATACTGTCAACCATAAAAATTCTCCGTCAGCTCTTTGGCTGAACAATTTGGGCCAAAAATGTGGGTGCACATTATATATCGAGCACATTATACATGGCAAAGTACATGGTGATTAATTTTCTTTCAGGATACTGTTCCAGTCTTTGTGTTGTAGTGTATGTCTACTATTTCTTTTCCAGTCTTCTTACACAGATATTCAACATATAAATTTCACTGCATACGCTTTTTAACTAAGATTTGCCCATATTGAATAACTTCTTTTTCTTCAAAAATTCTAATTTTAATTTCCTAATTAGTCTAGTGACATTTCTATTATTATATTTTAAAGAAGTAAGGAAAAGTCTGTTGGGATATGTTTTAGTAAAATATGATAGTAACTGTATAAACGTGGAAATGTTCTAAAGATCCTCTGAATGTTATCTTCTAAAGTTAACAATGTAATTAAAGGTGAAATTTTGGGATTAACATAAGAATATTCTGGAAAACACATCGTCTTTAAAATATTTGCATATTAATGTAAAAATAGTAACAAACTCTTGTGGAAATATGAAAATATATATTTTTGACCTGTCTTAAATATTATTACCAGTAGTGTTGCCCTTCAATATATTTAATACATGAATATGATTTATTTGAATACATGGATTTTAATAGTAGAAACATCACTCACAGATATTTTAAAAAGTCACCATACCATAGAAACGACAACTAAAATATTAATGATTGATTTTTCTCCTACAGAAAATAAAATAAATATATGCACATGAGGCTTTCCAGAAATGTATTTATTGATTCTGTGACTACAGAGTAAACAATAAAGTTGGTGATTTTCAGGCATTTTCATTGACTAGGAGGATAACAGCTGTTTTAGAAACTAAAGTGTCCAAAATTAGCATGCAAAAAAAAAAAAATGAGTCATAGTTAATAAACAGAACCATAGAAAACTCTTATTTTTGCTACAAAAACAATGAAATCTCATTTTTCTAGATTTAATAATGGCAGAAAATAATATGGGAGAAAGTAAACCTCATAAGAATTTTTAATCAGCAAATGGAAAGTTTATCATTATATTCTTATTTTTAAATCATTATTTGCTATGTTTATATGTTATCTGATAATTTTTTTTTGGTGTGGCATGACCTGAAATGTTTAGACTTGGGTAACAGTCCTGGCATTTACTTCAAATATGAGTTCGTTCTCATTTTCTTGAGAAAATTTTGAACATATTTTTAATCAAATTTGTTTTACTACACTAAGAATTTTTCTTTAAACTGAAACACATATTTACAGTTAAAATGACCTACTTTCCCAAGACCATTGACCAAAATGTGTTTAATAGCTACACTTACCAAAGTGAGTAATGGTAAGGCCACAGATAACTCAACCCCCCTTGAATTTAAGAAGGAAGATGCACACAAGCCTCTATCATACTCACCATGTGTATTTCCATTTCTTGTATAGAAAACAGTAATTTCTGAATCAGCACAGAGAAGAAGTCATAAAAGAATGTATTATCCAATGTTATTTCTTTATTTCAATTGGTTTGATTGTTACAGAGTAGGGCAAGTAATAGCCAAAAACAAAAATGACATCTAAAATCTTTTTCCTAAAATGTGCAGGCATCCTGAACCTCACTGGACCAAACAGACATGGAATATATCCCCACAAGATTGTGGTCATTCCCTTACAAACTGAGCTTTTGTGCTAGGCTGAGTCATTTAGATTCCACATTTTTACAAAGTTCATGATTTAATCAGTGGGAGAGATACCAAGCAGAAAATGATACAGTGTAGCAGCGATGACAATAGTGATTTTTACAGGCAGATGAGAGCACAGGGAAGGAACTTCTAGGTGAACCTGGTAGAAATTGGCAAGGAGTCAAGGAAAGGTTTCCAGAAGAAAGGAAACTAAAATGCATTGTAAAAATAGTTCAAATGGCCCCTGGCTGGTGTAGCTCAGTGGATTGAGCACAGGATGCAAATCAAAGGGTCACCAGTTCGATTCCCAGTCAGGGAACATGCCTGGATTCCAGGCCAAGTCCCTAGTACAGGGTGCAGAATGGCAACCACACATTGATATTTCTCTCCTTCTTTTCCTTTCTCTCTAAAAATGAATAAATGACATCTTTAAAAAAATAGTTCAAATGGGTTGACATTTTCCATGATAGTATTGATAAAAAGACATTGCACATCGATGCACATTATAAATAAAAAACAATGAGGTGAAAAGTGGATAGTGCATATGGATAAATGTAAGAAGTTAGTGGAGAGGCACATAAAGCCTGAATCAAGGAGTCAGTAGGGACTGACAGGCAGGGATCAGGTCAGAGAAAGCTTTGCATGTCCTATTGAAAAACTTGAGTTCTGTTGAATCAGTAGTTTGATGTTGTTCAAGGGTTTAAAGCAAGATAATATAATTGCAAAAGTTGAATTTTAGGCAGACTATTCTGGCCACACAGCGGAAGATAGATTTGAAAAATAACCAAAACAAACAAACAAACAAACGAACAAACCAGGAGGCTTCAGAAGTTCTCCTTCCCACAAATGATAATGGCAGTAATAAGCATGGAGGTCATAAAAGTGGAGCAGATGATTAGTGTTTGAGAATTAATTCAGGAAGTGTAAGCAGGGAGAGTGGCTTAGGTAAAGCAGGTGATGAGAGCAGGAAACACTCCCAGGTATATTGGTGGCTGACTGTAGAACAGTGAAAACGCAAAGATAAACAACCAATAAGTAGCCTGGAAGTATATGCAGTTGTCACAGTGATTTTGAGGTGTCTCTAACACATACAGGTAAAGATGTGGAATAAGCCCTGGCTTACATACCTGTAAGCAAATACCTGGCCCACAAACCAAAAGGTCACTGGTTCGATAACCACTAGGAGCACATGCCTGAGTTACAGGGCAGGTCCCGGGTGGTGGGGTACACAAGAGGCAACCACATGTTGATGTTTCTCTCCCTCTCTTTCTCTCTCTTTTCCCTTCTCTCTACAAATACATAGATAAAATCTTTTTTTTTTAAAGATTTGGAGTAAGTGCAACATTGAATATGGGGCTCAGGAGAGGGATTTGTGCTAGAGATTCAATTTAGAGATTCTTCAGCCCATCTGTAATCATAAAGAGATAAATTAGGTCATTCAAAAAGGGGACTAATAAATAAGAGGCTCAAAGAACCAAAGATGAATCCCAGCAGTTTATTAAGCAAGGGGACCAAAGAGGAAAAAAGTATAGGGAAAGGAGGAGAAAATTTATAGAAAGTTAAGAAGGTCCAATGCTATGGAAATTAAAGAGTAAAGAATTTTAGGAAATACACAGTTCTTCAGGGTGTCAAGGAGCAGCCTGCGCCATTGGTAAAACAGTCTAGGTGGACCTTTCCTGTCGGGAAAGCCTCAGGGTAAGGAAAGCCAAACAGACAGCTGAGTGCCTCCCTGTTCACGGCTGCATTTTCATTTTTAAGTAAAATAGTAGAGAATCCACATGCTGAAGATTACAGGTTACAGGAGATTATTGTGTTGGTGTCATTTCAAAGTTTGAACTAAAGTTGTCGAAGGACAGGGTAGGAAGTGAAAGACAAATCTGGAGTTAAAATATGATGAAGCTGTGGAGTCAGGTAAGTACAGATCGAGAACTGTCGGGTCACATAAAGGTGTTGCATTAATTTTCTACTGCTGCTGTGGCAAATACCCACACACTAAGTTGTGATAAAGCAGCACAAACTTATTGTCTTGTAGTTCTGTGACTTAGAAGTCCCACACATGTCTCCCTGGGCCAATATTAAAGTGTTGGTAAAACTGCACATTTTGCTGAAAGATTTTTGTAGAAATCTGTTTTGTGGTCCTTTCCAGCTTCTAGAGGCTATAGGTATTCCCTCACTCATGGCTCCATTCATCCAAGTTCAACACCAAGAACACCGTATCTTTCTGACCACTGTCTTGTACTTACATCTCTGACTGTCCTCTCCGCCTTAGTCTTCCACTTTAAACACCCTTGTGATTACATTCAATTTACCCAGTTAATCAGGATAACCTTCTCCTCCCAATTAAAACTATAATTAAAGTCCTTTTGGCCATATTAATTAACATTCATTGCTTCTAGACATTCCAACATGGAGGTCTTTTGGGGAAGTCATTATGCTTATTCTGTTATCACACCCTGGACTGTTCTTGTGTATGTTTCTGTATGTATGTGTGTACATACAAGTACAAACTCGCATACACATGATACACAGTATTTGCAGAACTTATGGTCTGTAAAGTCACTAAGAGTGATGAGTTAGATCAGCAGTTTTCAACCTTTTTCATCTCATGGTGTAACTGGACACAGGTCTGGCTTACTGCCACCAGGAAACCCAGTAACTGTGAGGCAGGTGCTGATGTGGACAGTGGTTTATTCAGATGCTGGTCACCTAGAAGATGGGTGACTCACATCTCAAAGCCCACGTCCACTTCTCCATGGAGGCAGAGGTTTTTGTAAGGAGGGAGAGGGGAACAGAACAAATGGAACAAAGGAGGAGGTTGAAAAGTTCTCTATAAGAAGATGAGCACAGTTCAGTTCTGTGAGGCCAGTGATGAACCAGTGTATGTCATTCTGGTTTAGCCATCCTGGATTCACATAATCCTGACTTTACATCATCCTGGCTCCATGGTCAAAGATCAGCAAATCTTCCAGAGCTGGGCTGCCTGTATCTTATGAACTTAGTTCCTGGGGTTCTTATAGTATCATGTTGTTTGTCTACAGACTACAAAGTAGTCAGAACCAGCAATTACAGAAACAATGTCGATAGAATGGTGGGGCAGGTTACAATTCCCTACTATTACACTTTCCCACTCTTATAGTGGCACATTCCTAAAGTTCTGCAGCACACCAAAATATATATTACATTTTTTTTTGCTGATCTGACAAAAAAACATGTATAATTTGGATTCATTCACAATGGACAGATATCCTTGTATTGGTTGTCATTGCTTTTTATTTGATGCTTTAAGGGAAACAAGGTCAGGACTCTGACTACATAGTCAGGTATTGAATGTTTTAAAATTTTTTGCAGCACAGCGATGTGCACTGATTGAAAATCACTGAATCAGAGTACAAAAAATCATTGATCTTGGATGAAATACAGACTTAGGTTTCTGTGAGCTATTGGTTACATAGTTAGGTTAACTGCTCAGTAAATAATCTTGTTTTATGTGTATTTATTTAAAGACACCTTGCTTAATATATATTGTTGACTTATTAACATTGAACTCATAGCCCTTGGCTCTGTACCTCATGCCTGCATGAAGCTTAGCTAACATACCTAACAAACATTTTTTTTTCTGTAAAGGGTACAGCCTTCTGGCTCTTAGGAACAGGAGGTCTCGCTTCACCTCTATGCTTAGTGTCATTTTAAACAGTGAAGTCAACAAAGCAAAAAAAGGGGAAATGTAGCAGTAAATATACCACAAAAAGGAAGAGCCACGTCTTGTTGGACCCCAGCTGGGAATGCTGATGCCAAGCAACTCAGTCTCTTCACTGCTCAGTGCGTATTCACGGCCACAGATGGCTACAGAGTTATGTGCGGTTAGAAATACATTTTGGTGAATAGGCATATTCACAGATGTGGAATTTATGACTAATGACAATAATGAAGATTGACTATAATCTTGTCCAGAAGTTATATAGCCATGTAGTATGACAAATAAAGACATTTATGAAAGGAGATGCAAGATACGAGAAACATTGCACATAGGACAATGATGCCTCAGTCGCCTTCAAAGTAGGCACCTTGGGACCTCCCACAGTTCTGCCAGTCGCCGTCAGCTGCTCCATTGTGTTTTCCTGAATCTCATCAATGGTCTGAAATCTCTTCCTTTTCAAAGATGATCCTAGTTTTGAGAAAAACCAGAAGTTGCAGGGTGCCAAATCTGGGCTATAGGGGGTTTGAGTCATCTGCATGATTCATGTTTTGCCAAAAACTATGCATGAGACATGACGCATGAACAGGCATGTTCTCATGATGAAGCTGCTAATCACCAGTTGCCCATAGCTGCAACCTTCTGAGTCATCTGAATAGTTTCCATATAAGAATGATCAAGCTTAACGCAAAGTTTGATGCAGGTTCTTTGCTCTACTCACTGAGTCACTTTGATTGCAATGGCTGCATGGCACACAAGTTCACTCAACAGTGTCTCCTGCCCTCACTGAATAGTGCAGTGAAGTCATCATTGCTCATGCATGAGCATTCCAGTCCACTCTCTTTGGCTTCCAGGTGACATTGATGTCGTGCAAAGCATTCTCATTATATAAGCAATGGTTGAACTTTTTCTGGCCAGACCTCATATATTCACATATATGCACACATACATATATATTAAATTTTTTACAGAAGAAAATGTAATCTAATTTGTATATTAAACACTTTTGAGAAATATTTTAGTGCATTTAAATCTCTCTTGATTTAAATTATCAAAATTTATGATGTGAATATTACTTCAAACTTGATAAACCATTCCTGAATCCCCTATTATCTCTTCTGAACAACATCATGTCATGGTTAATTCCATTAAAAATGTAGTTAAAATAATAAAATCAATGAAATGCAAATTATAATGTTAGTAAATGGACAAAGACAGCTGTCCTGTATTGCAGTTCTACAAGACCATATAAAATGACATGCATGTAAGATAAGAGAGCTGGACTTTATTACTTTCACAGAGAAAAATTTTGAGCTGCTCCACTGTTAGGGAATTAGGGGAATTCATGAGGAAAATGCTGGTAGCCAGGAGGAAAACTCAGAGTTAGAAAAAAATATATATTTGAAAAGAGTTAAACATATTTCATGTTTTCATTAATCTACAAACAAGAAAAATTACTGTGTGGTCTTCAGTAGGATGAAATGAGCCACTTAGAAAATTCTACTAGTGCATCTTCCCACGACATGGGAATACAAAAATAAAATCCTTTGCGTGCTTTTCCAAATTAAAATTAGACAATGCCAACCAAATTAAATCTTACTGAAATTTCAAATGTAGCTTCCTAATTTCTTTTAATAGAGTCAAGATATTCTGGTAGGCAACTGTGGGTAAAAAATACAGGAGGGTACATGTATATTCATGCACACATGTGTGTTTATGTGTTTGTGTGCAAATATCTGTGTCTCTGTGTTGGTCCACCGCTGTGCATGTGTAGACACAAAACTTAGAAATTGATAATATTTAACACTGTTTCTGTTTCATGTCATCTATATGCCTAACTTGCTCCAAACTCCGAATCTCTTTCACATTAGAAAAACACATCCATCAAGTCGTTCGAGACAATAAAATAAATATTATCTTTTATTCCCATCTTGATTTTACACCCACATCTACCTCATCATCAGAGCCTCCCAATTCTAATGCTGCAGAATATATTGATCTACCCATTTGCCCCATCTCCATGTCTACCAACTTATTTCTAGCTCTTTTTTTCTTCCCAGACCTTTTTTGAATAGCCTCTTAATTGTTTTCCCAACTTCTACTTTTGCCCCTATAAAATCAGTTCCTCGAAAGCAGATATATATAATTTTAAATGAGAGTCATACACATTATTTGTTGTTTGATGCCCTACAGTTATTTTCTGTTTCTAATCTAAATTCCTAAGCAATTTGTGTGCCTTTATCTAATTAGGCCCTTGCCTGTTCCTGACATCGTCTTATACAGACACCTCTACTCTTTCTTCTCATGTTATAGTCGCCCCGGCTTTAACCCCCAACACCAAACACAGCCTCACCCTGGGACCTCTGTCTTAGCCCCTTTGTATATTCTGACAACTCCAAACTCCTTCACTCTCTATATTTGCTTTTTTCCTTAACTCTTATAGAAATTTTAGTGGTACTATTATGTATTTTAAAATTTCTTTCTCTTTTCCATGTTCAGTAGAGTGTAAACTCCAAGAGAACAGAGATTTACTTATCTTATGCTCTACCTTTGTATATAAACCAGTCCCTTGTATCTAAGAAGATTTTATTGCTCTGTGTTTAATACTGTTATAGATATAAAATGTTGTATGTAAAATGTGTTTCACAGAACGAAGAAACAGTAAAATAATAATTAAATAAGTCCAGGTTGTGGTGATATATGTGTAGTAATATTTATCCATTCTTTATGGATTTAAATATTATGTTTTTAGTTTAAATGAGTTGTACATAACATTTATTATGGTTATTTATTCCCTACAAGTGATAAGAATTAACTCCATATTTATAGAACTACTAAATTTGCTTGACACTGATGATATAAAAATGCAAACAATCTCAAAAGAGTTTTTAATGTGAATGGTTCACAGAATATTTATTGGTCAAGGCTTGATGAAGAAGTTCACACCTAATTTGAACATATACAGGTCTGTCTTATATGAAAATTATAAATATCTTAAATACATTTCTTTTATATCTCTGAGATTATTGATGTTACATGGACAAAACCAAAGGAAGGTGGGATGAAGCGGGGGAACTAGGGGTGGCTAGAGTGGGGGGAGTGGTGGAAGGAAATGGAGACAACTGTACTTGAACAATAATAAAAAAAATAAAAAGAAAGCCCTGGCTGGCGTAGCTCAGTGGATTGAGTGTGGGCTGTGAACCAAAGTGTCACAGGTTTGATTCCCAGTCAGGGTATATGCCTGGGTTGTAGGCCATGACCCACAGCAACCACACATCGATGTTTCTCTCTCTCTCTCTATCTCCCTCGCTTCCCTCTCTAAAAATAAATAAATAAAATCTTTAAAAAATAAAAAAATATATATATATAATAAAAAGATAAAAAGAAAGAAAATAAACTACAAGTACAAAGAAATACAAAAAGAATATAAGTTACAGAAGAACAAAACAAAATATCCTCTTAAAAGCAAAAATTAGTGGCACAGATTATTAAAAATAGGAAATTATACCAGTAAATAGAATATTTCAACAAATCTTGGAAATTTAAAAAGATTGGACGTAGCTTGATTATGAATAAGCCAAAGCCCTGAATGCATTTAGAGGATATTGCACAAAAGATAAGAACTACCTCTCCGTTGGAATTGGAGATGTCCTGGTCTCAGTGACAGCAGGTATCGCCATGGACATGAAAGGGTATAAACTGAAGAGAAGAGGTTATTTAAAGTCATTGGTTTGCAAAAGCATGACCATAAATGAAAAGAAAACTAGTAATTGGATTTAATTAAAGACAATTCTAAGCTGCCAACTGGAAGAATATTTTTGCAAATCATGCATGTATCTAAAAAAGGACTTATATCCTATGTACAATTTGTAAAGAACTCAGAAAATAATTATTCTGAGTGGAAAAAGCCAGACAAGACGTGGTTATGTACCTATATTCCAAATTTTACATATTTGGAATCCAAAAAAAACTCAAATTGAGCATGGTGGAAAACAAACCAGTGGTCTCTCAGAGATGGAGGGCTTACACAGAGGCATATATGGTAGCTTTTGCAGGAAACTTTTGGGAGTAATAAATGTGTTTATTATTATGATTATGGATAATAAATATGTTTATTATCTTAACTTTCTCAGATCTGTACATGTGTAAAATGTACCAAATCATGTACATTAACATTAAATATATGCTGTATGTAGCATGTCAATTATACCTCAATAAAGCTGTTAAAAATAAAACAAAGCAAAAAAAAAAAAAAAAAACCTTGGTCGTTTGCTTTCAGTTCATCTGTGTCAAAAGAGCAACATTAACTTCCCAGATATATTCCATATTGTTCTCTAGGGACTATAGGTGAAATATTCAAAGAGAATTAATTTTCGTCTGGATTATTGTGCCACAGATTAAAATAGAAAGTCTCACTGCCAGATCCCTGTCTTGCCTCCAAGAAGCCTGAAGTCAAAATTCTCACTGAGAAAACAGTCCTACCTATTAGCAGATGAAACCCACCCAAACTACAGACATTATAAGCCCTAAGCATTACCTATTTCATGCCTTATGTCAAGGCATGGGCCACCAAGTATGTGCAGGGAGCCAGAAACATGGAAAATACTTCAACAATATTTTTAAGTAAAAGGATCAAGAGGATACAAAGCTAATTGAGAAACTAAAACATAAATAAATGCAAATACAGGATAAAACAAATTTTCCACAGTTATTAAAACCAGAGAAATTATTGAAGAACCTGTAGCTATTAAACTAAGGAAAATGCTACCAAAATTCAATACTCAGGATCAGGAGTGAATTCATTAATGGTTAAGCATTAAGTTTGCTGAAATTTTTGAAACACAATAACAACAAAAGAACTAAATACAATGAAGGATAAGAAACTTTTAAGATTATGGAACAAAATGAAAGACAAGAAAATATGAGCGAAAATAGGTTAAAAAAATAATGTGAGGTCTAAGATTTGTCTAATGCAAGTCCAAGTAGGAAGAAAATAATGGAATGTAGAAAATAATGCAAGAAATTATGGTAGGCAATTTTCTATAATGGGAGAAAAATCGAGTCTTTTGATTAAAATCATTCAGTGACCAGAAGTGATGACAAGTTACTTACATATAGGTATAACGATTTAAATGCTTGTAGGAATGGAAAAAATACAAAAGAATAAAAATTAGAGTGTCATTGGACTTGATATCAGCAATAAAAGATGCAAGAGACAACTAAACACTTACTTGGATGTTCTGAGGAAAATGATTTAGAACAAAGGTTAAGTGATTCAGTTATTTATTAGTAACTGAAGAATAGCCTCACTCAGACAGGCAGGTTACAGAATGTTTACCTCCTAAAGACTTCTTGAAGAATACCAGGAAAATGGAAAAAAAAGAGAGGGTAGAAGATCTCAGAAAGTTGTTATTCTTCAAATCTAGGACACTACCAAATGGAAATTCAGCCTCAGCAGAAAGGACTATGAGAAAGATTTTTCAAGGTAGTAAAGAGATTCAATAGAAAACAAACAAAGGTTTAAGTGTGGGGAAAGGAAGATGTGGTATATAACAGAACCGATTCCTTCAGAAGATATAGGGGGAAATAACAAGGAAGTGATGATCAAGCTATGAAGTGACAAAAATATGTAAATATTTAAACAAATTGAATGACTATAAAAGAATTAACTAAATTTTAGTGCTCAGTAGAAACCAAAAAATCCTACAGAGAAGGAAATTAATATGAAGACATACAATTTAGCTGAGTATAAAAATACATTATGTGGTAATAATTTGAAGGCCATATATTATTTTCTAACTTTTAAATTAGACCTATAGACTAAGTACCAAAGATTTTCTCATACTGGTAAAGTAGAACTATTAATAATAACATTGCAGCTGAATGTCAGTAAGCGTAAAATCCAAGGTAGAACTGAAAGAAGATGGGATGTGGAATGGGACAGGAAGATTAAAAAAAAACAAAAAACAAACAAACAAAAAACCAGAAAAGGTAGTAACGTCATCTTACATATTGTGGATTAAAGGATTAACAAAAACTTAATTGAGGTTTAAGTATATTCAGTCATGTTAAAAAAATCAATCAATGAAAAATCCAGAAGCTATAAATATCAGATAGTAGGAAAGGAGATGTGGAAGTGAGGATGATACAATCTATTTAAATCTATCGATTTCTTTTTGAGACGAAAAAATAGATGCATTTGTTAATCCAGTAATAGCACCATAAACATAATGCTTAGAGTAATGAAGCTAAATTAAAAAATAGAAATAAAAACATTTAAAAATATTACCGCAAGGAGAGGAGCCAAGAATGGAGAGAAAACAGGGAATGATTGGTATTCGATACATGTTCTATTTTTTATTTGATTCCTAGTTCATTCATTACTTTGACAAACATAACAGTGTTTAAAATCAATTAATATTAAATTCTATTTTGATTTACAATCAGTAGCAGGTGACTATTTTATGGTCATATTTGTATCATAACCAGCCATAATGCTTTACACATATCTGTTTGATTAGGTCTTTTTTCTGTCTAGTCACTAATGGCAGCCTGTAGAATCAGATGATTTCTGGGGTTAGTACTCAGCCTCTATAGGAAGCTCTCCCCTTGCTTCTTACACCCTCTCCTTCTACCCTCTTTCAAGGATATAAAGCTCTTGTTTTTTTCATCCTAAGATCCCTCCAGAACTGACAGAATTCACTGCCAGTTAGTATTTGGATTTTCAGCTCTTGAAGGTCAAAACAGTAGCAGAAACATAAGTGGTAACAAAAATTCCTGCTGTCCTAAAGAGAGTTGAGGTAATGGTTTATATGTGTATGTGTTCTGGAATCTATACTTTTCTCAAGCAGATTAAAAATTTCATTTAAAAAATTTCAGTACTTTTCAGCAGAACTTAGAATTTGTATAGCAAAACAGATGTACTACAGAGCACATAAACCAAAAAAAAGGTAATTTAAAATAATTTTTAGATTTTTTCCAATGTGGGAAACCTCAGAAAATGAATGTATCAAAGAGCAAGTTCTAACTTATTTGTGTTTCCTTGTTATTGACTGATATAATGGATTTTCTGGGAATTTTATAAGTCAGAAGTTCAGGAAAACCACAACCCTGAATTACAACCACAGCTTTATATTCAAATCTAAACACCAAGAACTGGTATTCTTGTATTCAATCTTCCCCATCCATCCATTACCCCCCTTGTCTCTATCTGGCCTTGTTTTTTCTCTTTCATTCTTTAGCAAGCATTTATTTATATCCTAGGTTTGCTTCACTGCACTCAAGGCTTGTGACCCAGTGGTTTGTTCCTGAGTAAACATGGAGTAGATTATCTTCCCATTAATGAAATGCACAGAGGTATCCCAAATTTTTTCATTGCAAGTTAAGGAGAACTCATCCATGCTTCTTACATTAAATGAACTTAATTTAGCTCCTTAGGTGAACCTAAAGCCTGAAAGAACATTATCTTTAAATTCTAGTCCCTTGCCCCTCCCTGAGAGTCTACTCATGTCCTACACATGTCAGAAGATAATCTTAAAAGAAAATGCTTAATATTTATTCTATATTTATTTAATAGTTATTCCTCTGCACTATTATTAAAGTTGTATTTATAATTTTGCTAAGTTGTAAATACATATATGTAACTTAGGTGATTTTTTATGCTTTTTTAAAAATATGTATATGTTTTTCACAAAACTCAAAGGCCTTGAAGAACCATGCAGGATAAATAATCAATTTTTGAAATAATCATTTCTATACAACCTGTCATCATATCTAAGGCTCTTTATAAGACATACCATATATTTTATGTCACAGTAAGGAAAAGACATGCTTCCAATTAAACTATGATAAAATACACATTAATTGGAATGTTTAAATCCATTTTTGAAACTACTATAATCAATTTAAACATACTTTATCAACTATCTTCTTCATGTATTTATATTAAAAAGACACTGATAAATAATAGAGCAGAAATAATTCTACACCACTGCCCCACTTAAAGTCTCTCAATCTTTTTCGAATCCATGTCCACAGTATTTTGCTCAATATCATCATCTTTATATTAAGAATATTGTAAGATAGCATTTCTTAGAATGGTCTTCTTCTCTGGTTTCCCAGATATTTATCCAAGTTACTGTGTCCGATTCTGCAAATTCTGATTCCATCAAAATCTTTGATCTTTCTAGGAAGTGTAAGCAGGTTTTCATACAGCACCCAGGCTTCTATTATCTCCTCAGGTATCCTTAAATAGTCTAGCTGATTGAAATGTTGAGGATATGCAGGTGCCCCATCAGGCTACAGAGTGGGCTCCAACCAGTCTGTAAAGACATTTCAAAATGGCTACAGCCCAGCAGCATCTGAAAAATATCATCAGTTTTAAGTTCCATCCAATTTCCAAACATAATAAGACAAAATCCCTGTCCTAGAAACAAAGGAATGTGGTTAAATAAATAGAGTTGTTGAAAACCAGATAGTAAAAACAGTACCAGAAGACATATAAAGTTAATTTTATTTTCTTTTTAAGATTGATCTAATCAAATAAAATAAATGAAAAGTTAAAATTCAGATAGTAAAAATCAAAATCACTTCTTTAAGTTCACAATCACTTCTTTAGACCATGAACATATCAAGACAATAAGAAAGCATCACTCTTTTACATGAATCATCTGCTTCTTCATAATTGTACACATATTTAGGTACTTCACTATCATGCTATTTCCCCATTCTTTTTTACTACTCTAATGCTCAAGATAAAAAAATATGACCTACCTGATTTCACTTCATGAATAATTTAAGTTTGAAAAAACTAACAAAAATATCAGTGAACTAATGTTTTAAATGATGTTTACCCTTCTGCCTTAACATATAAAATATTTTTAACACAAATATGTAAAGTACAGCATGTCAATTAACTATTGCTGAATAATGAGTTATCCCAAAAAGTAGCATCTTAAATCAGCCAACATTTATTATCTCCCAGTTTCTGTGGATCAGGAACCTAGTTGTAGCTTAACTGAATGCCTCTGGTTCAAGGTCTCTCATGAAGCCACATAACAACATCAGACAGATTTTTGATCTCATCTAAAAACTCGGCTTGTGTGTCCAAGGGCAGGGTTTGTTACGTGAACCCCTTCTTCACTGAGCTCTGTCAGGACATGCAACTGACTTCCATACGGTCGAGCGATCCAAATGAGAGCAAAATACAGCACTGAAGGCAAAAGTCACAGTGATTTTATAACATCATTTTAGAGGCCACATTCAATCATTTCTGACATATTCTGTTTATGAATAGCAGGAGATGGGGGTCATTGGAGATATCTTAGAGACTGCCTACCACATAGAGCTATAACATAGTGCCTGAGGATAAGGTAGGTGACTAAATTTCATCATCCATCCTTTTGTTGATTCGCTCCATAAATATTTATTGAGTTGCTGCTAAAATCAGTCAGTTCTTTGCTCAGGTTCAAATTCTTGAACAAAATAGGATGATCATTGGAAGTCAATGAAGGGATAAAGCACAGAATATTCTGAAAGATGAATGTATGTTACTAATCAGGGAAATAGTCAAGGTTGAGGGAATAGCAAAGTTAGGGAAGAATAAAATAGTGTGCATAATGGTGGCAATCATAAGTAGTTGGTAGCACTTGGGAAGAAGAGTGAAGCAGGTAGTCATTGGACATGATTTGAAAAACAGAGAAGACTCAATAAAGGATCTAATGTAGCAAAAAGAAAGAAGGAGCTCGTACCCTTAGCAACAGCACAGATGGAACTGGAGAGGATTATGCTAAGTGAAGTAAGCCAGACAGTAAAAGACAAATACCATATGATCTCACCTATATGTGGAACCTTATCAGCAAAACAAAAAAGCAAGCAAAATATAATCAGAAACATTGAAATAAAGAACAAACTTACAGTAACCAGAGGGAAGAGGGGAGAGGGATAATGAGGCAAAGAAGGGAAATGTTTGTCCATGAACATGTATAAAAGACCCATGGACAAAGCCAAAAGGGTGAAGGATTGAGGGTGGGAAGTGAGGGGGTGGGGGATGGTGGTGGGATGATGGAGACGACTGTACATGAGCAACGATAACAAATAAATATATAAATGCATTTGAGGTGCTTGTGGCAATAGAGTATAGTGGTTGAAAGCACAGACTTTGGAGAAAGACATGTTTATTACTGTAATATGGAGTCTACAATATAAATGTGACAAAAGGTAGACACACAAATCTGCCAGCTTGGCGAAAATCAACGCCTTGACTCATAAATGTTATAAAAGTAAAATTTTACTTCAAGAGTGGGAAAGATATATTATTAGCAAAGGAATCCAGAATATACTTGGCCAAAGTCAGTCAGTGAAAAGATCACTCAGAGTCTCCCCAAGCAGATTCTTAGCTGGGTGACTGTGGTATTCTGCTTTCCAAGGTGGGTGTTAAAGAATCTCCTTATATGACAGTGTATCTACCTTAATCAAGCCTCACCATCCTGATCTAGGTTGTGGGTAAAATATCTTCTTTGTCACATCAGGGTCAATTTGCTACATCTTTCTCTTATTTATAATACAGACCCAGATTCATGCATGCATAGATAATATAACTATAAAATTATAATCTGTTTGTAGGCATGAGGTTGTAAGGTCTGTCTAGGATCTTGCCACCTTTGGATTGCTGGTTGTGGACTTCAGGGGTGATCTTGTTCTCTGGCCAAACTTAATAACCAAGAAAAACATGGTACAGGTTTTTTTTCTACCTGGTTACAAAACGTGCTGTTACTAACTTAACTACTGCAAGCTACAGTACTGTTCTCATCCTCAGTTAAAACTATTTTTGAGACACCTCCAATCCAGTTGCCCTGTTTTAAGGGATTGTGACTAAAGAAATCCTTGTAATTGAACATGTTTTCCAAAATCTCCGAATGATTTATGTGTACAGAGTATGACAGAATATGATATATTTCACAGAATGCAAAAAGTCTTCAACTTTAATACAGAAATGTAGGAAGATTTACTATTACAATTGTTCATTTTGAACAGTGATAAAGATAATAAAGCTCCTTTTAGTCCTCTCACCAAATTGTGCTTCCCTTACCCACTGGGGAACAATTGCAAAATGCTATCGTTACAGAGATTCCTTGCTGACTTAGAAAGCTATTGGCATGATTGCTCTATTTGGTTGTGACATCTGTTTTTTTCAGACCACAAAATATCACCTCAGCCCCCTGGTCCTGCTGGATGGGAGCCCAGGTAGCAATTTCAGTCATCTGCATAAGAAGAGCTATTTCAGAATTCCAACAGGCAGGTGGAGAAGAGCCCCTTTGGTGAGTATTTAGTTCAACTGTGTTGAGAGATTTGTTCTATCTCTATCCAAAGCCTCTGGCTTCACGGTATAGATCCATAAATGAATCAGGTTTTGATAGGCCATTCCACCAAGCCCATTACAGTTCCAATAAGCTTTGTATACAGCTCGATGAGGGGCCTGATCACAGTAGACTTTGTTGAACATCATCTAAGCTATATGCCGTGTTGCTCACACTGGTCAGATGAACCAAGCAAACCATCAGTGGTGTTAAGACATGTGCTCTCCAATGTTTGCAGAAATGATTAACAGCTCTCTGAGTCCATAAACCCAGGCTAAACTAACCAAAGGATACATTTCACTTGGGTGTCCAGGTTACAATAGCTTTTGAATATGAGGCCCAGACATTAATAGGCTTTTGCACTAAGCAAGTCTATTTTTTGAGAGTGTTATCAACTCAACAGGTAAAACAGATGGACACATTTCTGAATAAGCCATATTTATTTGAGTGTCATTGGTTGATACTGTTAAATGGATTTTGTTAGACTAACCATCCTACAATGTCGATCCTGGTGTAGGTGGTTTTTTTTTTTTTTTTTTTTTTGGCTTCGAGATGCCAGCTTGATTTTTCATGGGCATTTCAATGGCCTCCAGGAAATAACATCATATAAACAATTTTTTTTCTAAAATATCCTTTATCACTGGTGTGTATGAGGGAATATAGATTAAAATCAAATGAGGCTAGTGTTGATTCCCCTAATTAAAGTTTACACAGACTCTATTCAATTTGGATGGAACTAGCTAGAACAATGACAGTACCTGTTCCTGAGTGTTGCATGGCCTGAGCTCCCTTAGTTTATTCTAGGATCAGGGCATGTTTGGTTCCCGTGTTGCATTTTAAATAACTTTGTAGAGGATCATCATGGATGTTTTAATATGAAAAAGATGGGTTTTGCTATGGACTGGTGAAATTCTGGTATTCTGGTTTTAGGCATGGTGAGGAGATTTCAACAACTTGATAGTAAACTCTATTAGTAAATTTTGATAATGTTTTGGGCCCTGAATTTTCTTGGAATCAATTTTTCCATCACAATGCTGCTAAGATGGGTGCCTACAATGCCCATGGCATACTTTTTTATTTTATGTTTTTATCACAATGTTGCATAAATGGATCATCTGGCATTTAGCACTGTTCCTTTTTTGGAGAACCCATGTTATAGACTAAGTCCTTGCTGAACTCCCCTACCCTTAGTGAGCTCAGAGAATGATATCATCATTGCAGTAATACAGTGGAAGGAAGGAGGAGCTGCAGCATTCTACAGTGACTTCTATCATCCAAAACGCACACTTTTCTCTAGTAATACTTACGTACCTCCTATGCACTGTGAAGGTATATTGTGCTCTTTCCTTGGTGTACACGCATTGTGCCTGGTAATGCATACTTACAGAGAGGATACTGAATCTCCAGATCAGTTATTCCATATTTATCACCGAGATTGGGAACTTTCCACTACCCTTGCTGAATTGATGACAAGAGCAACTGATTTAATGGTTATAATCCATTTTCATCAGGAGTCCATTATATAAAGATTTATTATAGGAACTTGCATTCATTTATTTAAGTAAAACTTTTGTCTCTTTTATATTTATGAAATACATGATATTGCTCAAAACTATCTCTCTCTCATGGCTTAGCAGCCCCAGGAGTCTCCATTGGGTCTTTATCAATGATTGGAACATATTTACCCAGTAATTGTCTTTCCTCTTGTGAAAGACCATCCCTCTCTCTCTCCCTCTCCCTCATTCTCTCTCTCTCTCTCTCTCTCTCACATACACATACATAAACACTCACAACATACATGCAGAACCTGGTCATCTCTCACTACCTGGGTGCCAGGGAAGGGCTCAGATTATACGTATTTAGTACTTTACTTGTGATCTATCCAAAACTATGACATTGCCATGGATGCTATTCAGATCTCACTGAGCAGTTTAAGAGAGTTACTTCATCCAATGACATGTCATGTCCCCTTCACAGGATAGCTAATAACCTAGTAACAGATCTTTGCAAGGCTTTGAAATCCCACCTGCTTCTCCCCAGCCCAGGACAACTCTGCAAGGCTATGCCCGCTTCACAGCTATCCACATGACCAGCTGAATCCTTATTGTGACCTTTGCACAGCCTGATATTTTTCTCTTCCCAAATGAGCCTTCTTCCCAACAAATGCTTACTCACTAGTCTGGCCACTCGGAGTCTGCTATCCAGGCAACACAACATAAAAAAATATGTTCCTTGACTTGTTCATTTGTGATATTTTGACCAAAACAATTAGTTAATATTATTACTAATTATTACTAGGGGACAAACTAATATCCATATTAGTAATTAACTGAAGTTTGTTTACCTGTTTATTTCCAGTGAAACAGTCACACCCACGTGTGATGTCAAACATTTCTTCCGAATACTTTCCTAACCACACCTACAGCCATCATTGCTTAAATACTCTATGTAGGCACTACTGACCTATCTTTTCAGCTATGTTTTACTGCTTTCCTGTAACCAATTTGCATTTCTCACCAGGTGGCAATATTTAATATGTTAACTCACTATGTCACAGTGGCTGGAGTTACCCTACTCAGAACTTTCCAATCAGGTACAGCCTCTGCCAAGAATAAATCCTCATGAAGTTAAGTGTTCACTTCTAAGAACATTCCAGTCTAGAAAAATGTGAACTCTCCTGCCAAGAGATGACATCCCACCTCTTAGCAAATCCATCTAGATTACATATCTTATCAGGTGTCATTATTTAATGATGTTTACTGCTTCTCTGGGACTCTTTCACTGCACACCAAGGGCAGAGGGCACTGTTTTCTTCAAGCATATTTGTAAGCCCCAGGCACCGTTCACGCAGGCTGAGGATGCACCCAGCTAGAAAGACAACCTGGTGTGATTTACTTCATTTAGTTAACTCAGCTGGGATCCGCCATTCCTCCGCTTTGAAAATGCTATCCTTAGTTGCTGTCATTTTAGGGATAGCTACTATGAAAAAGAGGTTTTAGAAGATGTTCTACTTCGTGGCCATTATTACTTAATCCTTCTCTGCTTTCTCCATTATTAGTTGTATTGTAATTTAGGGGCAGTATAGCAGGGTAGCTGGGAACATGGACTGTAAAGACAGGCTGCCTGAGTTTCAGTCATGGCTCTGCTGCTTTCTAGATGTATGAAATTGTCAAAAATACCAAGCAAAATAGTACCCATCTTAAATATGGGGTTATAGGAGGATTAGAAGTTAATGAGCGCAGTATGCTTCTCAGAACCGTGTCTGAAACATAATAAGCACCACATAGTGTGAACCACTATTTGCGATTAAGTGGGCAGACACAGTCACCAGGTGTCTCCTGCTTGAGGAAATGACTTGCCCCATCCTCAGAGAGTGAAACAGAAAAAAATAAAGCAGAGCCTGCTATTACCACAGCATGCAGGTTTTCATAGATAGTACTGGAAAAATAGGAATTTCCTCTTCGGGGGACACTCCTCGCCAACCTCTGTCTCATCCATCCGGCTTTGTTCTTGTTGCATAGCATAAATTTTATCTAACAGAAGGAACTTGTGCATGCTTAGAGTATGCCTGTGGGCTCCAACCTCTCCACACTTGAGTAGCAATTAAATCAATCAAATCTCCCTCTGCTATGATTCCAAGTGCTTTCAGAATGTGCAGGTTGCCTGAGGCAGCTTCTCTCCTTCTGCTTTCAATTAAGTTATCTCTGTACCCACCTGTCCAGTGAACTGGGAAAGAAGGTAGCACTTGTCTTCCAAGGAGCGCCCTCTATCCCTGTGTCCAGTCCTTCTTGTTCACCTTCTCTGGTGCAGGGTATCCCCTGGACCCTTCTCCCTGTGGGACTACTGAGGGGTAAGGGGATCTCCCAGCTGACCCCATGAATTGTTGACCAGTGCTTATTCTCCCATGTGCCTTTTACGATGTAAAGCAGGAGGTCATTTTTACAAAACCATGTTTTTGTGCCCAGTAGAATATGTGACAAATTGGCAAATGCTGGTGAAAAAAAAATGAGCACTCTGCTTCTTTCATGGTGGTGTTTGTTTTGTTTTGTTTTGTTTTGTTCTGCAATAAACTTAAAGAAAGCAAGTCAGGGCAGGACATGCCAGACTAGGAGAGGTAAACCAGTAGGCCCAGTTCTTACTTGTGCTGGAAGCATTGGTGTTGGGTCATGAAGGATTTCAGTCCTGTTCACATGATATCCTGCCAGGCTGTAATAAGCTCGGAGCTTATCCCTGAAAATTTCCAACCCTATCTCAACATAATTACTTAATAAGAATATGAAAACTACCTGTTTAGCAAGCCACTTCACCTAGATCTAACATTTGTGTTCTGGTTATAATTTTTATTGTTACACCAGAATCATCACGTCACAATCTCAGGAAGTGCACAGTGACTGGGCGGCACATGTGTGCATTCATGTTAGGGCTATATGATCATGGTCAGTATGTGCACAGAAAATGCGGAGTGCCAGATGGCCCAGAAGAGCCAGCCTGCACTATCTGGCTCTCTGTCACTTAGTATAATAGCAGAGAAAGTTGTTAAGCAACTTCCTTATTGTCTCTGTACTGTAAATTCCTCTGTTGCTAAGTGAATAAGGGTCTTTTTAAAAAGTTTAATAACAACCTACAAAGTGGTTTTATCCTTTATTCTATTTGCATATATGTAAATTGAAGAAAAGCAAGTTTAAGTAATTAACAAGTCCACCCATTCCCCCCAAAATCATTATCTTTTCTGTTTCTTCCCTCTTCCATACTTTTCTTTTTCTCCTTTTTCCTGCTTTCCTTCCTTCTCAATATAATGCCGTATAGTTTTGATGTTAGCTGAATTTGGTAGTTTCACAAGTAAGGAAACATATCTTTACCGCTTTTCCTGTCCTCAGGTACCAGGTGTAATTTTGCACATGCCCAGCAAACTTTGGGAGACTTTGCCCACAGTCAGTAGAGCTTATGGGCTGTGGAAGCCAGCTGAGTTCTGATAAGACACTACATTTCTGGTGGACTGTGTGACCTGGGTGGAGTTTTTTAGCTTTTCAGGATTTTAGTTCATGCATCTGCATTCATTAAATGATCTTTGCTGGTTTTGAGGTAACGTGCCATCTATTGTAGAAGGTGGAGACTGGGATTTAAGAACTGCTCAACAAATACTAAATCACACCCTCCAAATCAACTTCTTCAAAAATGTATATGTTATTGGACTTTGCACACTTTATATGACCATTTAACCTCACTCTAATTTAACTAATGTTTCTTATAACAATATTGTAATGATTATGTTTGTATAAAGACATTATGCTCTTCAGTTTTCTTAAAGAATTTTGTGGGTTTTTAATTTCATACTTCAAATTGGAATCAAGATATATTACCTTATGTTAAGGGAGGAGCTTTGCCAACACAGTAAAGAATTATAGATCATCAAGCCTATTAGCCTACAGGCAAAGTTTATTAATGATATGTTCTCACGAAAGAGAATGGGTCTTGCTGAGGTAGGGGTTGAAAAGCATGGGATTGGGGAGCAAAAATCAGGGTCCTTTGACCTGAGGACTTATGCAGTTGGCCAGATGGGGTGAGGGAGTTACATACTGACTGGTGGGTAAAAGTGGTCCTAGCTTCCCCCTGTAGGGATGTGACTACCCAAAAGTAGGTAAGTGTGGGGTCCATTAACCCAAACCCTTACCTTGCTCCAGACCACATTTGTTCATCTCGTTGTAAGATAGATATGTGGCAGGAGGCAGTTCCTTAAAGTTGATGTGATTAGTCATTTGTGGCCCCTTTCTCTAAGCACTAGGGACTCCCTTGTAAAATAGTCACCAGAGGTAGGCAGTTAACCAAAGGTGTTTTATGGATCTTCATCTTTGGGCACTGTGGACCCCCTTCAATCTCCCCCCTCCTGCATTTTCCAACTTCTACCTAACATTCACACACACACACACACACACACACACACACACACAAATAAAAAACTCAAGTCCTGCCATAGTTGATGAATAGTTACTTTTTGGAGTGGGAGAAAGGGCGTTTCAGTTTTAAAATATCTCAGTTTATCATGTAAGAAGAAGGCTTATCTTGTATTTAGAATAGCAGAAACGACTTGAACCTGTGATAGATATGATGAACTTTGGGAATTCAGCCTAGCGTAAGGACTGTTCATAATTAAAATGAACACGGACAACACACAGCATTTCAATGAAAGAACTGTTTAGATAAGTGGTCTCTGAGGTAGAGCTGGCAAATGGGGTGAAAAGCAGCTTCTACAATCCTGCTTTAAGCAGCATTTTCTTGCTTATTAATTTGACAGCTTTCCCTGCTGCTCTCCGGCTAACTACAGCAGTTTTAATCAGAGAGGGAACATGTTGTCAAGTTGCTGCGAATCCAAGCCCATCAAATGTGTGGCATGTCTTCAGGATTTAAAAGAACCTTGAGGGGTCAGAGCTCTTACTCCCTATTTACTCTGTCTAATGACATCAACTTCAGTGACTCTAACCAAGGAATAAAACACTGGCAATGCCTGTCTTCTGCTTTCTGTTGACTACTTCCTCTATTCTCTAGAGCTGTGCCAAAATTGCCTCCTCGCACTGTAGATGTTATCTTATTTTCCAGTTCTGCAAATTTCGATACTGTCATATACAAAAGCACGCTGTGCTTATATGCTTTGGCAAAGCCTGTCATAGAAAAAGCAAGTGCTAATGATACTATCGCTTGAGTCTTTGATCTTTTCAATTACTTTCCCATGATTGTTTTCCTATCAAATGTATTGTACAATGACACACGTGACAGAAGCAGCCTTGGCTTTGCACCGTAGCCTGTGTAACTGAAACACATGCACCCAGGAACCACGCCACCACTTTGCACGGTTCCATGGTAGCCAAATAGAGGAAATGTCTCCAAATTCTCAGGCCATTGATTCTCTCTTACATGCATAGAGTTAAATTTTAAAAATAGTGTTGGGTGTGAGAAACAGTTAATTTTGTAATTTTTGACTTATTTTAATTAATTTCATTCCATCTTTCTCATTCTTTTGATTTTTTTTACCATTCAATAGCATCTCTTTCTCATCCTCTTTCCTCCGATTTCAACAGCTGAGCTGAGTTTCGAGCATGGAGCTGCCAGATGTCAAGTGGTAGATTTAGACAAGTCAAACTGAAGTAATTGTGAAGCCTTTAATCACTCACAGCCATAGCAGAGGTGGTATAAACAGGGGAAAGCATTACCTCCCAGATGGAACAGTGCAGATGCGGGTATTTTCTCACCGCTAAGGGGGCCCCAGACAAAAGGCTGCTGAAATTTTATTGACCCAGGGGCCAAGGGAAGGAAGAAAGGGAAGGGTTAGGAATGGAGAAGTAGGGAGTGTAAGTTAGAGAGGAGGACAGCATCTCCAAGGCCCTCTTATAAAGAGAGGTATTGGCAGAGGTGCTTAAAAGCAACCACCAAATAGAGATTCAGAAGCGGGAATACATACCGAAGTACACAGCTGGCCGGGGAGCTTTGAGTCTCGTGCACTGCGCCTCCCTTCAGAGAGAGCAGTGTCCTGACTGTGCGCCGCGCCTGTCCGGGTAAGGGCCGCTTCTCAGTGGGACCTCTCAGATGGGACCTTTGTAACTGCCAGTGGTCCAGCCGGAAGGATCGCAAAGAGGATTTTGGCCTGGACCGGACTCCTCATCAATGCTTTGCTTTGTTAAAACATAACATAAGCGTTTAAGTTATTCGTGTAATTAAATCAAAGATATTTTCATGAGCTACAGTGGTGGGGGGTGGGTGTTGCACAAGAGGTGTGGCTATTATAATCTAATCCTGAAAAACGGAAGTTCCTCATTATTGCTGTGTTACTATTAACTCCTTGTCATGGAAAAGGGTAGAGAACCTTTTGAGCATCTTTGCAGTTTTTTTTGTGTGTGGAAAAGCATACTATTTGGTGTAAGATGGGGGCAATAAAAATCTGCCTAAGCATTTCTAAAATATACAAATTGAACTATAAGATCTTTAAGAGTTTGAACCACAATTTGTATATGTCCCATGTCACTAAGTACATAGTAGGCCAAATAATTTTTACCTGGCATTTTCACTTTGTGTAGAAAATTAGACTCAACTTTGAATCTCAATGATAGCAAAAGTAACTCCATCCTGTATATTAACTTTCATTTTTTTATATTTTTCATATTTACATAAGTATTTTAAAATATAGAAATATTTATTTATCTATATTTCATATAGATAATTGAAAAGAAAGGGATGAAATAGAATATTATAATCACACACACACATATATAGACACACATAGTGGGCATATTTACAAACACATATTTGTATATAAGGGAATATTTCCATTTGTTTTATGTATCATATACATATATATACACATATACTATGTTCCAGATATTTTAATTTAATATAATTTTATACTACTTTATTCTACCCATTTTACTGTGTAAAGTTCCAATTCTATTTTTAATAGGGTTTTTTAAATAAAAATAATATGTCCACTTCCTTAAAAATTGGTTTACCGAATGTTTTTCTGATACCAATAGTCATCCCACTAAAATGCATTTTTGTCAAGTTCTTAAATTCTTGTGTTCAGTCCTAGTGTGTCAACATAATTATTAGCCTTAATTTAGAAGTGTGTGAAGTGAGGCTTAGGGTAGTTAAGCAACTTGTCCAAGACCACACAGTTACAAGCAGTGTCGAGGTTTGAAAGCCAATAATTCATCAGAGACTGTCCACCTTAATCACTTTCTTATGGTCTTCCTAGTAATTTAATGGCCATACAAAAATGTGACATTAAATAATATTTTTATATAATGTGGTTAATAATGTGCAAACTAGGCTCATAGTTACTAGTATGAAAAATACAATTTGTTCTCATATTATTATTTATTTTTGTATTATTTTCCATACCAATAACTGTAAGCCTGCATTTTCTCCGTCCCTGTACGTGTACACACAGAGCCACCAATTCCCATTCTTCACTTAAATGATGCATCTCACTGTCACTAATATGGGTGAGATGGATAAAAGTCTTTTGACAACTCAGAGTTTAGCAAAGATTCAATTAGAACACTTCTGAGGTGACCTTACCACCAACATACAAAGGGGCAGCCATTCTATTGTTATATTTTGAAACATGCAGTAGTTTATGGAGGACAGAAATTAATTTTATCCAATGCTAGTTTTGGAGACCAATAGATTTCACTGCATAAAGTGAGTAAACAGGAGTCAAAGATATTGGACGTAATGTTAGTCATTCCTCTGGGTATGTCTTTGGGGTTATGTTAGATGTTCTCCTAAACAGAACTCATAAAGATCACTTTGCAAATCATCTTGGTAAATAGTACTAACAGGTACACAATAGATTATTCTAATTATTAAAAGAGGTATCTGTGGCATGGGACCATGCCTCCAGTGACAGCATCACAGATGGGTGTAAGCAGTTGTGAAGCATTACTTCCAACAACTTAGGTGAACATGAAATGGTGTGCTGCAGAAAAATTGTTAACTGAAAGAGTGGCCTCATTCATGACAAAGATGCTGAAATGAAATACATATACCACTAATTTAAGGGATTATTTCATAAAATATATCAATGGGAAACAACTCTATTTCTAAAAATAAAATGTATTTTCCATGTAATATTTAATTTTAAGCCTGTATAATATAATTACTAAACTAAATGCAAGTAGTGATTTGATCATTAGGAACATGGATGATTTTTTTATATTAAAGGTCGCCTTATGGTTTTTATCATGGATATTACATTGAAATTTCTTTGACCATAAAACAAAATCTCTATGTGAAATGACAAAGAACTTGGAATGTTAAAGATAACTTTATTTAAAGCATAATTTTTTAATGGATTAACCTTATCAACTTTACTTTCTGAAGCACGTATTCAATCATGAAAACAACGCCTATTTAGAACAGGTTTGGATTTTGTGAAGAGAAAGTCACCTTATTTTGTGCAAGGTGATACTGGCCAACTAAGCCATTCATGCTCTTATTTTTCTGGCATAGGAATAAAAGCTTGTTAGGGTTATTTACACAAGTTTTGAAATAAAGAATCCCTGGTCCAATATTTTATTTCCTAGTTCCTTACCTTTGGCTGTGAGCCTCATGTAAACATATTACCTTATATAATGCCTTATGACAACAGATCTGAGGAGTCCTTTTTACTTTTGATTATACAGGTAAGAGCTTTTATAGGACATTTTGTTTTCCCCTTTCCATATCCACTGGCATGCTTTTTCTTGGCACACCATCTCCAGAGATGTCTGTTGTCTGGCCACAAGGTCCCGCAGCGTGACTAGGCTCTCAAGCGGCTGATGCTGTTGTAGCTGCTTTCCCAGTTGCCAGCAAATGACATAAATAGTAGGAGACTGGAAAGGTCACCTCTATCGTTGTCCTACTTGTATTAGCTCAATGATCACTAATCTACAGCTATACAAGAAACTCAAGCCCAGAACACACAAGTGCCCACACCAGCTGAGAAAGCAGGCAGGTGGCTCAGCCCCACTGTAGTTATCTCTGGAAAACAAAATCAAGACACCGTCGATGTCGATACTGGCTTAAATGTGCATGTGAAAATTAAATAAATTTTTCCTGAGTTCTTATTTATTTATGATACATAACTATACACGTTTTATCACTTTAGTACATTTACGTAATACATAAATACATGGTTATAAGAAAGTTCTTATTTTAAATAAAATATAAAGTTAATGCTTATATAATATGAATACATGTGCATGCATAATCATAGAATGCAATACAAAGATAGTGGGTCTGCATCATTACATTAAGGTTCCCTAGAATTTTATCAAAATATGAATAGAAATGTAACACCTTCCTTTTTAACTTATAATACCTAGCACTATACAGCATTGCATATAGAGTTTGCTTCTGAGTCAGACGGCTTGGGTATAAATTCCAGCAGTCTTGGAGAAAGGAGCTTATTCTTTCAGTGATTCAGTTTTCAAAATGCAAAATAACCATAATCAGAGGTACATAATAGTCAGTGCCACCGAGAAGTATTGGGGCCATTTTGGGTAGAATTCATTTTTGTTTGAGTGATATTTCTTTCTCAGTATTTTTGTAGGTCTTTTGGGGAAAAGTTTATTTCAGACCTAAGGCAATGTTTAATCTAGCCCTAAATGTAAATAACGGCTCATGCAATCTTGAAGCTTAATGCAATATTGATTACAATCATATATTTTAAAGGAGGAAATTTAATAAAATAATTAAGCACCCTGTAATATTTTCAAAAACTAAAGCTGAACTTCCAACAAAAAAATAGATTAGCATTACTATATCCAAAATTTGATTTTTTACTTGACATTTCATCAACATGTTTTATTACTTTCTCTGTTATGGAATGACAACTTAAAGCAAACATTCTTAATTTAAAATTGCATGGTATATTATTTATATTGACACATTTCTGTGAATATTGGAAGTATTTGTGGTCCCTACTCATATTTAAATGTTCTATGGATTTGTATTTTTCAGAGACAAAAGACCTAGAGGTTTCCCCAGAATGAAAAAAAAAATTACAATAAAAATGATCCCTTTTTAGAGAAATACACGTGAAATTGTTTAGTTGGTTGATTGTGTCTGCATGGACCTCATGTCTCTAGAATTGCATCGATCAGATGGAGTTATGTGATGAGTTGTTTCTGGGTGAATATTAGTAAAATACAGAAGGTATTTTTATATAATTCATGTTTATCACTTCACATAGAGAAGTATTAATTTGATTTGCCTATGCAACACTTTAAATCAATACTTGTGGTGAAGCTAAATAAGCACAGAGTTCTTTCACAGCTGTGCAGTTGTTATATTAAATGTCATATGATCATGGTTACTTGTACAAACTCTTTAGTAAAACATAAATTATTAAAAGAGTCTGATTCCAATTTCTAATTATGAATGTTCTAAAATTGTATGTAAGTTGCATGTATTAGAAATTACCACTTAGTAAAATTAATATCATCTTCCTGCATAGATTCTCAAAGTGCCTTTCAGAATAAGCTATTTGTATTTATTTTCATTTTTTCATTGTGGTTGTTGTTTGATAAGTAATGTAAACCTTGCATTTGGGAAATGTTTTTAAGAGTAACTCGTGGGAAAAATCTTATTCTAGAATCCTCTGTGGGAAACAATTGCCAGTATATATAACATGAGAATGGCCTAGTTTCCAGGAGTTTCTCAAAATTCCAGTTAAATGCATATTGGATCTTAGCCTAAAATACTTGGCAACCTTTAATGCTCACTGCTTCCTGACATAGTTGCTTGAATGAATGAAGTATTTTTCAGTAGTAACTGCCATCAATGAAACAAACAGTTTCATAAAGAGTTGGACAAAGTTTCTCTTCTGGTAGAGAAAAGACTTTTTAGCCATACCAAAAAACAAATATTTAAAAAGGTACATCATGTTGGTGTTAATATTTTCACATATGAAAATGATCCTTCCATTTCAAACAATCATTCCATTTTGTCTTAGTTTGGTTGTTCTCATATTGTACATATTTTTTTGACTTGGTAGTCTGTTGCTTGCATATGCAATCTAATTTTGTCTTCTCATCTTGAGCTGATAATGAAGAATAGCACAAGGAAAAACAGAGTTCACTCCAAATCTTTAGCAAATAATGCAAAATTAATTCTAAATAATGATAACTTAAAAAAGTGATTTCTATAATACATATTTAAATTTCTTGTTCAACAGGGCATTAAATTAGTAAGGAGGTAAAAGAAGTTTGAAACCTAATGAAAATTAAAAGAGCAAGTTAAATTTGCTCTTATCTCCTAATAACAAGAATATGTGGTTATTTTATTGGCCTTACATTAAATAAGTATTATCCATATTTTTATGTGTGCATATATAGCATATATATTACACTTTTTTAAATTCTGTGCTTTTTGATGATAAAATATTTGTAAAATATTTTAACATACTTTCATGTCTAAGTTTTAGGAATAAGTCAATATACCACCAATTAACCCACTGTACAATTTTCAACTCACAGAGGAATGCATGCTATGATCAAGAGAAGGTTCTATTGCCTTGATTGCCTTCTTTGATCTCAAGGTCACTTTTAGGGCGAAGGTCTAAGTATAATTGGTAATTTAATCAAAGAAGCTTTATGTCATTGCACCAAAGATTATTCTGTTAATGTAAAGATCACTAAACTCTACACAGAATTAGTTTGATGTGAATCTAAAGAGGGATACAGTCAAAGAGCTTAGGATAGAGAATAATTTTCGGAAATAGGTCAAACCTCTGAAATTCCTAGCTTTAATGGAACAAGCTGTGCACAGCAGAAAGGAAATGGCATTTTAAGTAGTTTTTTTTTAAAAAAAAAACACTTAGAGCAGTAGTGAATGCTTAGTAAGGAATTGGCAGATGGTCTTATTAGATAAAATAACTTTTAAGGAGTGTCAAAAGTAATAAAATGCAATGTGCTACCCACATTCAGGTTAGTGAGTTACTAATTATACATATATATATGTATGTATAAAATTCTGCAATATTGTTGTTTTCCTGGTTGTGGTGGTTTTATTACAAATTCTGACAGCCCTGTCAAGTTATCTCTAATATGTAAATATCATGTGATAAATTCTGAAGCAAACTCATGTCTATTAAAAAAAGAAATATGAAAACTGCATTTACTCTTGATTAGTGAATGATATTTTATTCATAATAGACAGAATATGTACCATAAATTGAGAGAGTTTTGGGCATATTCTCAAAACATGATGAAGAAAGGTAGCCTCAGTGTAGAACTGAGGCCATGATGCACACTTCTGTGCCTTACGATCCAATGGCCCATGTGCTAGGGAAGCCCTCCCATCTCTTATGATGCGGGACAGCATTTTGCAGATATGTTCCAGAATAAACAAGTTTTTTTAATACTTAAATGACCTCTTCTGACATTTCTGTATCTTCACTGATTGAGGAGAACATTAAATTTCAAAAAGCCCTCTTTTGATTCTCTTCACTGGGACAAACAATGAAAATCTGGTGGTACAGTTACTGAAAATTGCTGAGAGAATATTTAGAGTAATATCAGCTTAATTTCCTCTAGAAGAACGCTAGCAAAGTCCGCTTACAGGCAGGGAGAAACGACTTTCGATTCTCTCCAGTGGAAACTTGCTTTCCGTGGGCCTAGATATGGCCTGACCTGGGCACCAGCTGGCGAACTGGATGACGACCCACGTGCCCAGACTCATTTGGCACAGGGAGGCTAGGACTGTGCTGAGTGGCATTGCCTTAGCCTGGCTTCCCTGAAGTGAATACCGGGATCTCATTAAACGTAACTGCTGCTTTGTAAAATAAATGGGTCTTGTGTCAAATAATAAGGATATACTGCAAATAGTACTTTCTTTCAAAATGATTAAATGATTAATTCAAAAGTGTGTGTGCATGTGTACACACATGTGCATCTTTAATCCTCTTGTTAATAACAGATCTTGAAAGAAGTTGCAGAAACGCTCATGGAGAGAATTCTCAATAGAATTATCTCATCTCTCTCTCCCATGAACACTCCTATGTGCTCTGAAGTTGTGGATGCATCTCCTGAGGGCAAGTTAATTTTGCTGTGATGCGATTTCCTCAGTTGAAAAATAAGTTATTAATGGTACCTACTCAGAGAGTTCTTACTTAGATGAAAAGCATTAATATTTCTAAAGTGGTTGGCTCATAGCTAGTGCTATTTAACCATTTTTAAAGGTGGGGTAGGGAAACTAGGCTACAAAAAAATAGAAAGCTTTTCTTAGATTTAGGGTCGCTTACTCATTTCACGGAACTGTAAGTGACCTGAAGTATGTCTGGTTTAAAGTTTTGATAAAATTTTAACTACATTTTTAATAAAGTAGAAATAAAAAACTCAGACACAGAGGTTAAACTAACTATACTTAACAACTCTTCACAATATTAGATAAAAGAGAAATATTCATGGACATTGATCAGATGACTGACTTTTACACTGGCAAAATATTAATTACCCTACAAAATGTAAATTCTGTATCTAAAATAGAATAACTTGGCCATTAGGGATAACTTATTAAGGCAATGATATTAATAATAAACTCCCATTATATAGTACCATATAAAATATAATATTTAAAATGGTGATTTATTCCCCTAAAGGAGTATAATATTTATTATAATTCCTGCCAGAAGGTAATTAAATCATATTTATAGTTTAAACAAAATTTTAAGAACTAAGGAAAATATAACTTAAAACTCAAATGAAATGAGTATAAAAAATAAAAAAGGCATTGAAACTCATGTGAGCTGAAAGGCCGTGAATTTCATATTGCCCGAATTAGGTCCTCCCTCAAAAAAACTAATGATTGTTAGTAACATTGAAAAGCTGAATGCTGGAATGCAAAGCCTTCTAATAATATGTTCATATATTCATATTTGTTAAGATTTCAAACATCTTTTTCTACATATTTCTAGAGAGGTCCAAAATTAAGACACATCTGCTAAACTAGTGTATAGAATTTACATTATGCGATTTCTATGTTTAAATTAATCACAGAGATGATTTCAACAGAAGTTTTATCTTTTTTCATTTAAATTAATTGTATATTTGCAATCTATACAACTATTTTTGTAACGAAGGGGTATAATACAAACAAAATCTCCAAGTGTCAGAAAAACAACTTTTCAAAGTAACATGGACATGGCATTATAGCTATTTATTGCCTGCAGTGGTTTCTCTCATTGTGCGCTACTGGTACCTATCTCGTGTGAACATCCGGGTGACAATGACATTTACGGGGCAGTCCATGTGCATCCATTACCGTGGATGAATGGAAAGGTTGCATTTGGTAAAGCAAGCCTCTTTGCAGCCTTAGTAACTGAGGAACAATTTACACATCAAAGAGTGAGCTGCCCAAATAGATTTGAGCTTTTCAATAAACCCTTATTAAAGAAGAGGTGATCTAATCCTCTAAACCAACATGAACTCTAGTCTGATCTCGAAAATAAATAGTCTGTCTGCAAGGACAAACTAATTTTATCATATTATTTGAAATCATTCAGAGTGGGACGTGAATGGGAGTCCGTATGACTGGGAATATGATTTACTCATAATGATATGTGAGAGTAATGATTTACTCTCACATATCTGAAAACAAAAAAAAAAAGATACTGCTTATTTGGCATTTATCAAACCTTCACATTGGAAAAAAAAAAAGACTCAATGCTCCCAGAATAAAAGTCCTTTTCTGGCTCCTTTTTCACTTCCTCTGTGACAGCTGGATATCTAAGATCTTTTAGTCATGCTACAAAGAAGAAGGAATGAACAAAACCCAAGATCAGAACCCATTCCCTGGTGAAGTAGAGCAGATAACCCATTTTTTCTTTCTTGAAGTTCCTTCCCCTCTCAACAGTTGAAAGCAGAGAAGAAAAACGATAGCGGCTGTGTTATTTGGGGTAAGAATGCAGAGGAGCAGGACCAGCCCGTTCCACTGTGCGTATGAATTCCTCCCATTCATCAGCGAAACTGTATGGACCATAATTTGTGTATGTGTAATCTTTGTCTTTCTCCTTTCTTCTTGTCAAATTGCCTCACAGAATGACAGGGACTTTATAACGGCAAGGGTCCCTCCATTGAGATGTTTTAAGCATATCTAATTGAAGTGAAATAAAGCAGAAAAAAGTAATGTATATAAAGCTGGAGGTTCCAGCATCGGCTGAAATCACCAGTTGTACAACTTTTACAAGCTTCGATTGCTTCTTCTGACATACAGATGATACTATCTTCCCTACTTGCCTCATAGCACTTTTGGGAAAATAAGAAGGATAATGCAAGTGAAAACAATGACAGAGACTATAAAATCCATAAACATTTCTATCGGCTACTATGCTTTTCTGCCTTGTTCCTTTTTCTCTTTCTCATAGTGAAAGTTGTTTTCTTTTTTAATAGTGAAAAACAATTGACATACACCCTTGAAGTGAATGCAGGGAAAATGAGCTTTACTTAGAAAAAGCTGCAGGATGTGAGATTGAAGATCAAGTGGGGGTTTGAACCCTGGAGCAAACACATTTACTGTATGATTTTTGGACAAGTTAATATCCCGGAGCCTCGATTTCTTCATTTTTAACATTTGATTGATGTGGCAATTAACTAAATTAATATATTTAAAGTGCTTGTCATTAAGTTATAATTATACAGAAACATCGCCTCCACATTTCCAGGTACATGTCACATTGCTTATTCCTCAGATGAAGAATTTGAGACCTCAGATATGTTGACTGCCTTACCCAGGGGCAAAGAGTTAATAAGTGGGCAAATAGATATTAAAACCAAAACCTCATTTACATCAAAATCTAATTGTTTTTCATTTAAAATGGTTTTTAAATACAGGCCATCTCAATTCTAATGGCCTCATGATAGAAAAATTCTCACAGCTTGTGAAGAAATTAATAGCATATACCAGATTTACAGAATTATATTATAATAAAAAAATCTAGTGTTGATTATTTTACAACTTGTTTACCTGGATTGTGATATGAAAAGGAACCTGGGAATTAAACACGAAAACTTTTAAAAATATTTGATTGAAAGGGAAATTTAATAAAACCTTCTTTAAACAGACAACACTAAGCTGTTGAAGAGTGTGTGGTTTCAGGAATGTTTTACCTGTTGTGCATCATGACTGCACTTGTGTGTATATGTTTGAAAGGTGAGAGCACATTTTAAATTACTGGTGTGCGTGTGTCACTATGATTAGAATAATTAATCAAAACAGGCTTTCCATGCCCTGGCTGATGTAGCTCAGTGGATTGAGTGCAGGCTGTGAACCAAAGTGTCACAGGTTTGATTCCCAGTCAGGTCACATGACTGGGTTGCAGGCCACGGGCCCCCAGCAACCGCACATTAATGTCTCTCTCTCTCTCTTTCTCCCTCCCTTCCCTCTCTAAAAATAAATAAATAAATAAAAATCCTTAAAAAAAAGAAGAGGTAATTACAGAGTATATCTCCTTTGAGCTCACTCTAACTAAGGGTATCTACCACACAGGACATTCTGAAATTTATTTAGAAACCTTAACTAGGAGAGCATCTGTGTTTCAATACTTAGATATAGTGAATCTAGACAAATTGTTTGTTTTAAGTGGTATGTATAGAAGATAACATAAGGATCAAGGATTTTTTGAGATATGTATGGTATGCAGCTTTCTCCCAGCTGTCTCTATGATGCTGTTTACAAGATTTATCAAATTACTCCCAAATCAACAGAGATGGCAAAATTAGCATCACATCGATCCTACAAAAATTACCAATAACTTTATAATTACTGTAATGCAATTGTCACCATGTGTTTATTAATTCAATACAAATGTATTGAGTTCCCACTATGAGGAAGAATGTTGACATGTCCCGGCAATACAGAGATGAGTAATACCCCACTCGTTCCTGAAAATAGCCTATAGTCAAAAGAGAGACAAGTATATTCAGGTGAGACTTTCAAATTACAAACCAGAAAATGATTGATTGAAGCTGTTCACTGAAATTTTAGTTTGTAAAAAAATATCATAGGGGAGTTTTGCAGCCGAATACATTTTGGACCTACCAGGATGTTGCATCCCATATTTATTCCTTAGAGACACATAATACACATTAGTATGGAAAGTCTTTGAGATGCTCTACATAAAGTATTTAAATTGCTTTAAGTACTTGGTATAACCTGGGTTTTCACAATAATTTCAGACTCTTGGAAGAGGTTTTCATGTACACATAGCAGCATACTATAATTATCATATATCCTTTAGAATTCTATCAAATACAGTGGTAGTAGCAGGCTGGGGGAGGGGAGGAATAGGCTACTGCTATTGTGTTGTAGGTTTAAAATGACATTTTATACTCTTCCTGCATCTATATTTGGATTAACCGTCCAAACATTGGCCTGAACACCAAATCTAAGAGTTTTTCTAGAATCTTCCTTTTCCTCTGCCCCAGCTCCTGCTATTCAGCAGGCCTTGTCCATTATGCTCCCTACATGCGTCAATGGATTGATGGTGTCCCCCTGGGCATTGCAGCGGTCCTGGAGGAGAAAGTTCTTGGAGACAGATCACCAGCAAAAGTCATGTATGAGAAGTCATTAATTTTTTTTTCAGTGGCAGAGTTGTGTTGCGTCTGCATGCGTATGTGGAGCTCGGTGAAGAAAAAAAGAGAGGCGTGATGTCAGCACAGACATGTAAAGAGTTCTTCTCTTTTTCTTTTATTTTTACTCTTGACAGCCTTCCAGTTGTTTTGACACATCTCACAGCAGTGCACCTGGGTGGAAAATGAATACGCTTCATTTACATATTTCAACAATTGAAGAACTTAAATCTCAGTAATCATGCATAATTACAATTTAGTGGTTATACCCTATATAAAACAAACTAACATTTACAATTTCAGTGATTGTTCTGTAATTCTTTACTAAGCTGTATGACTCAGCAAAAGATAAAAACATTTTTAGAGGGTTATTTTTCAAAAGAGTCAATGTCCACATTTTCCTATGTGCCTGGTGGAAAACATAAACATCTTACTTGCAATGCAACACATGGAGAGTGTTCATGAACTCCTGGTCTGCAGCTCTGACCACTGCTTTTAGGACTCGTCACTGTGCAGGGCTTGCCTCTGCCCCAAGGACCACGTGACAAATTTTGTACAGGGAGCTTCCCCTCTCCAGTGGCTTACATGCTACCATAGTATTTTTTTCCCTGCCTCCTGTCACTTCTCAGCCATCAGCAATGTTTCCCAGTGCTTCAACTTGCCAAATAATGGGGTTTTGTGATGTTTGCTCTGCCTGACTTGTTTGCGATCACCCCACTTCAACCCATCAGTCAGCGTGCGGTTTGGCTTCCTGTCACTCACCCTGTCTCGTCGGCTAACCCCATAAAGCTGGATTGTAACAAGTGTGACTCCACTGCCACTGGGCTCACAGCATGTCACAACTGAGGAATTGTTCGAGAATTTGATTTTAAGCACAGGACAATATGCTGTCTGTTAGTGTGCCAAAGATGTGCTCACTTTTCTCATTAGCCTCTTGAGCTCATCTCTGTGCACATCACTTGATTGGCATTTTGTTCAACTAATACAGTTTCACGTTCAAAATTAGCTGAGAACTTTCAGCTCCTTCTCCTGGTATGGGATCTTCCTGAGAGTTGGTAAGACATGACCTAAGTGTCTTCAAGGCAGATTGTTAACTTAAAGCATTCCTACAATCGTGCATTTACTAGTTTACATCACTGCTTAATGATTCTTGAGGAAATGTCTGAAGGAATTTGGCAATAACATAGGCTGCTGAGTGAAAAGAGGTTTATAAAGGACTGAAAACATTATAAACCAGTGAAGGAAATAGCAGGTGGCCCAGTCATCAGTGGTGACTAAGTTTGAAATGGGCTATGAGGAAAAAACAGACGTGTTTGGGAAGGTAAATGAATGCAGACCGTTTAGGTCTGATTCCACAGGCATAGTTAGAGATCTCACTGTTTATTCCCAAGTGATAAATAACATGTGTTTACTCCCCAACGATAAATAACATGATGACATTAATTGTCTAGATCCATCTGTTCTGACATTATTGGTGTTTAGTCTTGCCCAACTACTCCATTTTTGTAGTCCTGTTATCTTTTTTTTTAATGAATTTTGTAAGACCTTTCTCCTAGATTATATAATTGGCAAAATAATAAATATGTATCTTCATAAAAGGGAGATAATAAAGAGTGGAAAACTATAGAAATCATTCACATTTTTTTCCAACAATCATTATTTACTTTTTGGCACTTTAGTTCAGAGTATTTATTACTATCTGTTTATGAGATTAGAATAGAAATGAAACTGGAGCTATCATAATTAGTGGCAGAAAGGCCATATTATCATTTTCCTGTGAGCCTTCACAAGCATCCCTTCACAAGTATCTGGTTGAAGCTGTATGCCGTTCCTTTTTGAGAAAGCATGTCACTATCTATAGAAACTCAAAAATAGACCTAGCAGCATCTGAATATCCATGTTGTTCTCTTTGAAATAACAATATTTTTGGAAACCCTATCAGTAACTAAACATGGTGGTAACTGTGGTTACATCTCTCACTTCATTCTTTCTCCCTTTCTCAGCAGATACATTTTAGTTTTTAAAGTATAGCTATGCCATTAAGCATCCATGTTTCAATTCAGAAATTTTATCTTGCTATTGTTTTGAAACTCCTTAAATAAACTTGTGTACCACCACAATTATAACTTTCATGCCAATTTCTTATTTGAATGCAAGCTGACTTCAGTGTTTCAAAAGGAAGTTTTAATAAAATACAAAAGGATCAACTTGAGATTTATTATCAGACAAAACAAATAAATTCTAATGGATAGCCAAAGTCTTGTAGTGACCAGAGATTTTGTATCATTTTTTTTCTTTTTTTTTTTAAATTCTCACCCAAGGATAGTATTATTGATTTGAGAGAGAGAGAGACAGAGAGAGAGAAACATCAATGTGAGAAAGAAGCATCTATAAGGTTGCCTCCTGAGCCAGCCCGGGGTGGGAATCAAACCCACAACCTAGTAGGTATGTGGCCTGAGCAGGGATTGAACCTGCAGCACTTTGGTGTACAGGACGACACTTCAACCAGCTGAGCCACCTAACCAGGGCTCGTTTGCTGTGTCTTAAGTTAGAATATTGGTATTCAAGCCATGATGGGATCAAACATTGACTACTGGGATCACCTCTACTACTGGGGTTCAGTCAATGGCCTGGTTTCCTCATCAGGGTGCCAGACTCGCACAGCGCGATGATTGACATGACAGGACCTTTCTCTCCTGGCTTCTGTTCTTTTTGATGTAACATGTTTCTTTTTCACAATGTTTTTCCCTAGCCATGGTTGCAACTGCATTCCTCTGGGACTTTTCTATATTCATTTAGTCCTGAAAGGTGTTTTGGATAGGTCAGAAACTGGGGTTATAGGAACAATGAATGTCATAAACAGATAAATCAGGAGGAAAACCCACATATTCAGCAGAGTTGTACAGATTTCAAATCTGAACTTCTAAAAGCCGTTAATGTGGTAAGGTGCTTTCTGAATTTCTATGATACCATGCAGGATATTCCAGATGCATTTGCCCATAAATCTCTTATTGGAAGCATAATGTGAGTTATTATTTTTTGGAATATTAATATTCAGAATATTTACAGGTTTGTAAAACCCTGCCTTAAGTAATTAGGTTCTCTAGGTCTCTTTCTTAATCCAGGTATCGATTATAATTTCCATTAGAAGATACATGATCAGTTTAAGATAAGCACCTTCTGGGCATTGAGAATTGAACTCAGAATTCGTTTTGTTGCTTGTTTTTCTATTCTGGATGAACTGTTTCCAGTGCAGGTCACATTCTGCCATGCCCTACAGGAGAGCTGTCACCTAGTAACAGGCAGGGCAGCTGCAGTTTTATTTCGTGTTTAAGTTTACTCTCACTTCAACCATAGAAAGAAGGCCCCTGTGAAGGAGACTGTTTGTTCATGTCTAGGATAACATCAATTTTCATTTAGTTTTGTTAGGCCATAAAAGGTGTTGGTTAACTGTATTATCATTTGGTAAGCTATGAAATAGTAGCAACCAACCTCACTTTTATGTGTGTAACACCGCAGAAGTCCGTTTCCTGCTTCTGTGTATCTGCTGAAGAGGTCCACAGTGTTTCAGAGGTATTCTGATCCTCGCGGCCAATCAGCTGCACCGCGCCACCATCGGCCTTCACGCTTGCTTCCCCATCGGGATGGGAAAGACACAGCCTAAGGAATGGTGCACAGGCCTTATGCTGACTGCCTCTGCTGACGCGATTCTCCAGTCTCCCCGAGGGAAAACAAAGACTGTGGAAGCTGAATCTAGAACCCAGGTACTAGTTAAGCTGCTCCTCTCCTATGTTCTTTTCTGATTGGGTGCTCGGTCAGAGTCTACTGGACCCCTTCTTCTTCTACAAGATCTTAGAAGAAAATAATGCATTTGTGCTGTTAAAACTTATCAGTGTCTGTCTTGAGTTATTTCTCACATTTGCAGGATTTTATTTTTTACTGGATCATGTGTCATGTCCAATTCCTATTTTGCAGTTCTCTCCTCTGCATGTGAAGGATACAGACAGGGCTTCATTAGGAAAGGAGGGTCAACGCAACTCTCAGTTTTCAAAAGGGCAAAAGCAGACACAATTAGAAATGCGTGTATTTAAATCTATGGACCGTGAGGTTTTGCGTCCAGGTTCTATAGTACACACTGCTTCAGTCAACCAACAGGCCAGGCTCACCGTCAACTTATGTAAGAAAAGAAGTTGGCTTTTGATTCTCCATCTGCACATATTTTCTCACTCCTGAGTCTCACTCCCTTCTACATGGAATAGAAGCTCCTATATTTAATGAAAACTACTCTTATTAAATATCCTTATAATTTGTACTAGAAGCCAAATTCAAAGCAGCATTTATGATGTTTTCACCACAAGAGTTTCTTTTGAGTGCTCCAATAGCGAAGGTGAAATACTACGTGACTAAAATCTAAGAACAGAATAGTTCTCTTTACTCAAAGACCCCACAGTGGATCGAGGTCAGTTGATATCAGTTCTAATGTATTTATCAGCTCTAATATATTTGTCATTGTGTGATGTATAGTGTCATGCATACTCTCTTGTTAAGTTTCCCTTTCTTAAAGAAATTGGATCTTAGTAGCTCAAGTCTCCTCAACCCCAAAAATACATTGTCATTTCTTCCATCTTTATCACTGGCTCAAGTAGAAACCTTATTTTCTATTAGGGTTTTGCATTTATTCTACAGGTAGTACCATTTTCTCACTAACAGTATAGTTTCAATAAGTTATGGTACAATGGGCCAATGTCTTACAGTGGATAAAAGGCTCTAAATTTAGAAACCTGTTTCAAATTTCAGGTCAACTGCTTGCTAGTGGTTTGTCACCTGACAAAATACTTAATTTCTAAGACTCAGTGTCCCCATCTAAAAATGGCAATAATTTTAGTAATTTCTTAACAGGTGGATTAGAGCTACAGACACTTTGCACAATACTGGGTTTGCAGTGTGCATTGTAACCCTAAAATAAGGAATAATACTATATATTTTTTTAAAAAGCATGCATAAAGGTATATCATAATTGTTGAAAGTGGGGCAGTTTGCAGATTAGATTTGGAGGCTTCATAGAGCCTGTGATGTCATGTCATACATGTAATATGACTTGTGCTTAGGGAATGCTTTTCTCTCTAGAGGTGGCCCACAGACAGGGCATACAAGGCAGCTATCAACATTATTACATCAAGTTCCAGGTTACTGCTTCTAAGGGAAAGTCCAGCTTTTCTGTGGCTCTGATTCTTGTTAGGGTCCCCTTAACCAAACATTTTTAGTTTGAGAAAATATATATTATCAAGGCAGGTGCAATATGAACACTCTGAAGAAAACAGCACATGCAGCTTGATTACTCACTAAAGAGACTCAAACTCATAGAGAAAATATTCCCAATTGTTACCCTATAGTATTTATTATTCAATATAAAGAAATATATTCAAATTTTCATTATTGTTAAGTATATTCCCTTAATATTGGAGAACAGAAAAAACTATATAGAATGTCGACCTTTCTTATCACACCTTTGAAGACAGAAATACTGTATTTACAATTTGCCATAACAAATTATGCGTTTACAAAAGTAAAATAAAAATTTTTACTTTAATGTTGCAACTGATTCCTTCTGAGATTGTAATAGCTATCTGGGTGAAGAAGAAAAAAAAAGCAGTCAGGGATATGTGTGAATCAATAACTACAACAGATGTAAGCAATTTTGTTAATTGTAATTTTCCCTAGCAATTTAATGTCTGTTCTGAATATTTAAGAAGATATATGTATGTGTGTGTGTATATATATATATATATATGTATGTATACAATATATATTTAACTCACATATATCACTATTAAATTATTGTTCATGAAAGGGTAAAAAATATTTAATCCTGCATTTAAAAAATGTACTATACTACTATAAATAGGTTAAAATAAAAAGGTTAAGAATTTTTTTAAATGTTGCCCGTGATTCTAAATATACCCTGACTCTAAATGATGTTAATTTAAGTATTTGTGCCATGCTTAGATTACTATAATAAGGTATTACTTTTTTTTTTGAAAACTCATAAGAACTTGTACTTTATGTGTTTGTCGTCAGAATTTCCAAAGCACAACCCACACAGAGTTTTCTGTTTTGGCTTTTCTTCTTCTGGCTCAGTGACAAAACAGGGGCAAAAATGAAAGGAGAAAAAAGGCAGACTGGCTCTTTGCTTTTCTCAGCCTTTCTCCCTGCTTAGCTGGCATTTGTTCTCTTTTCCAAGGGCAATTCTGAGACTACAGAAAAGTTTTTCTTAAAGAATTGTATTGTGGAAACCCCATCTTCTTTTGCTCCACCCTTAGGTCTCTGGTTCGACTTTATTATCTTCGGATATTTGAATGTAATGGTTTACAATAAAGATAAAATACCATTTTTTTACTCTGTGTCTTCGGTGAAATAAGAGTAAAGCCTTGATATGGCATGTGCTGCATTTGCATCTGAATTTCCGGTTGTTCGAAACCTGTTGTACAAATCCTGCATATTGATATTTTCTTTTTCTTTTTTCTTTTTTAAGATTTTATTTATTTATTTTTAGGGAGGGAAGGGAAGGAACTAGAGAGAGAGAGAAACATCAATGTGTGGTTGTGGGTTCCTGGCCCACAACCCAGGAATGTACCCTGGCTGGGAATTGAGCCTGGGACACTTTGGTTCCCAGCCCGCGCTCAATCCACTGAGCTACGCCAGCCAGGGCTTGATATTTTCTATATCTAAAGGTTGCCTATGTGCACGCATATACTCTTTATACTTCTGGTTCATCTTTCTATTTAGCATCTGTACAGATCTGTGGAAGAAAAAGGTCTATTACCGTAGTTTTCGGACTACAAGACACATCCCCCCCCCAAATTTGAGAGGAATAATGGTGGTTAATGCTGTTGTTGAGTTCTGTTTACATTTACAATGGTGAAATAGTATGTTGTTTACATTATTAAATATTTTACTACATTTTTTGCTTCAAAATTTTTTTTCCTATTTTCCTCTAAAACCTATGTGTGTCTTATGGTCGGAAAAATACAGTATTTTATTTTTACATGTTATAGGCACTAATGGATGATCTATGCTTAAGTTAACATAGTAGATCTATAGATGGCAGGTAGTTAAGAAATACCACACATGGGCCAAAACGAAGGAAACCCGACATTGTTTTACACTTGGTATTTACAACGGTTTGGTCTTAGGTGAGGTCTGCAATGTCTCAGGAGCCACGGCAAGAGCTGCTCCCTTCTGGGGCACTGGCTACAAACTTCTCCGGGAGATTCTGGGTGGGGCAGCAATTCAGATGTCCCCTGCTTTCACTAGTCTCTTCTTTCTAGGTTTGTCCCTCCATACATGCAATTCAGTGCTGCTTTTAGCTAATTGCTCTATCTAACAGGGCTGATAGAACCTTTTTCTCCTTAGCTTTTTCAAGTTAATATTTTAAGTGCTTATGGGATAATTGCATTATTGATTCACTGATTTGCTCCAACTGCAGTTTCTGGTTCTTTTCTAAAACCTTCAAAAGCAGTAATGCAAGTGTAAACTTATGTATCACTCATTTATCACACTGTCTTTACAGTAGCATTAAACTACATGGAGGAGTAAAGCTTTGTCAGCAAACAATTGCCAGTTTGACAAAGCAATACACAGAGTAAGTAATTTAATCATAAGAAATCTGAAGTACTGTTGTAAACTAGTGTTTTAGAAAACCACTATGTTTACTATAATGTCCACATTTCTATTTCTTAACTTTACAATTGTTTGGATCACATAATATGAAACAAACAAAAAATAATCATGATAGATGTTTATAAAAATGCTTCTCTAGGTCTGCAGATTTCCTAAGTTTTCAGTGCACACACATCCATCATTATTTTCATCCATAACATTTTATATTTTTCCAAAAAATCTTCCATTATATATTTTTTTACCTTTTAAAATGTATATGTATTTGATTATTGAAAAAATAATCTCACAAACCTAACTTCCATCAGAAGGAATCAAAATCACCTATATCCTTTGAATTCTAGGACATATCCTTTGAAATTTAAAAATATCCAGAATTTCAAAATCTAAATCACAATAAAGTAATTTTATAGTATTTTTTTTTTGCCTCCTGTGTTATGGTCAAGTTATTGTTAATATTGGCTCTAAGAAGTTCATTTCCAGTTACCACCCACAAATTTTCTCATGTCCGCTGAGGGCCTCAGGTGACCGGCATACTAAACCATGCAGGATCATCTGAGAAGGAACAGCTCAGATTCTGGCACTCGGTCTCCCTCTGTGCTTTGTACGTTGACACAGCTCACGTGATTTTCGTTTGCTTTATCAGCGGTGTGATGGTTAGGCTTGTCATGATGTTTGTTGTTCCATACAGCTAATTCTAGTGATGGTCATATTTTGAAGACACAAAGATCCATTCAGGAAACTGTGGAGAGTTTTTAAAATGAAAATGTCCACGAGCAGTGACTTAAAAAAAATTTTCTAATATTTCTCATGGTGATCATAAGAGATATATATTCACTCGGGATTTCCTTCAATATCAAGAGATATTGAGACTTAACTTCCCTCAGAAACATCATTGGTGGGATCTTTCCTACCATAACATTTTTATTCAAAAAATAAAAGAGAGTATTATACACACACATTTACACATGCAACATACACTCAGCAACAGTCAGATATAATAAATATAGTGCATTAGAAAATAATCTTTAAGATTATAGGGGAAGTATTAGGATACATGCACTAGAACAATAAGCGATATATATATATATATATATATATATATGTATATATATATATATATATAACCCTTTTGTAACCTGAGATTGTATAGATCTAAATCTTGGGCACACAATTTTCTCTCTAAGCCCCAATACTTTCCCCAAATTCATATAAAATTTAATTTCTATAAGTTTTGTTTAAAATGGACACTATTTTCATATGATACAGTGAAATCATCTAAATCATTCTTGTTTGTAGTACCTGTTTTATTTGGGTGTTCAGAGGAATGATTTCTGTTTTGCTTTGCAACTATAATTGTACATGGCAAACTCTTCATATCATATGAATAAAAAAATACATGCTGACCTATATAAACTGTCATATTCCTCACAAAAAGGACCTTCCAGAAGTCCAAATATAACCTCTAGAAATTTTTAGAAATCATTTTTCTATTACTACTGGGCTCCAAATTTGCTCCCTTAACATTAGCTTCATGGACACAGGCAAAATATGCACCAAAAATTCTTATTAGCAAAAAACGGTTCCCACTGTTAAAATGTTCCCAGAGAACAGGAGAGGCAAGCACAAAGTCACGAGGAAGAAAAATGAGCTCATTTTCTTGGCAATCAAATAACCACTTGGAACCAGGGATCAAATGGAGTAAGATCTCAGTTACACCCCCTTTTCAGTTCCTGAAAGTAAACAGACAGAGAACTCTTCTTAAGCTGGTACAAAATTAAAGGTTATAAAAAGTTCTACCTTTTAACCCTGACATTTTAAATATAGACATTTCCTACTGATAGTAACTTTGGAAAAAAATTCACTACATCATTAATAGGATTATGCGATTTAACCTAAAGAGGAAGAGAGGAAACTAGTTGTCTCAAAGCCAAGTACTTTTATCTGATATTCTTTCTTATATTCCTCTTAAGAACACTGTATTTAATCTTTTTTTTCTTTCATAGGGAATAGGGATTGCTGGGTTCTATTTTTAGATACATTTTATTAAAACCACTATTGTTATAAATTTAGAACAATTCCTGGCACCTCCTTGTTACAACTCCAGCTTTTCTTCTTTGTGCAAGACTCAGGCTTCATGTCCACTCATGCTTTTTACCACTACTGTCAATTTTCTTTCTTCTTCTAACAGCTCACTTCTACCAAAGTTTCCCTGAGTTCACCCTTTTGCTGTAGTCTTGATTTTTTTTCAGATACCATCAAAAACATTTTAAATTGACTTAAAAGTGGGCAAAACTCTTTTCTGTTTTCCCATGTTGGCAGTAGCATCCTAAGCTGATAAAAACATCAGGTTTTCAGTCTCTTCACAAATTGAAAATGCAAAGACCTCTGAAACTGTCGTTGGTGACAAATGCGATCACAGAAACTGGTACGAACTGTCCAGAGCTGTCTTTCCCCAGCAACACACTTTGGGTGTCCAACCCTGTATCTCACTACAAAACTTTCACAGCCCAGGCCAGACTCATGCTATATATATTGTAGCAAGCCAGCTAGATATGCACTAATATACTAATTTCCTAATAGCCAGTTATCGTCACTCAATAAACTCACTTTGTTTCCTATAAAATTTTGGGAGTTTTCTCAGGATGTTGCCTTGGACCTACTTCTTTTCTTACACCACCGAGTAGTTGAATCTACACACATTTTTCTCTAACAATCACCTCTAAAACATCCGATCTGTTTTTCCGGAGTGGGTGTTTTAACAGACTCATCGATATCTTCATCTCCACAGAAATATTTTGCCACTTAAGAGTAATCAGAGGTGTTATTTGAGCAAAATTTATATGTCAGGGAATATGACACTTTCCAAGGATTATCCTGCGTATCTACTCAACCACCCAACAAGGCAGTTATTGGGATTTTCCTTGACAGATAATAGGAATATTCAACATTAATCAATGTTTCCCATCTTTTTAATAACATATCATAAATCTTCCCAGCCATCTAATAGATGGGTGAGATGACTGTGCCATTTTACATTGACTGGAACTTTGGCACAGAAAATTTGAGTAATCTGTCCAAAGTGACACTTAGGGAGATTTGCTAGTTTTGTTATTCCATCTAAACACTGTTTTACTATAAACCCTGTGCTTTACACCTGCACTGTACTGACAGACACAGCTTCCCAATTCAATCTAAAAAATATATACATTCCTTTTCCCTAACTACCATCTTGCTATTTTCCTCCACATTTAATTTTGTTAATACCACCATGAAAATAATTTAAACATTAAGCTGGGCCTGCATCTGTGGTTCACACTGCATTGATTTTGTTGATATGTTCTGTCAATGTTTTCTCCTAGCAGTTCTCACATTAGCTGCCTTTTTGGAATCAGCACTATTAGGATGTAAATCCCTCTTGTCCCACTCAGGCTAAAACAGTAATCTCTCGTAAATTGTCTTCTTGCCATTATTAGAAATCCCTCCTAACCAGTCATATACTCTCTGATCATCATATTTTAAAAATCTGATATAAGCACATTACTAAATTGTTCTAACTTTTTAGTAACTTGTCTTATATGCCTTTATAGGACCAATAAGACTTTCTCCCTCCTATCATTTGAAAGACATAGCCTATCATAACTCATACTTAAACCATCTGCTTGTCAGAGCAAACTGTAGAGACTTAACTAAATGAAACGGGCTATTTCATGACTTCAGATCTTTGAACACGTTAGTATCCCCTAAAACTGAAATTAACTTCTGTAACTTGAATGAACCCACTGAACATCACTCTGTTCTGCCATCCTTGATCATAATTCCATTATCATTGATTACTTCACATTTGCATATCATTGTCTCTTTAGGTCAACTGTTATCTGTTATTGTATTTTTATATATGTATATAGCCTTATACATACACACATATATATATACCAACATGTACACATTCTAATTAGAGTACTTAAGAGAATCAATTGAAATGGTTTATTAGTGTATTTCTTATTTGAATATGAACTACATTTTTGATGTAGAAGTATAGGACTTATTGTGGGGAGCACAAAATAAGGGTAGATTGTATATTTTTCTTACATTTCACTTTATTTGGATATATTGTTGAAGTTTGACTAGAACTTATTATCCTCAAAACTATCTTATTTAAAATAGAGTACAAAATCATTTACATGCTTTGAATAAAACTAGAAAGAACATATTTGAAAGATAAAAGACTAAAATTAAACTTTAGAAAATTAATATGTGAAACATTTCTGTAAGTAGTTGAATTGTTTATTCAAGAATAGCTTAAATTATGGAACTGTACTAAAGACATTATAAAAATATAAACTTAAACAAAAGCAAAACACTATTGTTTTTTAATTATCACCATGCTTGCCATCTTCAGACATATTGTTTGGTAAAAAAATAATCAATTAATTCAAATAATATTTGGTACGGTTTTATGATAGCCATTTTTATAATAATTATTTCATATTCACTACGTATCCAATACAATAAAAGGATACAAATCATATATTGTAATCTTGATTATTTTTAAGCTACTAAATTGATACATGAGAGAACAAGGTCACAATATAAAAATATATACTTTAAAATGACCTTGTTATTGAAATTCTTCTTGTTAAATAATTTTTTATTCATTTATGTAATAAATTGACCAGCTTTTTATTTTTCCTTTTTTTATTATATTTTATTGATTATACTATTACAGTTGTCCTGATTTTCCCCATTGGCCCCCTCTTTCCCCCACCTCTTACTCCCTCAGGCAATCCTCCCCACCATTGTTCATGTCCATGGCTAAATTGACTAGTTTTAAAACAAAAGTTGGAGAACAAAATTAATACAATTTTGAATTTAACTTAAGTTTTTTTATATAGGAGGTATACTAAATAAACATTTTTATAAAATCAAGCTATGATTTACATACTAATAGTTAAAATATACTGAGTAACTTTGTTCCAGAAATGTTGGATGGCAAAATAATAAGACTGGTAATTTATTATCTGACAGTATTCTTGATAAGAACAGCAGAAGCACAGAAATAGCAAGTAGTTTGCCCCAAATCATCAAGCCAAAATTAGGGTAAGAAAAGAATTTGAATCCTGACATTCTGACAGAGCTTAAGCTACTTACCACTGGTAGATATACCTCTGATGTGACTCAATTTTTAACAAAGTTTGGGGAAATAACTAGAAATATCTTGACTAGACATTAGACAGAATTATTGTCAAAAGAGATAATAGGTATTTTATTTAATGGACTCAAATTATAGTGACTATCAATATAGTTTAGTCACATGTTTAAGACTCCACTTATCTGTTGTAACCCTAGGCAACTGAATGGCATTAACAAATTTCCATGTCTTCTCTAAACCCCTACCATCAGAGGGTTTATTCTAACATACCTTATATTTCTAAGTCTTGCAAAGACATAGTTTAAAGCATAACCAGTGCTTGCTGAGTACACTTTATTCAAGACTATAGATATTTTAATTAAATTATGTTAGCCTTTTCACCTAAAGCATAAAATTTGGTGATAATTACATTTATAGACTCAGTATACATGTTACTGGTGCATAATGTCCTTCCTGCTATAGAAATCAGCCCAGGATTGCTTAAATTCCCAAATTGTATTTTACAATCACAAAGCAGCAAGATTTTCTTATAGGACAGAATCAAAGTGCCAGATTAATCTTCATATCAAACTCTACTTAAAAATATACTTTTTAAAGACAAGTTTATCAGAATATAAATAAAAACCCAAGCTGCTCATACATCTAACTCTTCATTAATTCTTAACTTTTTGAAATGTATAATCACCACATAGAAACATGAACAATATTTTGAGGAAAACTACAGAATCCACATTGACCACAACAGAACAATTACAATGTGTAGAGTGCAATTCAAAATTATTCTACATACCAAATATCAAAAAAAAGTGACCCATTGTCAAATGAAAAGTCAATAGTAGGCAACCAAAATGTGACCTAAATGTCAGAATTATTGGAAAAAACTTCTTCATAGCAAAATGAAACCATTAAAAAATGAAAAGGGAACCCACTGTATGAGAGAACACATTTGCCAATGATACATCTGATAAAGGGATAATCTCCAAAATATATAAAGAGCCCATACAACTCAACATCAGGAGGGACCTGAATAAACATTTCCCCAAATAGCACATACAAATGGCTAAATGACACACGAAAAATGCTGAACATCACTAATCATCAGAGAGATGCTATTTAAAACTACAAAGATGCATCACCTCACACCTGTCAGAATGGCCATCATCCATAAACCAACAAACAAGTGCTGGTGAGGCTGTGGAGAAAAGGAAACCCTGGTGCACTGTTCATGGGAATACAAACTGATGCTACCACTGTAGAAAACGGTATGGAATTTCCTCAACAAATCAGAGATGAAACTACCTTTTGATCCAGTGATCCCACTGCTGGTATTATACCCTAAGAATCCTGAAACTCCAATTCAAACCTGTGCACCCTGATGTCCATAGCAGCATTAGTTACAATAGTCTAGTGCTGGAAACGTGCCCCTTAGTACACGAGTGGATTAAAATGGTGCAGTATATTTATACAATGGAATACTACGCAGCCAGAAAAAGAAGGAACACTTACCTTTTTTGAAAGCATGGTAGACTGGGAGATTATTATGCTTCATGGAATAACCCTGTCAGAGAAAGACAATGACATATGATCTCATTTACATATGGAGTCTAATGAACAAAATACACTGACAAACAAATGAAAACAGAGGCGTGGATAGAAGAAACAGACTGATGGCTATGGAGGCAGGGACTGGATGAAAGAAGGTGAAGGGCTTAGGCAAAGAACATACATGCAAAACCTACAGGGGGAAAATGAACCTTAAAGCAGTTATTATAAATATGCTCATTTGGATAAAAGGAACTACACCCATAAAGAAGAACAAATTGAAAGTTTAAGATCTAAAAGAAGAAATATAATACATTATATATGTTTAATATTAAGTATGTCACATGTAATGTATGATAACACAAATATAAGAAAGCCACCAGATGAGAAATCTAGAAGCAAATCATGTATTTATTATCAGACAGCCTCATAGCAGAATGGTGATGGCAGATGTAAGTGCCAGTGAATTTGAGATGAATCAGGTGAAATTATCTTATGTGAATAACAAAAATTTTGAAAAAAATGTATGAAAACTTAAGAACATGTGACCAGTAGAAGTCCAATAAATATAGATTAAAAACACAGATTTGAGTTAAAGAGGAGCAAAGTTTGAGGGGAAAAAGTAAAGGAAATAATAGCTGTAAATCTACCAAATATGAAATGAGACATAATTTTACTAATTTTAAAAGTTTAGTAAACTTCAAACAGAAAAAAATACAAAATAAATTAGGAATAGGAACATCAGAGGCAAACTGGTACAAAGAAATAGTGATGAGGTTATTTTGAAAGTGATGAGAGAAACTTGACATTTTCTTGTCAAAATAATATTAAAATTTACCATCGAATACTTCTCTTCAGAAACCATGGCAGCCAGAAAATGGGAAAAATCATTTTAAAAATCCTGAAGGAACAAAAAATCTTACTGTTGACTCAGAATTCTGTATCCATTATAAACATCTGAAAAAAATAAGAGAAATAAAGACATTTTGCAGCTAAAAAGAAAATAAAACAGGATAACTAAGAGAGTATGACAACAGCAAATTTACACTAGAAAATTATGTGAAATGAAATTGTATTAAGCAGAATCATAGCAGTTAAAAATCAAGATTTTAGGGGAAGATCAAAGAATTAATATGTGGTAAACATTTAGGGAAGGAATATTTTATCTTACTTTTTTATGCTACTTTAAACTGTTTAATGCATATATGACCATTATAATAATAGGTGCAATGGGCTGTAAGTTTTTAATAATTAAATTCATAATGACAACTGTAGCATACATAATTTTCTGCATTTTATTGTGAAGTGACACAGAATAACTATAAGTACATTGTGAAAAGTTTAGAAGGTATACTGTAATTTCCTGAGTAAGCACTAAAACAAATAATACAAAGTTTTATAGCTAAAAAGTCTACAAGCAAATTAAAATTAATTTCTAAAATGTATTTAAAGATTAACCAAGGTTCATCTGAAGATAGCATAAAGTTGTTTTCTTTTCTTACAATTTTTCATCTTCATTGATATAATAATTCCCTTGCCCTAATTACAAAAGAGAAAAAAACCAGAATGCCAGGTACAATTTTATCCAAGAAGAAGAAAGATGGGAGGAATCCCCTATTACTGATTAAAACTGCATGTTGTCATCCTATGGGCTTAAGAGTAAGCGTAAAGTACTCTTTCTTCCTTTACTGTCCCAATACCCCATGCTTCTCCCACCTTCACTCTCTAACACACACAAAATCGCTACTCTGAAAGTTTCTGCAACTGTAGGTGTGTTGTGGATAGATAACAAGGACTCTTAATTAGATTATCCTAATTTATAAAAAGTGATTATATATTTTCACAATTAAACTTATGAACAGTCTAGCCAGGGCTTTAATGTTGAGACAAGTTAGAGAGGTTCCAGTTACCCAAATATATATCTTATCGTGTTACCAATTCCATACAGTTTCTTTTCCCTCTTATTTGTGAAGCCTTCTGGATCTCCATGAGTTTCCCATAAAGACTCAAAGGGTATCAGAAGGAGGGTTTGGGGACTCTGAACAATCCAATGGTATACCAGTGAAGAAATCCTAAAGCAATGATACCAGGAAAGGAAGTCATACATTTGCTTTGTAATCTTAACCAGGTTCCTAATGTAGTTTCCCCATCTGTAAGATGAAAGGACTGAATTAAATGGCAATAAAAGTATTTTTAGCCCTGAAATTATATTATTATGATAATAGAGATCCTTGCTGGGGCGTAAGCCGTGTTTCACATGCATTACTTCATTTAAACTTCATTACAAACTGCAGGGGAAATATCATTATCTCGGTATTAAAAAGTATAAACTAAATTTCAAAGAGTTATCTCTTCAAGTAAGAGCCAGGATCCAAACAAAACTAGACTTTGAAGCTATAAACCTTGTTTTAAGATTTTGTGGGTGTTGGGGTATGTAATACAGAGTCAAAATGATAACTATTTTGTATTAAGTATTTGTATTGAGGTAGAATGGGGTCAAAATCTATTTGGTGATCCAGTAAACATGTATTAAATACTTGTTTAAGTATCCTAATACTTGAGAATGCTACCATGTTTATTTTGAGACTAAACAAAGATGTTTAAAAGTCTGCATCAATTTTTCTCTGTCATCCAGCACCTTCTTAAATTTACATCTTAATTTGTATTTGTGTTATTCAAACATATTTTAGATGTCTACTGAATGTGTAAGCATCATGTGATACTGAATGAGTAACTACTCATTAATAACATGGGTCTATAAAGTAGCAATGTAGCAAATGAATACAATACATCTATGTCTATATAGATAAATAATAGATATAGATTTTCATTATCATTATAAGCCAGTAATATGATTATCACTTATTCACTTCCTGGCACTGAACTTGGAACCAGGCGTAGACTCTCTGTTGTGATTCTGCTTCTAAACTCAAACAACTCACTTTATTTTTTTTGGCAGTGATTTTTTTCTCTTATGTCTGATGAAGGGATTGGAGTATATTATCCCTGGTATTTCTTTACATCCTTAGGCGTTCTGGCCAGAAAGTGGTGTGCCATGGGTGGAATGATGTCTAAGATGTTAGGCTTATTTCATGGAAATTTATTCTGTGATAAAAAGTTTTACAACTTTAAAGTTCAAAAGTTAATGTTTTGCAAAACTTTCTTTTTGTTTTGAAGTGACTGTAACTCTTGTAGAAGATGATAAAAACAAAATTTCTCTCAAGAAAAATGATCCATAAACCTTTTTTTTGAGAAGGAACTTGGATCTTTTCCATGAGACACACTTTAGGAATTATGTCTGACTCTCTCTCTCTTTTGGGGGGTTAATACACATATGGAACAGAAAGGTTCCATTCAAATTTCACAGCAAATCTGAATGAGATGTATGTTTCTTTTCTTTAATTAAATTTACATATTTTCATAAATGACTGATACAACTTAACGAGTTTTTAAAGAAAGTTTATGAATACCCTGGAAGGAAATAATAATGACAACATTTTCTAAATCTGTTTTTTATGAGCAGTAAATCAATTATAATTAATAGTTTGATAATCAGAAACATAATGAAGAAAAAGAAATTCTACTGGTAACATTTGAAAGGAACCAATGACTTATATTTTATTCCTCAGCCATCATCATTTGACAATTTTTTTTTTTTTTACATTTAAGGTTTGGCTCAGTGTTCTTGAATCTCGTGTCAACTAGTTTAATACAGCATCCTTCCCCTCAAGCACAGATTAGTAATAACTGGGTCTTTGCACAGAATGCAGTGTTGTATAAGCAGGTATATTTAATTCCCTTGAAGATCAAAAACTGTTCTCTTATTGGAGTTATTTATGGAGGAAAAGTACGTAACAGCCACAGTCCAAACTGATTCAGAGTTTAAATATAATTTTAATCAAAAAGCAATGTTTAAATCCCATGTAAATGTTTCTTATTAAATCCTAATGTGTATGTACTATATAAATACTACACATAAATGATATGTCATTTTATAAAAGGGAAATTTTATAAGAGAATACTGTGGATGTTTTGGTGAAATTTTACTTTATTACACTTTAATTGGTGCTGCATAAATCATTTAAGAGTTATAAAGCAAGTTAATTTAATTATAAAAGACAAATATCTGTGCTATGTTATAACAATGTATTTTGTAACTTTAATTAAAAGCTACTATTTCACAAACAACTTACCTGTTTAAATAACAACTTTATGCTGTATATAGGATGAGCATCAAGGAGAGTGTTTTTTACTTCTGGTCTCTCAGTAACCAGAAATAAAGTACTAAACAGTATTGCAATCACCAAAGACTTTTTACTCCAGATACGCTGTTGGGTTGGTGATAAAGTGGTGATAATAATAAGACATCACACATTGACATAACACATTTCTTCAATTAGAAGTTGCATTATTTTCTGATGGAAAATCTCCATTCAACTGCAGTTTTCACTTCCCAACCTGTTGTTAGATGGCCAAGGGGAGAAAAATCAGAGAGCTTACGAAACAGATTATGAAACTGCTATTGTCAAGTTGCCTTACTCACAGTGTAGTTTTGGGGAGCTACAGGAACGATATGATATAGGTAGTCGGGGAGTCGGAAACAGATGCCCACTATGCTGGCTGACAATTATCGCAGAGATCTGCCCAGGATAGTTCCTAACAAACACACAGAGAAGGAAGTGGGATTAGTTGTGGGATATGAACAGTACAACAGAGGAAGAAACGACACCTTGATTGTTCTCGTGCGGGACAATGTGAAAGTTTTAAGAGGTTTCGGTGCAAAAACAAGAATAGAATGTGGGGTCCTCACTATATCTAGCAGGAATTTGATAAGTCAGAGTAGAGGTCTATGAAAGGAAATGTGGAATAATATCTGGTTATGTGTTTTTAACCAAAAAAAAAATATAAAGCTTACAGAGAAGGAGAATAGTCTATGTGAGAAACTGAAGACTAAACATTTTCCATGGCATATTTTATGTAACAAATTTTCGGATCAATTGTCATTATATTATGAACTCTGAATCTTTTGGGGGCCAGCATTTTTGTCTGCAAATCTCAAGAAAACTAACCTTTTGAGGCAAACAGGTATTTACTGAGCTTTACATGCAGCTTTCCTGTTGGCACTCACTCAAATACCATCTTCAAAGATCAGTGCTTCCTTAAGATATAATAAAATGTATTTAATATGTGTTCAAACCTTTCACAAACTAGCCCATTGTCATATTACTTTAAAAAATTCAATTACAGTTGACATTCAATTTATATCAGTTTCAAGTATATAGCCCAGCATAGTGGTTAGACATTTTTATAACTTACAAAGTAACCCCGCTCCGCGGTAAGCTAGCACCCACCTGGCACCATACATAGGCATTATAATATTATTCACTATACTTGTATGTTGTGGTTTACATCCCGGTGGCAATTTTGTAACTGCCCTTTTTTTTTCCTTACTTCCTTCACCATTTTTACTCAGCCCCTCAATCCCCACTCCCATCTGGCAACTATCAGTTTGTTTTTTGTGTGAGTTTGTTTCTGTGTTGTCTGTTTATTTTATTTTTTTTTATTCCACATACAAGTGAAATCATATGATATTTGTAAACTCACTTCAGATTGAAAGACACACATTGAAACTAAAGTATCGGAAAATATATTTCACACAGATACAATTTTTAAAGAACTGGGCTATGATATATCAGACAAAATAGACTTTAAAACAAAGGCTACAATAGGAGACAAAGAAGGAAGTAGTCCAAAGAAGGACTACTTCACATATAGTAGCCAAGATATGCAAGCACCCTAAGTGTCCATGGATAGACTATGGATTAAAGAAGTGATGCATATATGCAATGGAATATTACTCAGCCATAAAAAAAAAACAACGCAATTTTACCTTTTGCAACATGGATGGACCTAGAGGGTATTATGTTATGTGAGATAAGTCACCCAATGTCATGTTCTTAAAGAGCATTTATAATTTTTCCTTTATGAATTCTATATTCCAAGATTAATTCACTAAAGACAGTTCAACCAATATTCCTTCTATATTTTCTTTTTATACCATGCCGAATGCCTTCCTTCCTGCTTGTTTCATTTCCATTCATTTTTCAGATCCTGTAACACTGAAGTCTGCCATGCTTATTCCAAGCTATGGTTGTTACCTCAAGTGTCAGAGGCAAAATCAGACCTCAGTTCTGGAGTTTGCAAAGAAAAGAATTGAGAGCCATAAATTAAAATTACAAGAGGAAGTTTGTTTAGAAAGTTACAGAGGTAAGAAAAGTGAGCCAGCTGGGCTGCATAGGCTCAGGAAGCAAGTTACAGATGAAAAGAAGGGTCTTAGGAGCTCAGAAGAAGAAAAGCAAATGTAACACACCTGTGGAGCCGGGTGGGGCAGTGAGAAAAGGAGGAAAAGTGCAGACATGCTCCTGTGCCAACAGCGCCCCCTGGGTTCTTGATCTGGAGGGTTTTGAAGGCTGGGGACTTAGGGGAAGTCTTAGGGGAGGATGTCCACCAGCTTTATGCTGATGTGCCAAAATGAAATGCATTCTCCTGACTTCATCTGTCCATGAGTGTGGTTTGCACTAATGGCACTAATTGGATTTTTGTTATCTATCTCCTTGAATAGGGTGACTTAAGCTTTTTAGTCTATGAAGTGCTGGCTATTTAACTCAGTTTCCCTATTTCACTTGTCCCAGCTTAGTAGCCTGCCTCGCAGTGAGCTCTTTTTAAATTTTGTAATAGTGCTTGTCTAGGCGAGAAGAAGAAAAATAAATAAATGGGACTATATCAAATTAAAAAGGTTTTGCATAGCAAAAGAAACCATCAACAAAATGAAAAGACAACCCACTGAATGGGAGAACATATTAATGCATACATCTGATAAGGGCTTAATATCCAACATTTATAAAGAATTTACAAAACTCTAAAAAATATTTTTAAAAGTTTTCAAAAAAGAAAAAAATAGAAACTTACCAGCTGCAGATCTGAGTAGACACTTCTCCAAACAGGACATGTAGATGGCCAATAGACATATGAAGAGATTTTCATCAGAGAAATGCAAATTAAAACCACAATGAGATATCATCTCTCATCTGTCAGAGTGGCTATCACCAATAAACCAACAAGTGCTGGAGAGGATGTGGAGAAAGGGGAACCCTAGTGCATCATTGGTGGGAATGCAGACTGGTGCAGCCACTGTGGAAAGCAGTATGGAATTACCTCAAACAATTAAAAATGATAGTGCAACAGTAGTAATTGTAACATTCGGGAATTGTAACACATCCATCCCACCATTCTTTCGAATTTGTTCCTGGAAATACTGACTCTGACTAACATGTAGCTTGTTGATAAATTGCATGTTTTTTTTAAAAGTCCTAAGAATTAATTCAAGAGACAGACTCCGACCTTCAAGCACCCCAGCTCAGGGAAACTTGCCGGCCTTCAACTGGGGAGCCAGGGTGACGCGAAGCCAGATGACTAAACCAGGATGACACACAGCAGACCATCCTCTCCTTTATGGGAATGGATGTGCTCATCTGCACGTAGATGACTTTGCAAGCTCCTCCCTTGATCTCTTTGCTCTGTTCCCCTCTCCCTCCTTATAAAAACCTCTTTCTCCAGGGGGAGGGGGAGATGGGCTTTGGGGTGTGAGTCCCCCATCTTCCAGGTGGCCAGCATCTGCAAACAAACCACTTTCCTTTTCATCAGCACCTGCCTCTCCAGTGTTAGTTTTTACAGCAGCAGGCAGCTGGACCTGTACTTTCGGTTACAATTTAAGAAGACAAATAATTATCACAAACACACTCAGACATGACAGAGATGTTAGAATTATCAGAGAGACTTAAGCAACTATAACTAATATTTTAAAGACCCTGATGGAAAATGTGGACACTATGCAAGAGTGGATAAGTAATGTAAGGAGAGAGATGGAAAATTTAATGAAGAAAATTAAAGAATTGCTACAATAAAAAATAAAGTAACAGCAGTTGAAAATGCTTTTGATAGTGTGATTGTGTAGAAACCTTATTATTTTTGTTAAATAAACCATTCTCCTTTCTTTCCTTTTGATTCAAACTGACCTCACCCAGCACCCTGGCCCAGCTGCCTCACTCTCCCTTGTACAACCACAACCGTTAACCTTAAACTCAGGACAGTGAGGTTCTGACCAGTATCAAACACAGTTAGCAACAAACCCTGCGGTCTGTGGACCCCAGAGACAGAGTTTTACTCAAACTGGAGACGGCAAATAGGCCTCAGTTGTGTGCAGCCTCAGGCGCAGAAAATCGAGGAAACCAGACAAAGTGACACCTTGGCTGACCTCAGGACCAAGTGCACTAATCAGCTACTCTCCACCCTGGTCAGCACCGACCAATCAGTAAAAACCAGGACCCTGACTACGGAGGCTTACCCCTTTAGACCCCATGACTAATGATTTTCTCCTGAATGACTCATTACCTGGATGCCACTGGGAGTCAGGTGTTTAGCATTAGTTCACGAGTGTTTCCGGCAGGTGCCACTTCCTCAAAACAAAACCTTTCTTTGTTGCAAGCTCCTGCTTGAGCCTTGTTGGGCTTTGATGCGGGGGTGAAAACAAACAGACCCCTTTGTCCCATAATAATAGGCTCATCACAGACCTGACGCAACCAAGGACAAAAATCAGTGAATATGACGAAATGACTAAATTTCTAAAGACACTTCTGAAACTAAATATGTATACTATTTGCTTTTTAATCCCTGTTTGTAGCAGAGCTCCTAAAAGCCTTGGAAATTCCTAAGCGATGAGAGTGGTAAAACTGCCTTTTGTTATGTTAATGAGGTGAATTTTGGAATGCTTCTAGGTTAACTGAGGGACCAACCATGCTAGAGGAAGCAGCTTTACTAATCTTATGTTCTATCTACATTCTAAACGTGTAGGATTCGATGTAGTCTAATGGATTAGAATATGTACTTCATGAATAAAAATATTGATGGATATTTATTTTATGCAGGTTTATAAAAGTTTCTAAGAAGTCTGTGTATCATTGTATGCAAGATAATTATTCTCTATATTGTCTTAGGATAGCAATTAAAGTATTGTATTTTATTTTAAAAGAGCAAGAGTGAAAAACTAGCTTATTTGGAGGTAAAAAATATATATGAAGGGGCTTATCTTACTTCCTCTGTAAGAAGGTAGGCTCTGCTAGCACAATCCTTTCTACGAAAGTGCAGCGGTGAGACTTGATATTCCTTCCAAGCCTGACTCACTCTCTCCCTGTGAAAGTAGCTGATGTGATGAGTAAATATCCTCCATTTCCTATATCAGTTTCCAATAAACACCCACATGTTGAGCAGTGGGCATGCTCACCGTGTTAACTGCTTATGCATTGCAGAATCTCTTTTGCTTTCCTGGGTTATCTCTTACCTAGTTGCCTGGCACTCCCCTTCTAGGATGAATCAAACCCAGCAGGACCCACCCTGTGTAGACCAGTGAAAGTCCAAATGTTCTCTGTAAGACGACGGAGTTGTGTTCAAACAGCTGTGGTTACAAAGCGAGCACACTATATTTTTCCACTTTAGTTTTAACAAGTTTCTCTACAGCGTGGTATTTACTACACAACTGTCTGGTGCAGTAATAAAGCCAACTGTCTGACAGTCATTCCCTGCTGCGCGTCTGTGCCTTATCAGGGAGGATGCAGAGTGAGGAGGTCCTGAATGGTGGGTTGAATACAAACATCACCTTCACTAAAAATATGTGGTGGGTTTCATTTTGGTTTTTGATTTTCTAAGTTTTATTTTTTCCAGAAATGTCTTCCACTATAAATACGCTATCCATTCCTTAACCTCTGATGAGAAATACTTTCATAAAAAAAGAAACAATATTTCTAGCATTTTAATAAAAAATAAACTGATTTTTAACTTTTACAACTAATTTGAAGTTTAGAGACCTCTCAATAAATGCAACAAAGGCAGCAAATCTATATGAAAAATAACGGTTAAAAATATTGTTCAAGAAAGAACATTTTGCCGATTTAGAATTTAACTGTAGTGTCCTGGTTTCCTCGGTTCTTTTAAATGAGTTACATTAATCCAAGAAGGGCTGACTTGTTATTTTGTTTCAGCCAAATTTTTTAGAGAATTGGTAGTTCAGATCATTGGCTTTCTCAAAAATTTGCCAAATTAGCGGTACTTGTGATAATATCTCAGACTTAGCTCTCATTACAAACAAAAAGAACATAATGTATTTTTTAGGTTGTATCCAAATGAAGGTGCTAATTGCTCACAGTTGGATAATTTGTTTTCTATAATGTTACATAGCTAATATAAAACAGGTTTCCTAATATGTTTCATATTATGCAAAGTGAACTAATCTTAATATACAAAAATGTTTTAGTTTTACATTTTTCTTTATAGTGTAGCCTCAAGCAAACTTACTTTAATTTCCTCCATGGTAAAGAAATGCACCATTGTTACAGGGTGCAGCCAAGAGGGGGGATCCCACATAGGCATTTGAAATGGGGTCCGGAACTCAAGGTGTCCAGGAGATTTTAAGACATCTTCACCCCTTCCCCACAGGTGTGAGTTGGGGGAAGGGGCACACAGAGCAAGAACATGCAGGGCAGCTTTGCAGCTAATCCATGGCATGGTCATTTAGCATACCTATAGCCTTTGGCTGGTCACTTAGATATGCTAAATAGCTATGGCCATGCTCAAGGCCAGGGAGATGGAAAGGGACCTCCCCCCCAAGATGGGACCTGGGAGGCAGGTCCCCTGAGTTACAGCCCCTGCGTGGGAGCTGGGAGAAGATTGGCTCCAGGACATGGGGTGACACCTGCCCAGACCCACGATGGCGACCAGAAAAGCTGGAGAAGACAGCAGATTGAGGGCAAGTGTGCCCAAGTGTAGGAGGAGTCAGAAATGGGGCTGCAGAAGAAGATTGGTGCGGGGATTTAAACCCAGACACGGCAGCCATTGGGGGAGAACCACGCGGCCTGGACAGAGTGGGGACTCCCGTGGCCCTGGGAGAGAGGACCACATGCCTGTGCCAGAGTGGGTACCCCCACAGCTTTAGAAGGGGGAACCACCACCTGGTTTTAGCAGAGATCCTGGCAACTCAGCTGAGGGTGCCGGGAACCCAGGGAGGTCTCCCAGTCGAGAGGGAGGACTAACTGGGAAGAACCGGAGGACTGCCTGAGCCATGGACTTCTATTTCCTTTCCTGAGATACAGTACTCTGGACTGGGCAAAGGGGGAAGGAAGGAAGGACTGTGTCTATTTGTGGGTGTTTTTAGGGACTTTAGGATTTTGGTGAAGACATTAGGTCACTACTTTAAGTTTGTATAGCATTAAATAAACATTTCCTTTCCTTTTCACAAATCTCTGGCATTAAGAGACGTCTTTCCTAGGGCGGCGGACATAACGGACCCGGGGCCTTCTTTCAATAATAGTGTATCATACCAGCCCCCCCCCCCGCCCTTGTTGTGTTCTGTAACAACATTATCTTTTTTTGGTGTCGTCTATATATTCAGAGCCAAAAGTTTCATAAGAATATCAAAATCAAGCTAATGTCTTTTAAAGTACACATTCTGTCTTTAGACAACCGGCCTATACTAGGCAATCTCTGATTTTGGGCATTAACGAAGAAGATTGATTAGAAATAAAATAAAACTTTCAGATGTCACATTTTTAACATTTCATAAAATAGACATAAACATGAATTCTGCAAAGATAAAAAATACATATTTCTAAAAATGTTTCTTGTGATTAAGAAAACATGTTTTATACGTTAAGGCTTGTATGAATTAATGAATATATATATATGTACATATATATCGTGCTTAGGTTTTTCGCTTGAAATTTATGTCAAGCTTCACACTGTCTCAGTTAAAGCTTTGTTCTTCATCATAAACTCTCAGCACATTAGATTCTTATGTTTAGAGGACCAGTTCTGACAAGGAGAAAATAAGAGTAAAAAAGAAAGAATGAGAGGGAATAAGAGGAAAGAAAATGATAAATGGAGACACAGAAAATAAGTCAGAATTGTCCACATCCCCTGGACTTCCCAAGTCCTCCTTCCAGTCCCTAACGCATGCCCGCCTCCTGCGTCTAGACAGAAAGCCTTTCCATTGTCTGTCCAATGCTTAAGCCCATTTGAAGTCATGTTGATTATGTGCAACTAAAGGAAGATTAAATATTATAACACAATATATCTATGAAACATTTAAATAATGAATTCTACTTGTATTTTTTAAATCTCAGCAGTGTCTGAGTAACTAAGTAAATAGATCTCTCACATGGTACTCGGAGTTTAATATTCCTATGGCTACAGCTCCAAAAAGAGGAGGACGCCGATAACAGCATACATCCCAATACGGATGTGAGGCCAAATGTGTTGGCACAAACGGAAAGGCATCTAGGAAAACCGGAGCCCCTCGGCGTTTCCCGCATTGCTGTGGAGACAGCAAACAGACGAGTGGAAGAGGAAGGAGGAGGCTCACCTCTCTGCTGGGTCGAGCTCCCCCAAATGTGGCTTCACTTTTGGGAAAAATTTGATGATATTCTCCTGGTGCAAACGTCAGGTTCTTATTGAATTATCAACCTTTTAATTCATTAAGAAGACTGTATCACCCACCAAAGCCAATACATAAGGAATGAAGATGAATCAGTGACTTTTTTTAGAGTAAGTTAACCCTCTGTAATTCACTAATCTTATATGTTTTTAGATTAACAAATAAAAAAGTCTTTCAGAGTAGTCATTAGTATTCCCTCAAGCTTCTAGGACAATACAAGAAGTCAGTCAACATCAGGCATTAGAAATTTTGTGAGGGCCTTTTATTATAATGACTCACAGAGGCTTTGCTGATAAGGATTACCAGATAGCAAATGGAGAATTCTCTAAAGGAACTTGGCAGTGAGGGAACACACGGGAGTTGAAGAGTGAATACTACCTGGAATGTATTTCTACATATTTCCAAATAAGAAAATGTTTTCAGTAAGAAAGCATTTAAAATAATGTAGCCAATGATCTCTTCTGTAAGATGTAATAATTTTATATTAATTGACATAAAGATCTTTGAATATTAGTGTATCACATTTTTTTTAAAGCAGTGTCCACTGATCTTATAAGCAGGGTCTTTTATTTTTGATCTTAGGACATTCTTTAACATTTTCAATCATTTTCAGATGGCTGAAAAAGAAAAAATGAATTATTATTCACAACTTACAAAATTAAATATTTGTGATATAGAGAGCTCTGATCAGATCACTGGGAGGAGTAGGGAAGGTGGTAGGAGGAGGTTGCTTGAGGCAACAGTAAACAGCCTAGGGTGGGATTGGCTGAGAAGCTGAATGCCTCCAGGGCACAGGGAATTGTGGGCCAGAAGATTTAAAATAGGAAGGAGGGTGGAGACTGGCTCTCTGGCTCTCCTCCTTGAGGATGCCTGGATAATCTGCTGCAGCTGCCTGCGTTTCCCAAAGTCCAGTGTATTGAATGGGAGAAGGAATTCCAGGCACAGCCTAGGACCATGCTGGCCTGGCAGTGGATGGCAGGGTTACCCTTCTTCGGGTGTTTTAGAGGGGTGGGGTCTGAGCCAGAAGCTTGTCATTCTTCTAAAATTGTATAGTTATTGCATCTTATGTTATTTTAGTTTGTAAACTAATCCTATAGAAAGAAGATAATTAAAAACCAATGGGGAGGGTCATAGGGGATCTCAGGAGATAAAGACTTTAGCCTTAATTGATAGGCTTGAGTGACTAATGCTTTTGGAAAGCTGTTATTCCAAGATTGTGTAGCTTTTGAATAAAGACTCCTTTCCATTCTCACCAAATCTTCTCTTCTAGAATTTTGCCTAGAATGTTCTGCAGGCAGCAGGACCACATTTACTGTTTGGTAACATATGTAAACAACACACACCTAACTGAAGTTTGCATTTTTTCCACTTCTAAATTTGTAGTATGTTCCAAGGAAAAGTATCAGTGGTATTCCCTTAAATGAACTTCCTAGAACAAGACAAAACAAAACAAAAACTCTCTGATTTGTAGTGTTTCCTATAACTTCCATCTCTGTGACTGAATTCAAGCTACCAACGTGATGTCGCTGAATACAGAGTTAAAGAGAGATATCCCCTGAATTGTCTATTAGCAGCTGGAAGGGGAGGCTGAAGAACGTGATTCACAATTGTGGATTAAAAAAATGAAATAAAATTCATACAAGAAGAGATTAACTGATATTTGAATAAAAAGACAGAAATATATTTATATAAGAATGAAAAATGTATGATTTATTTTCAAGCAGTGTATTTTTCAAAAAATAGTCTTTCAGCTAAAAGGAGATTTGATGATAGGTATATGTGTGTGCGTAATATTTACCACCTTTGCCAAGAAGTAAGACCAGTTTGAGAGTTCACTTAATTTACAAGACAATAAGCTGGCATGTCACAGTTTCGTGGATGCTGGCAGAAGGCACACACTCTTGGGTTAGACTCCATGAACTTCGTTCAAAAGGTACAGCAAAGAAACTCTGCATCAACACTGTGTCAGTGGGCTTGTCCCCACATCTCATGGAGGGGCAAAGATGGGTCCAGAGGAGTCCGCACATGTAATAGATTTCATTACAAAAGAGGAGCATATACTTTAGGGAACCCTCAACTGTTATGGTGGGCAGTAAGTGCACCTGCCCTTTGGTCAGGCAGGAGGCATCATTCCTGTCTTTCGAGACAGCTTTAAAGAAAAGGCACTCGGAGCCTCTTTTTAATGATGTGCAGAAACATAAGAGACCCATGTAAATAACTGTCTCCCAAATCTATTACACGTACAGCTAACTGTTTTTACTCAGTTCTGTGTTTTGAAGGTCACAAACATTGAATTAGCAAATTATGTACCATTGCTCAGAGAGAAAATAGAGTTAAACTCCTTCAAGCTGCTGGTGACAATATTGTCATCAACAAATCAATACGTAACTGTTTTATGTGTATCTCTGTGTAATGGATCTTATTTAATATATAATAATGACTCATTAACATTGGACTCACAGCCATCTTCACTATAACTCTTGCCTGAACAAAGCTTATCTAACACAAGTATGACATTCTGTTAATAGGTATAGCCCATTGCAGCCTTTAGCACTGTGATCAGGACCATTTTAAGGAGTGAAATTACCCAAAACAGCCACAAAATCAAAAAAACATGTGGTGCATTAAGCAGACCATGAAAAGTACACATGTTTACAGTGTCACGGCCGAAACAAGAAGGTAGAGCAATACCTTGTTTGACCTCCTCTGGGAAGACAGCCACCTGTTAATTCAAATGTTTTCTAACAGCATGTGCCCTCAAATAACCATGTATTATCTGGGTTACATGTACACTTTAGCAAGAAAGTAGGTGGTAAATAGAGAATTCCCAGATAATGAGAATTGATTGTATGTCACTTAAGTATAATAACATAGATTACGAAGAGAAGAAAATAGTCTTTGTTGAATCCAGTTTTACTTACTAATGTAAGGGCACTCAAACCTAGGTAGCCATAATGTCCTGGTGAGTTGGAAATGAAGGTGTTCAAAGGTAAAAAATGTGTGGTCTCTGCAGCAAGATGCTACGGTTTGTGGCTGAGATAAATCGGCCGTGTATATTTCTGTAATCCAAGAGGGGCAGGGACTCGAATTAGGTGAACCTGAGAGACCCATGAGGTCCCTGTAGAGGACGAAGGGGGAATCTGGATTGCAGGGGAATTTCAAGAAGTTTGACTTTAACTTGTCTTACAATACTGAAAGACAGGCTTGAACAACAGAGGGAATTATTGATAGCTAAATTTTGGTGAAATTTATAGTTTATTGAAAAGAAAATGGTATAGTAAGCTTAAAATGTAAAAAACATGAAAAATATAAACTGAAATCTCTAATTAATTAAACCAGAACTTTAAAATACAGGGTGGGGCAAAAGTAGGTTTAGAGCTAGTACACAAAACACAGATTTTATTCTTATATTATTAACGAGTGTATTATTTCCCAGAGGAACGACTGTAAACCTACTTTTGCCTGGCCCTGTATTTCCTAATCCTTTCCATTTCTCTCCACTCCACTGCCTTCGTACTCTCACAAAGGCATGAAGCACACTTTGAGGCAGCTTCAATTTTCTTTTAGTATGAAGCCTTGGGCCCCCTCTTTTTCTATCTCATACATTTTTTTTATTATTGAAATATTTTATATCCCATAAGATTCACCCTTAGAAAATATACAATTCAGTGATTTTTTAAAGAAAATTCACAAAGTTAGCCAACTATCAGCACTTTCTAATTTCAGGATGTTGCCATCATCCAAGAAAAGAAACCCTGTATCTATTAACAGGTAATCTCTGTGTCTCCTAAGCTTCAGTTTCTGCAAAGAATAATTTGTTATCTATCTCTGTGGATTGGCCCATTAGGACATTTCACATAAATGAGATCACACATATGTGGCTTTTTATACCTGGCTGATTGCAAGGTTCATTCATGTTGTGGCATGTGATAGTAATTCAACTATTTTTAGGGTTAAATAAAAATGTATTTCATGGGCATATCACATGTGCTTCAGCATCCGTCATTTCATGGACATCGGGTTGTTTCTTGTTTTGCATTATTATGAATGATGCTTCTATGAATATTAGTGTACAAGCATTTTGCCTGTGAACATGGATTTTCTGTTATTTTGGATACATACTTAGGAAGGTAACTACCGGATAATATGGTAAATCTATGTTTAACTATTTTTATTTTTATTTTTGATTTTTAGAATGAGGGGAGGAAGAAAGAGAGAAAAATAGAAAAGCATTGATGTGAGAGAGAAACATCGATTGGTTGTCTTCCATGTGCCCCTTGAGACGGAGGACCTAACCAGCAACCCAGGTGTGTGCCCTGACTGAGAACTGAACCAGTGACCTGTCAGTCTGCAGGACAACACCCAACCAACTGAGCCACACCTGCCAGGGCTCTATTTTTAACTTTTTGAGAACCTTCTTCACTCTTGGCATTGAATTTGGCAAAGCTGTGACACAGGTAATAGAGGAAACCAAGGTAGCACATTCATTCCACAGTGTTAACCTGCCTATGGCAGGGAGGTGAGTTGGAGGTTGTTTCCCGGGGAAGTGAGAACTGTGTTTCGAGACTGCCACAAACCTGTTCAGAATACCGCATCAATGATTTTATTAAGGGCTTGGTTTTGTCTCCTTGCAGTGGTAAAAGAATGCTTGTTTCTGCAACTGATTGCATTGTCCACTTAATGGTCATATGAGGCTAAAACTATGATGTGTACTTAACCAAAAAGTTCACACTGTCAAAATATTCCTGGATACAGTGAAAGGATTAAATGAGATGATTATATTATTTTGCTATAAATATCTTGATATAAAGATATTTGCTTTCATGGATATGCCCTCTTTTGGTCATTTGATTTATACTAATTTTTATCAGTGATGCCAAAATATTTTTGGAAGGGGAGGATACTTTTAATTCTCATTCAGAATTTCCTGTTTGTTTTTGATATTGTGTGTGCTAACTTAATTTTATCATGAAACTTCACCACCTACAATATTTTGGATCAATATGTTCACTCCTTAGCATGTAAAAAGTTCCTCAATATGAATTACTGACTATATAAATCACGTATTTAACAGTCAAATTGTTAAAATTGTATTTCTTATTCAAATGAAGTCTTCCATTTGCGACAACATGAATGGACCATAAGTCAAACTGAGAAGGACAAATACTGCATGATTTTCCTTACATGTGGGATCTAAACCAGACGAACAAACAAGACAAACAAACACAGGCCTCAAACTGATGCTTGCTAGAAAAGAGAAGGGTGGGAGGAGGCTTGAAAAGTTGAAGGGAGTACAGCCAATAATATTGTGATAAGTGTGCGGTGACAGGCGATTGCTAGACTTAGCGAGATGATCTCATTGTGAGGTCTCCAAATGTTGAATCACTATGTTGTGCACCTAATATTATTACATACCAGTTATATTTAAATGAAAATAAATTCTTATTTAATACATAAGGCTGTTCAGTTTCTGTAGGCATTAATTCAGTGATTTGTTCCTCTTTCAAATATCAGAGTGAGGAAATGTTTAACTAACATTTTTTATAATATTTATTTTGTTAAAAAACTCATTTCGAGTTAGGTAAAAAACAAATGTGAGTATGTAACCACTCTTAATGATAGGTACCAAACCTTGAATGTGAGAACAAAAGGAAAATCTTCCCATCTCCATCACCTGGATGATAAGAACTTCCCCCAGGCAGCTGGGGCTGATTCCAGGAATGGTGGTTCCAGTTTCTTTCATGGTGCACAGAACCCGCATCATAGCTTGTCTCTTTGTCCTGTTTCCTGTAGTGTCACCTCAGTGAGAAATGAGAATCTCATTTGTTGCTTTCACAGTCCTCTAATTGTCCTACTCCTATATAATCAATTTTCTGCATTAAATTATTTTTTTGTTAAAATAAATCCATTGCCACAAAAAACTTCATTGTGTAGAATTTTCCCAGGTGTGGCAAGATGTTTAGCATTTTTTCTTATCCTTACCAATACATAATGATTACCAAAACATTCCCATACAGTTCAGACTTTTTTCCCAGGGGGTGGATAGTGTATTTAGAACCACATAATGGTTGTAATGGAGAAGTAGAGGAACAGAGAGATTTAAGAAAGATTTTAAGGTAAGACTACACAGGACCTGATCATGAGTTTTATTTGGAGTGCTTAAAAAAGAGGTTTCTGCCTCTGACCACTAAATGAATAAATGTGTCAATTACTGAGGAAGGAAAGCTAGAAGAATGAATATCCCCAGAATGGGGAAAAGGATATATTTTTTAGGTGCTATTTTCAAAATATATGTAATAGCAATGCAAAATTTTCAAATGTTTTTTATAATTTGCATAGTCAATTATAGAACTCTGAGGTAAGGTCCACACTGATATAAGCATTTATAATTTAGTAGTTCAGCCTTAGGAATGCATGAGATCCCCAAGAAAGTTTCCTAGTTAATAAGGGAAGATAGATTTACAAAAAGGGTAAATCTATCTCCCTACAGAGAGGGAGAGAGAAGTCAGCAAGGGATTGTTAAAATGAGAAGCCAAAGAGATAGCCAAAGGAAACAGACAACACAATGAAACAAAAACATTTTTAAAAATCCAAGTGTTGTATAATGGAAGCTAAGAGAGTTTTAAAAAAGAAGTAAATGAATAAAGTATGTAGAATGCTGCTGAAAAATTGGTAAGATGAAAGCTACTTATTGCAACCTGGAGGTCACAACTACCTATTTATATTTAGTTGGAGTCCTTCGACTGAATGGGGTAGAATTAAAACTAGAAGAAACTCAAGCCTATATGCTGCAAACATTAACCAACACAATGTTTAGACTTTTGTTTCTATGGCCAGTCTCCATGTATATAAAGTGGTTTGACATTTTAAAGTAAAATAAGTTGTCTTTCATAATCTGAATTATTTTAGTAGATTCAGGATAAATGAGTAGGAAAAAGATTGCCTTGGCCAATATTTTCAATCAACTCTAGAATTATCTGCTAAAAAAAAACTGTAAAAAACCAAAGGAAATGAAAATTTAAAAAGGCAAAATATATGACTAACCTAATTAGAGGCTGCAATACACAAGTGTACCTTTTCAAATATTACATTAAAATAATTATTGCAAGTAGTTTTAATGTTCAATTTTCACAGTTAGAAAATTTGTGTGTTGCTAGTCATGAATATTTTTACTCTAAATGTAACACTGACATCAGTAAGTATTGCAATAGAAGGAAATTTTACAGTCCAAAAATGTAAATGCCAAGTCATTGATTAACTTATTCAGATGAAATATTTCTTGATACTTGGCACTGTCTGCAACAAGGAGAAAGATGAAATTTCAGTAGCCATGCTCTGATAAATATCATTGCAATTATCTACAAGAGTTGGCACAGTGTCTATGATTAAATATGTGGGTGTGAATTAAGTCAAATAATTTTAAACTGTGAATTTGATTTTGAGACAGGTCATTAATTTTTACAGATCCACTAAATACAGCAAGAATCGCCTGCCCTTTCTAAGAAACAATAGGCTACTCAGAACTGGAAAATATCCTACATTTACCATAGTCCGGAGTCAGGACTCCATACTTCACTCTGGAAAGGACATGGAAAGGACATGGAAAGACTTAAATAATGATTGGATTATAAACTTAATTTCAGGTGCATTTACTTAGTGAGACCAATATCGTTGCATAAAAATGTAACTAGGCTATGCCTAAAATGGAATAATCTATCTTTTATATTTTTGGAAATGGATGATAATTTGATTGCATCACCATACAATGAAAATTCTTTGTTCATTATAGAATAATTATAGCTACTTATATATCCCAATTGGGCAGACTATTGTTCAGTTTGAACAAAAACTAAAAGATTACTAGTAAAATACGTAGATGAAAATTACTGTTGGTAACCCTTCTGAACATAAATAAAATGCTAAGTGTTGTCATGATTAAAAATACACTGGGTGGGAGGTGGGGATGGCTGGGGTGGGGAGGCATAGTGGGGAGAAATGGAGACAACTGTACTTGAACAACAGTACAACAAATAATAAAAAATAAATCATGACAATAAAAGTAAAAAAAATACACTGCTTTCTAAAGTAATGATGATTTTAGCTGACCACCCAGTTATGTAAAAAATTAACTCATTTAAAGTGCTATGATAATGTTGAAGAGTTTTGATTATATATATCCTTACCATATCATGACTGAATTTTCCCCTTAATTTAAAATCACTGCAAAATAGCATATGAGAAGAGATCACTCCCACAATCTTTTTAGCATGGATTTTGTGCTAAATTGCACATACATAACAAATAATATGTTTAATGAAAAATGTGGTTGTTGTTCCTGGACATGCATAATTTGGAAGAACTATGTTTAATATGTTATCATTTGAACAGTAAATGAGATATTTACAAAGTAGATAGAGAGGCTTTAGGAATAATTATGCTTAACTTTATAAGGACTGTAAAATTTAGGTTAAAATTGGAAGGTATTTTTTTCTGAGAAAGCTAAAGAATAATTCCCTGATTGTATTATGAACACTTTTAAATACGCATAAGATGAGCATTAAGAAATTAAATAATATATTGCAAGTTATTGGTGTTGGTGGAAATGTAAAGACTTTGGGCTTTGGATGTTTAGAGGGATTTCCACAAAGTTGGGAAAATGGGCTGGTCTTTAAAAATATAGAAGTGATATTAAGAGGAGGACTTCAGTTATTTCCAAAAACATGTGGAAACATGCAATAATGTGTTAAGAGTGGAGGTCAGAGAGGAATAATAGTATTTCAGAGGAGTGAAAAAGGTAAAAAAAATATACAAATGAACAAACAAAAAACAAGACAAATAGAAATCAAATGGACAGGCTTTGGAATATTGTGTTAAAAGACCTAAAGTTTTTGTCCAGTTGGTAAGAAGGTGTTGGTACAGGTTGAAATCAGGAATATGACATGATAAGGGGGAAGCTTAAAAACATTAATCTGGTGATAGTTTAGGAATGTATTATATCACTCTTTACAACAAAAGAGATTTAATTGTAGATCCCCATGGACTACGAACAAGAATAATGAGTAAAAATATAAAGTGCACTAATGTAGTAAGTTAACTGAGAAAGTCTACGAGCTTTTTCATGCAGAGGCTTGAAAACTATGTACTAAGAGCTTGTCACAGGAAATACTTTCACAAATTTAAAAAAGAATAGACATTGCTTCAGGGGATTTTTCTAGGAGAGTTGTCAAAATAGATAAGAAACTCGTAATCCCACAATGACCAGATATGCTTGTTTCCTTGGCACTGAGATGGTGCATAAACAATGAAATTCCTACATGTATCTGTCAGTCTGGCCTAATAAGTAGTTCCATTAACTTGGATGCCTACTCATACGTTAGGTTTGTGTGCTCTTTGGAAGTCTGACTATATCACTATGCAATTATGATGATATTTAAAATGCAAATTACCCTACAGATAAATATCTATAGGTATCTATCTTATATGTATACTTTACCACAATTTATCAAGTTCTTGTATTATATCTTAGTGTATGTGTGTGTGTGTGTTTTGCATTTGCTATACTTTTGTTTTCTGCAAGACACCTGAAAAATGTCATTTTCATATCTCACCTTATGTAGGCTTTGGAAAAACAAACTAGGTTCCCTTATTTTGCATAAACTATAAAGGAAGGCATATGAAAATCAAGTTTCCAGGTTCTTGCACTAAATTGTATTTTCATTAATGTTTTCTCATTTTCTTAGCCCATTTGATTATTTTCCAGTCAAGGATCATATTTTGTAATGATTAGTTTCAGAATTTACATTACTGACTAAATGTTTAAAATTTCATTTCCTTCTCTTTTCACATAGTCATACTTATTTGTACTTCTGTCAAGCAAACCACCCAAGGGGTAATGCAATTTTGATTGATTATGTATTTTAGATGATGCAAATAGTTCTATTTAATTATTGAGTACATTTTATTGTTAGTTAAATACTGATGGTATACTTAAGTATGTTTCTGAGATATTTCTTCCTTTGGTTATTTATAAAATAACTTTCTAAATATGCTAAAGTATTAGACACATAAATATTTATTGCTAAAATCTCTTCATTTTAAATTGTTTTTAAACATTGATTTTTGTCTGTAAGTCTTAAATTTCTTAATATTCTATAAACCAGAGGTAATTCTCAGTTAACCAGAATAATGAAATACAATGTGGTGTGGGATTTTAGAAGTGGTACTGAGTCATTTTTTACACTTACTATTGAAATCTTTAATATAGAATAAAGTTTCAACTATTTTACAGTGAAATAACAATCCAAATAAACAACTATGTCAAAGCTGTGAAACTGTCTGGATCTCCCTGCTCAGCACTTAGGTTTTCCTGTGCTGGCTGCCTCCACGTTGACAAGAAGCAAAGCCTGTGCTCAGAATATGAATCAGGAAAACAAGGCCACCGTAACCTTACATGTATAAACACTGGCATTTATATCACACACATCCACTGCTGTAAAAAATAATTAATATAGACATAAAAAATAGCTGAATTGTGAAGTTGTAATAAAAATAAATGAAAACATGTAAATGTTACTATAGTATCTGAATATAGAGAGAGTGATTATATAGAAAGTGTGTGAAGGCAAATTATGCATTTCCTAGAGAGATGTGTCTGCTATTAAGTTTGCTAACTGTTTTGTCAATAGTATGTGATTATTTCATTTTCAGAGACAGTAAAACAACTTTAGTAAGTGACTTTGTGACCATATTTCAGGATTATTTTTCTTTGTTAAGTAGAAATTGCTAAATTTAATTCAGCAACTTGAGAAAGTGTAACTCCATTAACTTTATGGATATGGTACCGAGATACTGGTTTATTTGCCTTGGCTAGAAAAGTCTCCCAGATATCAGCTTGACAAAAACAATTTTGCTATTGATCTTAAGGTCTGACTACTTAAAATTATTTCAGACATGTTTTTTAAAACTTTAAATGTAGGTATTAATAAATAGACATCTATGAAACACACACGCATTTATTTATTTATTTATCTATCTATATTTATTTCCTTGGATTTCCTGAATATTTTGCAGAAGGAAGTGAGGCACAATTTTTCTGTTAAATGCATAATCACATGGCAAGTTTTATCCTGAGTTAACTGAAAAGCAATGTTTCTTTCTTTCTCTTGGCTAGTAAACCTTTTCATGTTCCACCAAGACAGGCCATACTTTACTTTAGCTTTAAATTAAATCCTAGAAATTTGGAAATAAGGACAAAAGTTCTTTTTGAGGAAAAATATGCAGACCCTTGTCGTATATTTATACTCTCTATGAAACATTTTACATGATTTTTATTTCCTCCTTTTATTAAATATTGTCAGAAATGTAAATCATACTATAAGATCAGAACTTCATTTTAAGCCAAGCCTCTTTAAAACTAAAGCTGCTTCAGTAGCAAACATAAGCAGTTGCTCTGATCCTCTAGGAGGGCCAAAATAGACGCCACATTCACATTCCCCCCCCCAGTAGGGTCACTCATCCCAATGAGACTTTTTAAATAGTAAATCAATTTTCTCTTACTTTTGTCCGGATCACCAAGATATACAAAAATATATCTCTGAGCTGTTTTCTTCTTCTTCATAGAGACATACCTATTTATTTTTTTTACAAAATATTCACATTCTTTCTTGGGGCAATTTTTTTTTGTTTCATTTAATTCATTCTGAAAGGAATTCAACACTAGACATGACTTGTTCATAAGTAAGCACCCATTAACCAAAAAAGAGTTACGCAAAACCTGAGTCATTTTCCATGCAAAATGGGAAAGACGTTCAAGCATATGTGATTTTTCTATATACAGGCAAAACCTTCTATTACTCATCTGTCCCTGAATGTGTGTGGCTACATAGGACAGAACAAGAGGCATACGGAAGTGTATCAGTTAAAAAATGAGTAACATCGAGCATTTATTTTAAAGTATTTATGACATTTCTAAACAACATTCGTATGTTCAAAGGCATTTCTACGTTCTCCAGTTAATTGCACCTTCTCCCGTTGACTTCTGTGTTGCTTGGAACATGATTACATATTTGCTTTTAGCAAACATTTTAGGATTTTTATAAAGGCATTCAAATGCAGAAGGTTAAAAATAAAACAAAATAAAAAAACAATAAAATTACTCAATTTTTAGGAAAGATGGACTGAACATTTCATTTTTATAAGATTACAGTCTTGTTCTCCCTCAGTATTTCAAGACAAAGCACAGTTTCACAGTTGTAGGTAAATCACTAGAGGAAGGGAACATTGACTCAAAGAATAAAAGCCCTAATAATTCCATGGTTGCTTTATCCATTTATACTTTCAGCAAGTGGACTCACATAATTTGCAGGTCCCAGTAAAAGTAAAATGCCGGGCTTCTTGGTCATAAAGACTTTTTAAAATGCTGTGAAAGTACCATACAAAACTTTTTCATCCTTTTGGAGTATCTCTTTTTCAACTCGTTATGATGTTTTTATTGGTTATTTAATATTCTTCTAAATAAAGAAAAAGGTGAATTATTAACATATGTTTGCTGTTCATTTTTATATAATGTCAATTTTACAAGTACATATAAGAGCATTAAACTTAACTGCAGAATCATTGAAATGACACAACTTTTTCTTTTTTTTAAGATTTTTTATTTATTCACTTTTAGAGAGGGAAGGGAGGGAGACAGAGAGAGAGAGAGGGAGAGAGAGAGGGAGAGAGAGAGACAGAGAGAGAGAGAGAGACAGAGAGAGAGAGACAGAGAGAGAGAAACATCAATGTGCGGTTGCTGGGGTTTATGGCCTGCAACCCAAGCATGTACCCTGGCTGGGAATTGAACCTGCGACACTTTGGTTCACAGCCCACGCTCAATCCACTGAGCTACGCCAGCTGGGGCGAAATGACACAACTTTTATTTTGCTTCTGTACATTCGAAAGAAATACATTCGGCTGTATTTCTTTCCTACCCAAACAGTGATGGAAACACTACATAAAAACAAACAAAGTAGTTTTTATTTAATTTATTTATGTGTACACACAGCACAGTGTAAATTTGGATTAATGGTAACAAAAAGGAACTAAAAGAAAAAAATATGTAACTTTTCCTATCTTTTCCATCCTTCATGAGAATGTTTAGGTGGCATGAGAAGATGCTTGAGTGGCCATCATTAATAAATCAACAAACCAGTGCTGACGAAGATGCAGAGAAAAGGGAGCTCTAGTGCAGTGTTGGCGGGCATGTACACTGGTGCAGCCACTGTGGAAACAACATGGAATTTCCTCAAAAAACTGAAAATGGAAATGGCTTTTGACCCAGCAATTCCACTGCTAGAAATATAACCAAAGAATTCAGAATTCAAAGGAACTTATGTACCCCATGTTCATAGAAGAGCTATTTACAATAGCCAAGTGTTAAAAATGGCCTGAGTGGCCATCAGTAGATAAGTGGACTAAAAAAAATGGTCGGAAATCTACACGATGGAGTACTATGCAGCAGAAAGAAAGAATAAATGCCCACATTTTGCAACAGGATGGGTGGAACTGGAGACTATTATGCAAAGTGAAATAAGCCATTCAGTGAAAGTCAAATACCATATGATCTCACTTATAAGAAGAATCTAATGAACAAAATAAACTAATGAGAAAGGTTGAAGCAGAGGCATAGAATTATGGAACAGACTGACAGCTGTAGGAGGGGACGTGGAAGCTGGTGACTGATTGAAAGAAGGTGAAGGGGTTAGTCAAGAAACATATATAAGGACCCATGGACATGGACAATGGTGAGGAGACTGATTATGGAAGTGGGGGGCGGGTGGACTGGGCAGAGGGAGGCACAGGAGCAAAAAGTGTGAAAAGTATTAAAGCATAAAAATAAAATATAAAAAAATTAAACTATACAGAACACATAAAGCACCAATAGCAATAAAACACAAACAACAACAACAACAACGAAAAAACAACAGATGATAGCTTCTCTTTGAGGCTTGTGTTACCTTTCTTTCTTTTAAAAAAAGTTTTATTGTATTTTTCCATTGCATTTACACACCTTATACTGTTCTACTCCTGCAATCACCACGTTGTTGTTGTCCATACTCATGAGTCCTTTATCCTTCTGCTCAATCCCTCCAAATCCTAATCTCCATCCCCCTTGGCTGTCTTCCTGCTCTCTATCTGTGAGACTGTCTCTATTTTGCTTGTTAGTTCAGTTTGTTTATTAGATTCCACATTGGAGTGAAATCACATAGTACTTGTCTTTCTCTGACTGGCTTATTTCACTTAGCCCAACATTCTCCAGATCCATCTCTACTGTCTCAAAGGGTAGAATTTTCTCCTTTTTTATGGTCGAGTAGCATTACATTGTATACATGTCCCATAGTTGTTTCATCTACTCATCATCTACTGATGGACACTTGGGCTGCTTCCATGTTTTTGCAATTGTAAATAACACTTGAATGAATATAAGGTTGCTTATGTTCTTTCCAATAGTGTTTTGGACTCCTTCACATATATTCCCAGAAGTGGGATCTCTGGGTTAAAGGCAGTTCCATTTTTAATTTTTTGAGGTACCTCCATACTGCTTTCCACAGTGGCTGCACCAGTCTGCATTCCCACCAACAGAGCAAAAGGGCTCCCCTTTCTCCACATTGTCAGCAGCTCTTGTTTGTTGATATATTGATGCTCACCATTTTGACAGGTGTGAGCTGTCATCTCATTGTGGTTTTAATTTGCATTCTCTGATGATTAGTGACTTTTTATAGGACTTTTAGACATCTGTATGTCCTCTTTGGAGAAGTGTCTACTCAGGTCTTTGACCATTTTTTATTGCGTTGTTTGAATTTTTGGTGTTGAGTTTTGTAAGTTCTTTATGAATTTTAGATATTATCCCCCTATCAGATGTATCAATGAATATGTTCTCCTATTCCATGGGTTGTCTTTTTATTTTGTTGTTGTCTTTTATTTTATTTTGTCTTTTCCTTTGTTGTGAAAAAATATTTTAGTTTGATGTAGTCTCATTTATTTATATTTTTTCTTTTGCTTCCCTTGCCTGAAGAGACAAGAGGCCTGTCCAGAAAGTATCCAGCAGTGTATGAAAAAAATAGAGAAATTTATTGCAAAAGATGTAACATAAAAGAAACATTGTACATAGAACAATGATTCCTCAGTCCCCTTCAAAGTAGGCGCTTTGGGTCCTCATACAGTTCTTCCAGTGTCTCTTCCACCATTCAAAACACTGCAAAAACCTTTGATGGGATCACCATTAGCTGCCCCATTATATTTTCTTGAATCACATCAACGGTCTGAAATCTCTTCTCTGTCAAAGGCAATTTTAGTTTGGGGAAAATCCCAAGTCACAGGGCACCAAATCTGGGCTGTAGGGTGGCTAAGTCACCTGGGTGATCTGATAAATTACCAAAAAATTATGCACAGGATATGATACATGATCAGACATGTTGTCATGATTAAGCTGCCAATCACCAGTCTCCCATAGCTGAAGCTTTCTGAGTCATTCAAATGATTTCCACAAAGGACTGCTTAAGCTTAATACAACATTTGATGCAGATTTGTTGCTCTATTTTCTCAGTTATTGTGAATGCAAAGACCACACAGCATATATCCACAATGAGGTACTACTTCCCAGGGGCAAAAATGGCCACCATAAACAAATAAACAAACAACAAGTGTTAGAGAGGTTGTGGAGAAAGGGGGCCCTAGTGCACAGTTGGTGGGCATGTAGACGGGAGGAGCCAGTGTGGAAAACAGTATGGGATTTCCTCAGAAAACTAAAACTGCAACTGCCTTTTGACCCAGCAATTCCACTGTTGGGAATAAACCCTAAGAATCCTGAAACACCAATTCAAGAGAACCTATGCAGCCCAATGTTCATAGCAGCACAATTTACAATAGCCAAATTCTGGAAGCAACCTAAGTGCCCATCAGGAAATGAATGAATTAAAAAACTGTGGTACATTTACACAATGGAATTCTATGCAGCAAAAAGAAAGAATAGCTCCTACCCTTTGCGACAGCATGGATGGAACTGGAGAGCATTATGCTAAGTGAAATAAGCCAGTGAAAGAGAAATACCATATGATCTCACCTATAAATGCAACCTAATCAACAAAATAAACAAGCAAGAAAATACAACCAGAGACATTGAAATAAAGACCAAACTGACAGTAACTAGAGAAGAAAGGGGGAGAGATAATAGGGGATAGAAGGGAAAGGGTCATCAAGGAACATGTATAAAGGACATATGGAACAGAGCCAAAGGGGGTAGGTTCCAGGGTGGGAGGTGGGGATGGGTGGGGGATGTGGTGGGGTGAAAATGGAGACAACTGTACTTAAACAACAATAAAAAAAAGACCACACGGTACACATGCTCACTCAACAGCGTCTACCACACCCACTGACTCGTACAGTGAAATCATCATTGTTCATACATGCACATTCCAGTCCACTCTCCTTGGCTTCCAGATTACATTGATGTCACACAAACTATTCTCATTATATTAACAACGGCTGGACTTTTCTGGACAAACTTCATCCTATATGCATTATAATATTGCTATGAGCAATGTCTGAGATTTTGCTGCCTGTGTTTTCCTCTAGGATTTTTATGGTTTCAGGTCTGACATTTCAGTGTTTATTCCATTTTGATTTTATTCATTTGTGTCATATAAGAAGGTGGTATACTTTAATTTTTTGTATGCACCTGTCCAATTTTCCCAGCATTATTTATTGAATAAACTGTCTTTAGCCCATTGTATGTGCTTGCTTTCTCTGTTGACTATTAATGACTGTAAAGGTGTGGGTTTATTTCTGGGATCTTGATTCTGTTCCATTGATCTATATGTCTGTTTTTATGCCAGTACTATGCTGTTTTGATTACTATGGCCTTATAGTATGATTTCATTTTAGGTAGCGTGATTCCTCCAACTTTGTTCTTTCTCAGCATTGATGTTGTTATGTGTGGTCTGTTGCTCCATATACATTTTTGAAATAGTTATTCTAGTTCTGTGAAATACATCTTCAAATCTTGATAGGAATTGTGTTAGATCTGTAGTTTTTTGGTGTAGTATGGGCATTTTAATGATGTTACTTTTCCTGCCCATGAACCCAGTATATGCTCCCACTTATTTGTTATCTTCTTCCATTTCTTTTCAGTGTCTTATAATTTTCTGAATCCAGTTTTTTGGGATTTTTTTACATCCTTGTTTCATTTTAATCCTAGGTATTTTATTCTTTTTGAAACAATTGTGAATGGGATTGTTTTCTTAATTTCCCTTTCTGATAGTTCATTATTAGCATATACAATGTAATTAATTTCTGGATATTAATTTTGTATCCTACTACATGGCTGAATTATTAGTTCTAGTAATTTCTTGGTGGAATTTTTGAGTTTCTCTATGTATAGTATTATGCCATCTGCAAACAAAGACAGTTTTACTTCTTCCTTTCCAATTTGGATACCTTTTATTTCTTCTTCCTGTCAGATTGCTGTGACTAGGACTTCCTCCACAATGTTCAATAAGGCAGATGAAAGCAGATATCTCTGTCCTGTTCCCAGTCTTAAGGGGAATGCTTGTCATTTTTGCTCATTGAGTATGATGCTGGCAGTGGGTTTGTCATATATGGTCTTTATTATGTTTAGGTATGTTCCCTCTAGTCCCACTTTGCTGAGAGTTTTTATCATGAGTGGGTCTGGATTTTATCAAATGCTTTTTCCTCATTTGTGCTTCCTAGAATGCAACTGCCTTCTTTCTGCATTTGAATCAACTTTTAGTTCAAACAAAAAGCATGCCTCTTGCAGTTCTCCTGGTGTCCTATTTACTCCTTGATAGCACACTTATTTCTTACTGACTTGGTGTCTTACTAAACTGTCATGCATTGTGAGTCCTCTGGAGGTGGGTGTTTCTGGAGCATCACCATATGAAAATAGGTTGATGAAGAACATTAGATACAAATACTGTATCTGTATCTCTCTTCTAACCATGCACTTGTGCCCATTCAATTTCACTTACAAATCACAAATTCAGAAAAAGAACTATTAAACATTTCAAGATGGTGCAATAAGACACCAGACCAAATACAGGGTCATTCTGAGTTCAGGGTCATTTGAGGTTGCACCGACTGTCTGCCCACAAAGCCAAGACTGATTAGTAAACATGGCATTGTCTTCTACTCTTATGTCAGATCATTTACTTTCATGAGCCCACGTCTTCTCATTTCTTGGGTAGTTGCCTATTAGAGAATTTATTTCCCTCTATAATTATAAGATCACAAAAACTGTGACAATTAATCTGTAATCTGTGCAAGAGAAAACAGCTTTAAATATCATAATTCAGTATGCTGATTTTATCTATTTCCACTAATTTTGTTATGACATTCACCTTCATCACCTGCTCTGCCTGGTGCTATTGGATGCAAAGCTTCTTTTGTTTCTCAAAATGTGAATACCTTACTTGCTCTTCGAGGCAAGTAAAATAAATGTCTAACTGTGAATTTTAAAGTGAAAGGTTTTCACCACACATAAACTATTGAAAAATTCACAGTATATTCAGTTTGTCCTGTATCTTTGACTTCAGAGTAATAAGAGCCAAATTGTTAAGTTTTTATTTTTTGTTATTTAAACTGTTTCATTCCCATTGGCATCATGCACCACCTCAACCAGTAGATATGTTTAAGGTGCTATGTCAGCTATGATTAAGCGGATGCCTTTACATCTTCGGCATGTTGCTGACATATTTAACTGATATTCAATGCCTTCATGGTTTTATAACTGTAATTGCTCTTCTGCTAGGATGTTTCAGTCCTGGTTGAGTGTAAGTTTTTAACTTATTTTTTGTTTTCTTTTGGAACTTACATTTGTGATATAATTTCTGACAATTTTCCTGAAGTCAAAATGTGAAAAATGAAAATTATTACAAAACAAAGTAGCTTTCGGCTTCCTTCCTAACCTTGCAGAGAATCACTGATGCTTTTTCTCTAAGGAAAATATTTTGTCAGCCTTCCAATTTTCTTTTCATTAGAAAGCAAGCCTATAACCATTTAGGCTCACAAAGACTTTCAGACTCCAAATCTTATAAGGGAATTTTTCAGTGGCACTCAGACTTCAAATATTTTCTTTTCAGTGACCCTATGATTTTATCCATTGTAAAGGTACATTGTTTTTCCTTGAAATTCCTTTAAGTGGATATTTTGCATGTGGTCTAATTATCTGACAATGATTAAATTAATAGGATCCATATAAATTGAATTTTATAAAGTAAATTCACTACAATGTAGAGGTGGAAATGATCAATATTCATTATATCAAAACTTTATCACTGATTTTTAGTCCAGATATATTTTTTTAAATATAACAGAAATTTAATATTTTTGCAGATGCAATATTTCATTGTAAAAATGCAACTACAGTTTTCAGTGTTATAGTCTTCAGGGATAAACCAGTTCAGTGAGAGACATATGCTGTAAATATAATTAATTTTGCTCTTTAAAGTTATGCTATTTTAAATCCTTGCAGTTGGCTTCCCTGCTAAATCATGGCTTCTTTGGTGCCATATAATTTTGAATTGTAATTGGTTAGGTCTAGCTTCAATCACAAACGATTTTAATATTCACTTTTTCATAATGGAGTAACTAAAATAGACATTACCAATGGAGGTAAGATGACATGTGTTTCTTTGAGTCTACTGATTGGCAAGGATCAGTTACCTGGTTTAATCATAAACCTCAAAGGTCTTGGTGGTGGACAATTTTCTTGGACAGGTCATAAGGACAGGGCAATTAGAGGCCTTTAGAGCACAAATATGTCAGAATCGGTGAAGTGCAGTGATCTGCAAAACACAACGTAAGCGAGCACATGAGGAGGAGATGGGCTCAGTCACCTTAACATTTCGGGTAAATGTCACCTGCTGTATAACACTGGGGCAGAGCTGTTATAGAGGCATTCACAGTCCAAACTAGTAGTTGGTGAAATGCAAAAAAAAAAAAAAAAAAAAAGTAGTGTTTGTGGGGAATGTTGAACATGCGCAAACAGTGGTGCAGTATAATTGGAAATAACAAGTTTAGTATTAATTCTAGAATTAATATTAAAAATAATCATACTCAATTTAAATAAATGTACCGGTATTTAATTTTAACACAGTAAAGTGTGAGTAATCATACAGTGGGAGTTGAAAATCATAGGTAGTCCGTATTCGTTTGCAGAACATGCAGGAGATTTTGCAAATTGTGATTGGGAGATAAGGTCAAATTTACCTATTCATAAATTATACTTCTTCCCTTTCCAAATTCACACATAAATTTAAATTTATAAAGTAACTATGAGATTTTGTAGATTTCTAGCTTTTGGAGCAAAAAACATCAAACAACATACCAACACTCTACTGAAAACAGTTTCACTTACTAGGTTTATCAATTTACAGACAGCTTTGGTATATATTTGACTAAGCTAAAAATTAAATATGTTAATTTCACTACAATGTCAATAATTTTACCTATTAATTGACATGCACAAATACAATAATTACCTAAAGAAGAGATGTTTTCTTATTCTAGACAAGCTCAGCTGCATTTTAAATTTCTCCAGATTTCAGGTGCCCCATTACAATTTGTGTCCACTATTTTACATCACTGTTGTAGTAATTCACAGCAAACATTAACCTTTGTTCAAGGCCAAAATAGTTATTGGCCCAATTTTGAAAGCACAGTTTTCATAATTTGTTACATTCTCTCTGATCCTCATTTTGAATTTGAATAGGTCTTTTGAGAACTACGTTTAATTGTCTTCTCACACGTTCACTCCTCTACCTTACAGTTCATTCTTCTTACTCGAAATAATAATTACATATATAGAAAATAACATAGACATTTTTAAGCCGTGGAGGTTGGCAATTAACTTATTTTCTATTAGTGAGCAGCTCTATCATTTGATTTATTCTTGACATTGCGATACAAAGATTTAGGTCTTTTTTATTGTTGTTCAAATACAGGTGTCTCCATTTCCCCCCCTCCACTCTCCCGGGCCCCACCCACCTTCATCTCCCACCCCCAATCCTACCCCTTTTAGCTTTGTCCGTGGGCCCTTCATACCTGTTCCTCGACGACACTTCCCCTTATTGTGACACAAAGCCTCAAGTACTGATAATGGGGTAAAGAAGATTAAATCATGATGACAGAGCCATTTTAAATCCTAGTCTTCAAAAAAGCCAAGCATTTGACAATACTGAATGCCTACTTTACTCCATACACAAAGAGTATTTGGCTTTGAAGGTTTAATAACAAACCAAAGTGTGCTTGAATTTAAAGAATGTGTAATGAAATGAAGAAGGCATATAATAAATAGAAAAAATGGTAAATAGAAATACATAAGGTTGACACAGAATCTTCTACTAGAATTTAATAAACAATAGCCAATTAAGAATGCTTTTGAGTGCATGAACTATGCCTACTAATTTTATCTAGTGTGTAAACTATACTTCTTTGGAAATGCCATCGCATTTTGCATAGCACTATATAATATAAAATCATCAACTACTGTAATGCATTTAAAAAATACCTTAGTTATCTTAAAATAAAAGACCTCTTAAGGAAGCCAATTTTAAAGTCAGAAGCATGAGGAAGGGTAAATATTATTGTTATATTACTTAGCTATACTTAACACCAAATGTAACCCAGTCAACAGAAAACAAAATAGTCTTCATTCAGCCAAATCGCTCCTACCATAACTTTTTAAATTCCAAGCGAGGTAAAAATAAAGTGCTTGGATAGATATCAAGGCCATGTTCAGAGATGTCAGGCATTTGATGTCTAGCGTGGAACATTGGTAGAACTTTGATTGCCACCAGTTTTCTTTGTTCATGACATCTGCTTCCTGTGGAACGGGAAAGTGGGGACAGATGCAGAAATAAAGCGCAGGACATATATTAGTTGTGACAGCGTTCCTGAAGTTCTGAAACAACAGTGTTTAAAAGTCAGCAAATGATCATAGGTAATAACTGAATCTGTTAAAATACACAAGCTAATAAACAAAACAAACAAAACAAAAGAAAACCTTTGGGGTAGTCATACAGCCTTTAAAATGTCAAATGAGAAGACACGGGAAGTTTGTAAATGATTAAATAATAGCGAATTATTTAGATTTATAATTTCACATGGTTTTAAATGAAATGGTGTGGTTTAACTTAAGAAAAGAGGAGCAGGGATATATTTGTTAACATGCAAATAACTATAGTATTTCTCTCTCCACTTTCCTTAAAATAGGAGATATGGCAAAAGTTAATTCTATAAACAAATACTACTACATTTTGAGGTTTTGGATCAATATACCTATTGATCGTTAAGAATGTGGACTTTACATTCAGGGGATGGGTAGGACTGATGCTGGGACAATGGTGATGGTGACCAGGCAGCCTTCACAGGGCTTCTCCACTTAGTAGTTTTGTGACCTTAATTCATACATATAAAATCTTTATTTTTTATGTTTAACTATAGTTTAGTTTCAATATTATTCTGTATTAGTTTCAGAGGTTTGGCAGAGTGGTTAGACAATCACATTCTGCACAAAGTGGTCCCCCAATATTTCAAGTATCTGCCTGACCCCATGCACGGTTATTACAATGTTATTGACTATGTTTCTTATGCGGTCATTTACATCACTGTGGCTGTTCCGTGACTGCCAGTCTGTACTCCTTAATCCCTTACCCCTTTCACCCAGCCCACTGACAGTCCACCCTTCCGGTAACCTTTTCAGTATGTTCTCTGTATCTATGAGTCTGTTTCTACATAGTTTGCTTTGTTCTTTAGATTCCACACTGTCTCTTAGTTTCCTTATATGTGAGCAAAGACACCGGGAATGCTAAAGGGTTGTTTTGCAGTCAGATGACAGAAAGTTTATAAAGAACTTTGTAATGGCATATGCTATGTTACACAAATATAACTGGCATAGAACAGGTGTTCAGTAAGTGTTTACTGAAAAAGAGATAAATGTACTACTTTTAGAAGTGAAAGGGAAGAAACTTTCAGTATGATAATGAATGTAAAGTCTGTTTTCTAATATTAACTGTTAGTGTTTTCTGAACACTGAAATAACTCCACACTGTGCCCTGCTGTGGAACTGTGCCTGTGTGCACCCTGGTTTTGAACTAGAACTTGCACAAGTGCAGATTTCTAATGAGAGATTAGCTCACTGACAATATTTTAATTTAGCATGTAGCTATTTTGACACTGTTTTTTTCTATTTTAGAAACATTTCGAACACCAGTTTTGTTCTCCATGCAGAGTTAGCATGGGTTGAACAATCCCCTTGCTAGCACGGCATCGCCATCCTGAAGTCCGATCGAAGTGAATGGGGAAGTGATTGCCGCCGTGCATCCTTTGTCACTCCCTTCGCACAAAGCGTCCTTGCCCCAGCGCCTCTCACTGCATACCAATCCATAACACATTCATCCAGTCAAGATTAACATGTTTATCCCACAAAGCACGGAGTCACTGTGAGCCTCTGAGCATTTATACAACGGCGTAGAGAGAAATGATATTTTGTCAAACAACAGTAATGCAACGTAGAATGTGATAAGGGCCTTAATAAAGACAACAAATCTTTCTGGAAACTAACGTTTATTGAATAACTACCCTAGGTCAGGCATTTGGCTAGATTTTTAACATACACAGCCTCGGCCTTATTTGATTTTCACTAAACATTGTGAAGTTGACATTGATATTAACATTTCACAGATCACAAAGAAAAAAAAAACACTGAAAGTAGTAGGGGCTATGGTGTCCCTTAGTATTCTGCCTCACTATCTTTCATTCAAGATAGACATCCATTATTTAATATCCATAGAACACCCTTAAATACCCATGGTGTCTCTTCCTCCTTCCTCATACCTACAGTCAGATTTGGATTTTAGTACTTTTTTTCATTTACATGCACTATTCCTGGGTAAATCTCTGCCTCCAGTTTTAAATATCTCCCCTCTCCTTTTTCCTATCAGTCAGGACGGCTCACGTTACTTTGTACAAAATCCTTCAGGGACTCCCTGTTACGTGAGGATGCAGAGAAAGCTGCTTTGCAGGAGACACTAGGCCCTTTGTGAGCTGCCTCCTCCTCCGGTTCCACTCCACCTCTCTCCTGCAGCTCCTCCCTGGGAACCTGATGCTCCCTCCTTACAAAACCATTTGCAGCTCCTGCAGTTTGTGCACAACCGTGTCTCTGAGCATTTCTTTTTGGCCTCAGTTTGAATTTCCATATTCATTCAAGGCCCGAGTCAAGTGTCACCCCTCTATAAAGCATGCTGGACTGAAACAGTGAGGCTCTTCCTACAATGTTTGATACCAGGTATCCTAGAGGTCCCCTAAATTGTGGTCAAGATTTGTTTTTTCAGAACATGGCTAGGCAAAAAGGAGTCACCGTATAATTTGAATTTCTTGTATCACAGGACTCCTTCGAAGTTTCCTATGTAGTCAATTGTTATTTTGGGAAACATTTTTGTGGCAAATACTTCTCTGAAACAGCTTCAATCCTTTATAACTTTAGATGCTCTTATAGGTGCCTAAACAAACTTGTTTAAAAAACAAAGTTGTTTCATGGCTGATTAGTTGTCATTCATAAATTCAGGACTTCAAAACGACCAGGATTAGTCACTAACAGGAATGATCCCCTTAAAAAATCACTTTTGAAGAGTCATGAGTAAAACCATTCTACAGGTAAAACACATACTTCAAAAATAATTGAAAAATGTGAGAGAGAAAGTGGCCCTTTGGATTTGATGATTGGAATACATTTTCTAGTGATAGCATCATACAGGATTTTTTAAATGTTGTTTTGCAGAAAACAGGCAAAAGTGAACATGAGGTACTTTAGGAAACTGTTAGATGACTCATAAAGTGGCCACCACTGTCTAAGTAGTAATGTCTAGGATTCACATGAAAGGTTTGAGAAAATTGCTTTATAAAAGATGAATATAAAAAGCCATAACTTTATATTAACATCTTATTTTATATAGAGCTATTTTAAATGTGGTCTTGTGATAAGTGGAATGATTGTATGCATTAGAAGTGTGCCCTCACCTACTTATTTTCATTCAGGATAGACAAAAAATATTATCGTTGCCTTTTTTGTATGAAAAGTAGAGAAGCGTCTTATAGTCTGTCATTTTTGGGACATATGTTGTATTTACTTTTCATACACTTACAGGGTTCTTCTGCTTTGTATTACCTTTTTATCGGTTTCTTGTCATTAATATGCCACTGATTCTTCGGTGAACAGGGAACAGAAGCTGCATAAGGGGAGGTTGGCTTGTCAATAACTGCTGTGACCACCGGTCTCGGAGAGTTCCGAACTCAGAGCAGGCACCCAATAAATGATGCCAGAAGGGATCACTAAATTGCTGTGTACGCAGACATTTCACAGTGCTTCATAAGCAGTGAACAATCTACTTTTCAACTAGGAATGCATTATTGTAACGAATGCTGAATAAATGAATATCACACGGTGGTTGAGCAGAAGAAGTCTGAATCAAATCCAGATTTGCCTTATGCTAAATCTCACAGTATTTCCATCGCCTCTGGGAAAACAGAGAATGGAGGATTATTTCCATCTCTGAGTGCGAGAGGTAGCTTGGAATGGAAAACATTAGGAATTTAATAAGACTGAACTAACATTTCGCACAGTCCCTCAACAGTGACTCACGTACTAAATTGTATTTACTCGCCAGTTTTAGGCCAAGAGTTAGTCCTTGCTGAGTGGGCACTTTAACCGACACATGCTGGTCTTCGAGTAGAAGTTGACCTTACACGATCGAAGCTGAATGACTATGGTTTTGCACTTTCAAGCAGAATCCACAGAAGCCTTTTTAAGTCAGAAAGTGTTTATCCCTTCTAGGTAGCCAGAACAAGAGCTCTCTATGTAAAGAACTTCAGTAAAACATCCATTTTCTTTAATCACTCTTCTGTAGCTCAGGGGGCCAGACCACTAAATTGCTGACATTGAAACACAGACTCAGCCCTGCACTGTCCCTTAGGAAACAGGACACCTTGGGTAGACCCAGGTATCTGGTGTCCACTCTATTAAGACTCACAACAGCGTATACCCAGCATATTTGATTCGGAGACGCAAATCAGCCCGTACTGTTTGCATGCTAGAGGCAAATCAAAAGAAAGACCTTTGCTGAGTCATTATATTAACTCTTGATATAGATTAACTCTTGATTAACTCTTAAGAAAAATCTAATCATCGTTTCATAAAAGTGTTTTATACTTACAATAGCTTCCTTTTTGTCCATGACCCCTGTGTTCCATGTGTCCACAATTATTGGTTTTTGGACTTGAATGCTCTTTGAATTTTAAAACCTATCAAGATATCTCCTTCCTTTGAATTTATATCAAGTGTTTGAGTCTAATGGTACAATCATGCAATGCCAGCCCATACCTCCTATTTTTAATAACTTGCACATATAACTAATTGCAACATGATGGAATCACTTCTGCTTCCTGAGGAATCGGCAAACTATTCTTCCTCTGAATAATGGAGGTTGTTGAATGTCTTGCACTATACTACTTTTGTGTGTGTGTGTGTGTGTGTGTGTGTGTGGTGTTGGCCTAGGCAGTTGATGCAATAGCCCCATGTATTTTATCTATTTATGTTTGTACCAGTTATCACAAAGGGCCTTGCTACCATTCTCTGATGCTAGTGGGGTTTCAATTCCTTTTCCTTGCTCTTTGGAAAATATCATGTTGCCTATTCCTATAATGGCCTTAAGCTATTTTTCTTACTTGGGGTCCTCACGATGTCAGTTACTTAGAGAAAGTCTCAGTTTCAGAGTTCTTGGTATCTCACAAACCCCGCCTTTCCTTAATCATACTGGTGTTCAGTCAAATGGCTTATCATTTGAATTCCTAGTAGCGATTTTGGAATAGATTTTCTCATTAATTATTCCAGAATGCATGAATTTTTATACCTCTGGTGCTATGTCATGAACTGCCTTCTCCTTACTGCCTTCTCCTTAATGTTATAAATAACATTATTATAATGTTATTCTACTTCCCTAATATGGAACAGACTGGTTCCTCTCTTAGGGAGACAACGAGAGTCCCATCCAGCCGCTTGGTCCAGTTAAGAAGTCTAGGATCTCTGAATGCTATAAAACCTAGTTCATCGGGTCTTGGAACTATTTCTGGACTCATATGTATGGTCTAAAATTACTTTTTCTTCCTTCCCTTCCAAACATGCACACTCAACATACAATGCTAAACAGAGTGAAAGTTTTCCTTTTCATTAGGAGAAAGGACAGATGAAAGACATACTAAACTGACTTGAGGCAATTCTGAAATCGAAAGGGAAGAAAAATGCCATCCATGATTTTATTAATCACCTTTAAAACAATTTCCAATTTATGGTATTGGCACATCAACTATACTCATAGGTGTGGATTCACTCAATTTGAAGATCTCTGCACATAGTTTTGGATTCTATGTTTTTAAATATGCATTTAAAATTTGACATTTCATGAATTTTTCTTCATAGATAATTATAATTTTAAAAGTGGAGGTAATTTCTACAAAATTAACAGTGATCTTTAATCTAAGGTATTAAAAGTTTAAAAGAAATTAACAACATCAAAGTTAGAAGTTCTGAAGTAAAGAGATAATGCTGCATTTTCTGGTGTTTGTCCATTTTTGTGTAGGTGCTGAACAATTCCTCTTTCTCAAGTACTGCTACTTATTTCTTGGTCCCACACATGCAGTTAAATCTGGTTGTGTTCTGTTGAACCTACGCAATATGTGCAGAAAAAGGAGATGTTAAATAATGTTTTTCTCTCAGATTAAAGTTTGCAAATAATGATTTTACATGACAGATTGCTACCTGAATTCTTAAAGTTTGTGTTTAATATGTAGGTGAAAAAAATAAATAGTCAGTTGGCTGGAAGAAGTTAAACAGCATCATTATTGCTTTGAGTTGTTATTTCAGAGAGACCTACCTGGTTAGGAGAAGAAAAAAAAATTCCCTGTATGCTCCCTGATAAAAGAGCTAATCTAATAGTTTTGATACAGATACATGAATGTTGTAGTCAATAAATAAAAGTAAAATGTGTATGGTATAAAAAAATAAAAATAAATAAATGAATGTCTGTCAAATAGATGGTCAGATAATCCAATGTCCTAGGATATAGTATTATATTATAAATATTAAAGAACAAAAACATTTGCCAAGATTTTTAAAATGCAAAGAATCTTTATAGTGCTCTTCAAAATGTGTCAGAAGTAAACCACTAGAGCCGCAATACATTTACATAAATGTGATGGTCATTTTCCTTAGTATTTGCTTGGGGGTGAGAGAGAGGTAACACAGATCAGAATTTTTTTTCAATACTGATTTGTATGGCCAATTCTTTTATAGTAATACTTCTAAAAGATTGATGTCACCCAGCTTTCCTAGGTCAGCTTGACTTTGAAGCTCTTTCTCCTGCATGAAACTTCAAAATAAAATAAAGAGCTGGGCACTCTAAGTGGGTGTCATATTATTCCATGGTAGAAAGTTAAATGGGAAGCATTAAATTTAATGTCAGATACATGATACAGTGCAGTGATGTTGGTTTAGCCAATGAGTAGGTAGGTGTGCTTGAAAATTATTAATTTCTTTGAATGTCTGTCTTTGCCTGTAAAATGGGGATAAAGAATAAACTTCAGGTATTAAATATATGTATAATTACATATATATTTTCAATGGACTGGAATAAAAGACTTAATAAATGGGTGCTTTTATGATTTTTTTTTCTTTTGCACAGTGAGCACTCCTTGCAGGCAGTGGTTTTATGTCAAACAGCATAAAATGCATTATATTGTCTGTAATAGATGCATACACTCAATGAGCTGGGACATTTTTAAAGTGGAAACACTGTACTTTATTGTTTTAAATATAAATGCAGGCGAGCATTTATCTCTTTTCTAAAAAAGCACACTTTTTCAATTTAACATTTTCTTTTATTAATTTTGAATTAAGCTTAGTTTCAGTTATGAGTAGAAATTGATTTTATACTATGTTTGATGATAGAATCTGAATATTATAACTCCTTATTGTATGACTCATATTCCATCAATTATATCAATTATTGACATCAAATTATTTTCAGCAAATTTAATCTTGAAATAAATTCTACTCAACTTTTGATTTTTAGATGATTTATAGTTTTGGAAATACTTTTTTTTGTGGTGGTAAATTTATTTTTGTTATTTTCTATTAAGCAGCATAAGATACTACCTCTTTTCATAACTTTTATTAATCATAACCACTCAAGCCAAAAATATCTTCTTACAAAAATCCTTTTTCACCTTTGTAGATGATTTTCATAATTTGAAAAGATTAATCCTAGACAACATCATGAACTTTAGACTTGGTAGAATCAAAATTTGATTTCTTAAGCTTAGTTACTCTCAGCAGAGTTAACTCTTGTTAGGTATAAATACAAATTGGTAGTCACAGAATAGCCATGGGGATGTAAAGTACAGTACAGGAAATGGGGTAAGCAAAGAGTTATATGCATGGCCCATGGACATGAACAAAGAGGTGGGAATTACCTGTGCAGTAGGGGGCGTCCTGGGTAGGGGGACAAATAGGATAAAAATGGGAAAACTTTTAACTATATTTTATTGAAAATCAATAAAATATAATTTAAAAAATAAAGAAAAATTTCTTTAAAAATAAAATAAAACTCAGTATTGTTTTTCCACAGAGATAATTCCAGGATCAAATAGCTTCACTGACAAATTCTACCAAATATTTAATTAAGAAATTACACCAGTGATGTACAATATTTTATAATATAAATAAATGGAATCTATTGAAAAAGAATAAAATGACTTTAATTTTTAGACTTCATCAATTTAATTTATTACATTGGCAGTATTTTAAAAATCAAATGTTCCTATTTATAAATATAAAAATTTCATAAAATTTAACATCCATTCATTAAAAAATTTTAGCAAAGTATTAATAAATTAATAGCTTATGAAATTTTATCAGGCTGTGCACTTACCATCTGGCAATTTTACATGTATACTGTGCTTCAATAAAAAAATTAAAACAATATGAAGAAAAATGAAATATATTCACTTTTGATTCACTAAACTTTTGGTTTTTGTAAGTTTTTGAGTTTAAGCAAGTTAGAAATATATAGCTACACTATTTGTTTTGCATTATTTCATCCATTTCTCTAGAGATACAGATTTTATTAGCCTCTATAAAAATCAATATAAAAAAATCAAATCAGAAGCAAAGGAAATTGATTTAAGTAGCATGCCTACAATATAAAGGAACTTTAATTATATATGGAATGTTTATACAAGTGAAATAAAAATATTCCATCAAAAGCCTTTTATACTGGGTAGGTGATTTCAGTACTGATACTAACGCATATTGGGTTAAAGAGATTTCACAAAACAGAATAGATTTAAAAAATGTGTTTTACTGGAGAAAAAGAAAAAGAAAGTTCATCAGCATGAGAAATACATCTGGGTTCCCATGCTCCATATCGTTTCATAGAAATATGTTTCAGGTCAGGGCCTCTGCTGGGTGTGGGTGAGCTTAGTTGTAGAAAGAAGACCAAACTCTGTACATCTTCCTGCAGTGAGGCAACAGGAGAAAATTGCCTTGTTCAAGCAGAAATAAAGCAAACTGCCTGGTGCCTGACAGAGTGGACTCGGAAAACAGCACTTCGTAAGTTAAACAGGAAATCCAGTGCACAGTTCCTAGACATATTGTGATAGTTGGGGTTCATGGGTGCGTGGAATGTTACAGTCTTCTTGTAAGGGAGAGAAAGCCATGAACGCCATAAAAAACAAAGCTGGGTTTTATTTCTTCCTGTCAGGAGGAGAGTGGCTTAGATGGTGAGCTTCCTACTTTATCTTGACCATGCTCTTGCACTAAGAACAACCTGCAATAAAAGCAAATAACAATACACAGTGAGCACTCATTAAATACTTGTTAAAATTTGTAAAGGTGCTATTTTCTGAGCAAGAAATAGCGAACCTGACAGGAGCCATTCTTCACTGCCAGTAGTTACTCCATCCTACACAGTAGTTTTATGCATCGTAATAAGGGTGAATGAAATACCACAATGTCAAGAGAAACAGTGAAGAAGATTTTAATAATTATTAATTACTTCCTTTCTTGTCCAGTATAAAACATATTATACATTGAGTTCTGAAGTCCCTAATTGAATAATTAAAATGAAAAGGGAATGACAAAACATAATGAAATAAAACTACTATGCAATTTCCACATGCCTTAAGCCTAACATTACATTTAATTGTCTTTTGTTGATATATTTCTAGTTATACTCTAATTAGATAAAAAAATAAAATTGGAAGTTGAGACAAATATAAAATAGTTTCCAACTTCATTTTTTTCCTAAGAAAAAGCATAAAGCTTATATAATAAATATTATAGGTCAGTATAGAATAATATGGGTCTTAAATTGATGTGGTACACCCCAGTGATTAAATACATAGTTATTAGAATATCATTGACTATATTCCCTGTCCTGTGCTTTGCATGCCCATGACTGTTCTGTAACAACCAATTTGTACTTCTTAATTCCTTCAGTTCTTTCACCCATCCTGTCAAGTCCCCTTCCATCTGGCCACCATCAAAATTCTCTGAATCTGAGTATTTTTCTGCTCTTCCTGTTTGCTTAGTTTGTTTTTTAGAATCAGTTCCTGATAGATGTGTATTGATTGCCATATTATTGTTCATATTTTTTTATTTTTTCCCCTTCTTTTTAAAGAAGATCCTTTAACATTTCTGTAATACTGGTGACAAACTCCTTTGACTTCTTCTTGTCTGGGGCTATATCTGTTTTAATTCTAAATGACAGCTTTTCAGGGTAGAGTAATCTTGAATGTGGGCCCTTGCTTTTTATCACTTGCCAGTCCCTTCTGGAAGTCAATGATTTTTTTTTTTGAGAAGTCAGCTGACAGTTTTATGGGAACTCCCTTGTAGGTAGTTAACTAACACCTTTTCTTTGGCTGCTTTTAAGATTCTCTCTTTGTCTTTAAACTTTTGCATTTGACATTCTATTTTTTTTTTGGTTGGGAGTAGTTCGTTTTAAATTTGTATTTTTATTTGCACTTTTAAAACAGTAATAACCTCATTCCTAAAGGAATATTTCCTTTTATTGCTTATTTTCCCAATGTGGATGTTAAAATGGTAACATTAAAGCAACTAAAATGAAGTCCTCTTGTTATTGGAACTTAGTAAGGACTTTGCTATAACTTAAATTTTATTTATTTGCCATCTAATTTTGTTAAGCAAAGAACTTCTTCTATTTCATTCTCATAAAAGATGAATTTCATTATCATTTGACCCAAATAAACTCTTGATTTTAATTCATCTTAATTTTGTCTCCTTTCAATGGTGCATTTATTCTAAAGGGCATTATATGTTAAAGGAGTAAAAAATATGATAAATGTGGCAGAAGAAAAAAACTTTATATTTTACTAGTTGAATGTAAAATATGACCCTCTGTTTTTGAAACTGCAGTACAATATGGTATCTGAGGAAATTTTACCTTGCCACATACATTTGCCATCAATCTTAGAGCACTTATAAAACTCTAGAAAACTTACTAATACATTTTGGAAGGTTTTCTTTTTGTGTGTGTATGGTGTCAATTTGCATTTGCAGAAGCAATGATTGATTTATAAAAGGAATATGTAGAAAGCATTGGGATTCAGACCATGCTATAAATAAAAAAGGACACTCATCCTTGATAGCTGGAAGCTTTTTTGCCCTAACAAGCCAAGAACTTTTGGCTGGAAAAGAGCCTGTAAAGAGATGGACTAGCTTTGAGGATTTAAAAGCATTTTCAAATCCTAATTGTCTTGGAATATATATGCAGTTTGAAACAAAAATGGTTTGACAGAAAAGTTTCTTAAATCAGCAAGTCAGGTCAGGCAAATCATAGTAGGTTTTCCAGTAAGGGTTATTTCTCTGAAAGTTTCTGAAATATGAAAAAGTTCCGTATTACCTATGTTTCATATTTTAGTATGACACTTGCCAGTTTTCATCCTGGTGTTCTTAAGTATTGATTTATTATTTCCAAGATTATTTATTGATTGCTTATACATGTCTCATTATTATTTTGCATGTAAAGTAACCCATAATTGGAGAGTTTAAGTATTTTTTTTCTTGCAGGGAGAAGTCTCTTACCTAAAACTCATGACTGTTCTACATTCGACATTATCCTTCATATAGGTACTTTATTTGTCTCTGACCCACCTGTACTTCTAAATATTATCTAGAGTTCTAAAATGAAAAAAAAAAAGATTCTTTGAAGTTAGAAGTCACAGAAATAGGAATGTACTAATATGTAAACTTCAGGCAATAAAATATTTCAGCTACAAAAAGTAATGGCATGTATCCAAGGCACTCTGTCATCTTTTGCTTATGATGCCTTAATTTCTCAGTTTAGGCATAGGTAATTTTAGAGTTGATTCTAATATTTGAATCTGAAAGATAACACAGGACTATTTTAAACCAGATACTTAAAAAATGCAATAAAATTGTCTTTACCTAACATAGATAAAACATAGATATTGCCTTCAGGAAGAAGGCAAAATTATTTTAAAGGCTTTAAAATTGCAAGTAAATTGCCCTGATTATTTTTTCCCATGTGATGCTATAAAAATTTGTTAATTCCATTTGATGTGGAAAGCATGGAGTTGGGGGCTATACAGATCTGCTGTTGACCCCAGCTATAGAGTCTCAATTTTCTCATATGTAAAATGAAGATATTATTTATCTTCCAAATATCGTGGTAAAGGTTGAAGGAGATCATGGATATGAAATAGCAATGACCAAAAATGCTTAGATAACAGCATTCATTCAAAAATTATATAAATAAGTGAACACTTTATGCATGAAAATCTTAATTTCACAAGAACCCTGATACACATGGTTTAGTCCCATAAAGACATTTATCTTTGCCAAGCCATGATTCAGTAAGTTGTGTTTAAAGATACTGGGAAGCTGGTGGGAGACATGAATGTGGTTATAAAAGAGCAACATGAAAGCCTCTGGTGGTGATGGAACATTTTGTGTCTTCGTTGTGTCTCTACCAATATATGTGCAGTGGTTTCAATGTTGCACCATAGTGTATGCACACTGTACATGCAACCTCTGCTTTATCTTACAACTGCCTACGTACATACAGTTATCTCAATTTTTAAAAAAGTTAACCAAAAATATGATTTTCGTGTGCATGTGAGGCAACCTAGATATCTACTAAAGTGTCTTGCTCTAATTGAATAAACAAGAACATAACAATTTAAATCAGCAGAAAATAACTTCTGAATGGAGTTGCTAATGCTGCTTACTCTTAATGTCAGTATAGCATTTTCCATATGAAGAAAGCAAGAGATTGTTAAAAGAGCCTTTAAGAACATTTCCAGTGAGTACAGACAAGGTCTCTCTGCTTCAAAAAAAATGATTTTAAATATGCCATTCAAGAGAAAGACAATACTATTTATCATTTTATTATGTCTATGAACTAATGGTCATATATAAATGTTAAGTAAGAGAGCAAATATAATTTTTAACACAGAATTAATATTTAAAAATAATTGTGACCCATACTTATAAAAATGAAAAAAATTGCCTAAGCAAATGCATATTAAAATACACACGTATATACACAATCTCACACTCATATCAGTGAATGTGTTAGGTTCAAGGTCTTTAAAAATCATTGTGCTCTATGAAAGGTGATTAGTGGCTTGGGATAAATTATCTGACAAGTAAAGCCCTCTTTGAGGATGTGATAGTTGATGTCAAAACTAATGCATGAATAGGAATTGAGCATACGAAGCATAGTTTGTAAGAATATTTCAAGAAGGGAAAGAACAAATCTTAATCTTTGAAGACCTTAAGAGATGAGGATAGACACATTTTGAAAAGAATCAAGGTTTAATAGAGAAAGAATTAGCATATAGAAAGTTTTAAGACATAGTCAAAGACCAAACACACACAAACCCCTTAGAGCCTAAGGTCCTCTGGCTTTTTGTTTCTGTTGTTGTTTGTTTACTTGTTCATCTTTAGCAAAAGAAGAAATATTAATGCTAAACAAATGAATGGTTTGGGAAGACCCGGGGAATTGTTGTTTTCAAAGACCATCTATGTGAAGAACACCTGAAGGGTGATAAGAGTGAGGCTATGGAGAGAAGCCAGGAGGATCTATTATAGACTTGGCAAAAGATGATGGCAGCTAACACTGGAGCAGTGGGAAGTGTAAAAGGTTGACAGATTCAATTAAATTTGAATTAGTATTAGCTGATCTTGAATTTGGGAGTGAAGAAGAAATATAACCAGGGATATGGCTAACAAGGAAGATATATTTATCATTTATTAATATAGAAAGATAGGAAGAAAGTCAGGTATGGCATAGGAGAGGTTTAGATCAATTAGGTATATTTATGAATAGTATTAATTACATTTATAAATAATATTTTAAGCTATCAGTGTAATATCTGAATTGAAATATAATGTAGAGTTGAATGTAGAAATTTAGAGGTCAGATAAGGGCACTAGGTTTGATTTATACATTTAGGTGCTATGCACAAGTGAAATATATATAAAGCAATTGAAGTCAATGAGATCATTATGAAGATGGTGGAGAGTAAGAACAGAGCGGGTCCCGGACTTCTAGCCAAAATGGAGGGATAGGTAGACACATTTCACCTCCAAGCACAACCATAAAAAGGATCACAACTAATCCCAAAACCAAATACAATCGGAAGTGCCAAAAAATCAAACTGTGTGGACGTCTGACAACCAAGGATTTGAAGAAGAGATACTCATTCAGACTGGTAGGAGGGGTAGAGAAAATGAGCTGGGGTGGAGAAGACTCAGTGTGGCTGCAGCAGTAAGGCAGCAGAGGTGGGGACTGGTAGAACGGGTGGTCCCACATTCAGGTGTGGCAGATAAAAACTAGCAGGGACACCTGGGGAGCTAGCCATCCCAGCCCTAGGCCAGACCATGCAGCCCAGGGTTTTAGTGCCAGAAAAATAAAGCCTCATAACATCTGGTTGTAAAAACCAGTAAGCATTGGGGCAGCAGAAGAAACTGCCACTCTCTCAGGAGAGCCCATTTGGAGGAAAAACATAGCCCTAGAATATATGCAAACCCACTTATTCTGGGATTCAGCACTAGGGCAGCAACTAGAAAGGTGCCAGTCACATATAGGAAGTGGAGGAAGTGACTGGAAATGGGGACAAGAGCCCAGCAAGTGGCATTGTTTCAGATTCATCAATACACAGGGTGAAGCAGATTGCCCCACCCTGGTGAATACCTCAGGCTCTACCCCTTATAACATAACAGGTGCACCAAGATAGAGTCAAAGCAGATCTACCCAATACACACACACACACACACACACACACACAAAACATAAGGAGGCTGCAAAATTGAGGAGACAAAGAAATATGGCCCATATGAAAGAACAGATCAAAAATGCAGAAAAAGAACAGCACAACAGAGATAGCCAACCTATGAGATGCAGAGTTTCAAACACTGGTGATAAGGATGCTTAGAGATCACAATGAGTATGGTAAACACATAAGAAAAGAAATGAAAGCCACAATAAGTGAAATAAAGAAAAAAAATCTGCAGGCAACTGACAGTGAAGGGAAGGAAGCCAGGGTTCAAATCAACTATTTGGAACATAAGAAAGAAATAAACAGTCAAGCAGAAGTGAATAAAGAAATAAGATTTTGAAAAAATGAGGAGAGAATAAGAAGACTCTGGGACATCTCCAAAAGTGCCAACATCCAAATCATAGTGTTGCCAGAAGAAGAAGAGGAAGAGCAAGAAATTGAAAACTTGTTTAAAAAAAAAATAAAAGAAAATATCCCTAATTTGGCTAAGGAAATAGATATAGCAGTCCAGGAAGGACAGAGTCCCAAACAAGATGGACCCAAAGAGGGCAACACCAAGACACAACATAATCAAAATGCCAAAGGTTAATGATAAAGAGAGAATCTTGAAAGCAACAAGAGAAAAGGAGACAGTTACCTAAAAAGCTATTCCCACAATACCATCAGCTGCTTTCTCAAAAGAAACTTTGTATGTAAGAAGGAATTGGCAAGAAGTATTCAACACGGTGAAAAGCAAGGGCCTACAACCAAGATTACTCTATCAAGCAAAGGTATCATTTAGAATGGAAATGCATTTAGATAAAGTGCTTTCCAGGCAAGGTAAACCTAAAGAAGTTCATCATCACCAAGCCCTTATTATATGAAATGTTAAAGGGACTTATTTAAGAAAAATAAGAAGACTAAAACTATGAATAGTATAATGACAGACAACAAACTCACAACAACTAAATCTGAAAAACAAAAACAAACTAAGCAAACAACTAGAACAGGAATAGAATCATAGAAATGGAGATCACTTGGAGGATTATCAGCTGGGAGCAGGAACAGGGGGAATGGAGGAGAAAGTACAGGGAATAAGAAGCATAACTGGTAGGTACAAAATAGAAGAAGGATGTTAAGAATAATACAGGAAATGGATAAGCCAATGAATTTATATGCAGGACCCATGGACATGAACTAATAGAGGGGGGGATTGTCAGAGGGAGAGAGACAAAGGGGAAAAAATGAGACAACTATAATAGCATAATAAATAACATATACTTAAACCCTGGCTGGTGTGGCTCAGTGGATGGGTGCTAGCCTGTGAATCAAAGGGTTGCTGGGTTGATTCTGAGTCAGGGCACATGCCTGGGTTGCAGGTCAGGCCACCAGTAGGGGGCACGTAAGTAAGAGCACATTAATGTTTCTCTCTCTTTCTCCTTCCCCCCTCTAAAAGTAAAGAAATAAAATCTTAAAAAATAAAATAACATACTCTTAAAAAAAGAGGTCCCACAACTAATCATGTGGAGCACCCATGGTTAGAGGTCAGGCCACAGAGAAAGCACTGCAAAGAAGACTGAAGGAGCAGCCTAATGGGCAAGAAGAAAATCAGGGGAGCTTGGTGTCATGGAAGTAGTCAGTGCTTCTTGGAGCTAGAGGAGTGTTAATGGAACAGGCCCATCTGCTAACCAGAGCAGCTGTGGAATGAAATGGGTGATAAAGTATGAAAAAATGCCATAGTGCACACACTGCGATCTTTTGGAGACCCTAGAAAACCTTTGTTCCTTGTCATAAACAACATGTCTCAATCTCAGTGTTAATGAAAGCATGATGAATTCTTCTGAACACGACAAATGTGCTCTCAGTCACCATCTCTATGCCTGATCTCACTGTGAGCTCTAAATGCCGCTCTAGGGCAGGAAACACCAAGACGTAGGTTTTATAGGAGGAACAAAAAAGCTTCAGTAGTCATAGAAACAGACTATTTTTCTCAAAAATAATTTATAAAAATGTGTTAAAAGGTAGAAGGTAAAAATGTTATGCTGCTTTAAGTAAATAAATGAACAAAAAAGGCTTATAAAATTATATAAACTGGAGTGATTTTCAAAATATATAGTAAGTGAAAAAACTGAAGTGCAGAAGAATATAGTAGGTTACCGTTTGTGTAAGAAAAATAGGGAGTAAGAAATGTGTGTGTCTACGTGTTTCTGCATAAAGTAACTCAACAAAAATAAACAAGAAATGGATGAGATTGGTAAGAACATTGGTGAGTGGGATGGGGTAGAGAGATGAGGGATGAGGGATGGAAAGAATTATGAAGTATAGGGAAATAACATTTAAGGCAATTTTTAAAATAATTTTGAGTTTGAGAACCATAGTATTGAACACACACAGAGATAAGAATGTAAAACTACTGAAAATGGAACAGAAACAAAAACAAATTAACCTAACTATAATTGAAATCAATAGAATAATCACATTTGCCCAGTGAGAAATAATCTTGAACAAAATATCTTTACTGTATACCATCAGACTAAAAACAAAAAGCTATAAATAAATACTGAACTTTAGTGAGATTATTTTACATGATTTAATGGGTTGTTCATTCTGAATTACTATGAGCTGGATAACATGATTGATAAAATAATAAATTGTAGATGCTAGAAGCCAAATTAATCAGTGCCTGGGAACCACTGACCACCTATCTCTCAGGTTAGAGGTGATAATGGCTTCTTCCTGACAAAGCTAGGCCAAGGTGCTTCATCATCCTCAGTTAATTTTTTATTAAGCATGCCAATACTTTAATGTTGGGAACCGCCCTGACTGGTATCAGAAGTTGAAACCCCCGCCTAGGCTAAGGCTAAGGGAACGCCCTTGGAACCGTAAGCCAGCAAGGAGACAAGGGCTTGTCTCCCTGGCAGGAATGCTGCTTCTGCTGCTTTATTCATAACTGAACCCCAAAAAGCTTGGTTGGTTAGCCAAAGACGGGTAAGATTCCCCACGGGGGGAACGACCTAAGGCAGGCACGATCACTTGGGAGGCCCCCCAAAAGAAGGACTTTGGGGGCTGCAGCAAAAGAGGGTGATGGACCCTTGCTCCTCAGCTTTGACATAGCCTGAGTTCTCATTGTCTGGGAGAAAATCTCCTTATTGCCTTAGTTCCCGTGCTAAGCCTGAAACAATGACAGGGTGGTGCAGGTCTGTGCTGAAGGGCAGATTCCCTGGGTGATCCGGCCTAAGAAAGAACATGTAAATTACTGTGAAACCTGCTTTGTTTAGAATGCTCTCAGTTGAATGAGAGGGGTCCAAGGAGGAAGTTTGTCCCTCAAAGTCTTACAGCTCTTTGACCCCGACTCAATAGACCAGCAGAGTTCCTTGTTTTCTATAGTTCCTTACTTCCCCCTGATAAGTACTGTACTTTACCTGAATTATTATGCAAAATGAGCCCAATAAAAGCATGTATGGATGGTAAATCGAGGCCCTCCCCACTAGGGGGGGTGGCCATCTCGTCCCTACTTCCCCACAGAAACTAGTCTTGTCTCTGTGCATGTTTGTTTCTCGCGTGTTCTTCGGCGAGCCATCCACAGCGTTCCGTGGTCACTGCTGGCCGGTGACCCACGCGCAACACTTTAAAAATATTGTCCTTACTAATATCTGTTCAATTATCTCTTTTGAATGTGTTATCTATTTCTTTCAAGCACTGTGACTGTTACGTATATTTTAATCCTTATAAATATAAATATATGCACACATATATACTTCTGATCATGTACACACACACACACATACAGAGATAAATAATCTGAAAATAATAAAGCAGATAGAGAAATTTATTTGTTTAAATATTCTGAAGCAAATTTAACTGAAAACCGTTATGCTCAGTTCAATCAAATGTATTTTCATTAATCACAGTGACTGATTTTGAATTAATTTTTAAATTTATTGGGGTGACATTGGTTAATAAAATTACATACGATTCAGGTGGACAATTCTGTAATGTATACACTTTATATTGTACTGCATGTTCACTCTCCAAAGTGAAGTCACTTTCCATCACCTTTTATCCCTTCTCCACCCTCTTCTACTCCCTCCACCCCCCTTTCCCTCTGGTAATCACCACACTGTTGTCTCTGTCCATAAGGTTTTTTCTTTGCTAATCCCTTCACATTTTCACCTAGACCCCAAAACCCTTTCCTCTGAAGGCCCTCAGTCTGTTCCATGTATCCATGCCTCTGTATCTATTTTGTTTGTTAGTTTATTCTGTTCATTAGATGCCACATATAAGTGAAATCATATGGTACTTGTCTTTCTCTGACTGGCTTATTTCATTTAGCATAATATTCTCCAGGTCCATTCATGGTGTCACAAAAAGTAAGATTTCTTTCATTTTCATGCCTGAGTAGTATTCCATTGTGCAAATGTACCAGATATCATTTATTCACTCATCTATTATGGGGAACTTGGCCTGCCTCCAAATCTTGGCTATTGTAAATATTACTCCAGTGAATACAGAGGTGTATATAGTCTCTCAAATTAGTGTTTCAAATTTCTTAGACTATATTCACGGAAGTGGGTCATAAGATAGTTCCATTTTTAATTTTTTGAGGTTACACCATACTGCTTTTCACAGTAGCTGCACCAATCTGTATTCCCACCAAAAGTTTCATGATGGTTCCTTCAACTCTACACATCATATTTAAAAGTTATAATTGTATTTTAGCCACTTTCTTTCTAGCACCAGAATCTCAGTCTATAACCTCATTTTACTGGTCTTGCAATTATTAAGTGTGAGGAAACAGATTCCCTTATGTGCTTTTGAATTGTCAAGATATTTTTATTTCATTTTACACTGATATGTTTTCCCCTAATTACTTATTTTAAACCATTATATAACTGTATGTCATAATAGTAAAAAGGATCATTACTATCTCATCTGTTGTTCCTAGTGTGGTAACATAGGCAGCCCATTATTTGTTATTCTCTGAGATGCATATGATGTGCCTTTCCTGCACACATACACAAAGTTATCTTTTTTTGGCAATATCTAGAGCATAAATTCTAAACATCAAAGGTGCCATTCCTGGAGCTAGAACTCATTAAAATCCTGAAGACCTGGGATATATATATCTCATAGTTGTTTGTTCAGTTAGTCATATAATGAATGTATCAATGTAATTGCCTGGATTTTAAAAAAATAAGAAACATCTTAACAAAGAATGAATAAACCTAAACATTTACATTATAATCATTTTAAATTGAGACATTTCATTAAAACGAATTTCAGTAGGTGATGGTGCCTGAAGTAATGCTAAAGAGAATTTTGGCTTAAATGTTCTACAGTGATTTACTAAAATGTTCCATTGTACTTAAACAGATAACCTGCTAAAATGATTGCTCACTAAAACTTACTCATCTGCTTTTGAAGATTGTACTTGACAAATTGATATTTTTATTCATTATGGTTTCCCAATAGTGGAATAGCCAAGGAATATGGCAAAAGGTGATTCTCTTGAGTCAAATTATATTATATAAAGTGGGGCCAGATTGTTTTAGGGCAGCAGGATTCTCCTTAACAAAGTGCAGCAATTTGCTAAATAATGCTGTCATGAAATGGAAGCCATGGCCTTTTGATGACTGAGACCATCAATTTGCTGTTTAAGAAGTTGTAACATGTAGTGCTTTTTAAAAAATCCATTTTATTAGCCCGGATGTGCTCAGTGAGACTAAAACTAAAATTAGCACTGAAATAAATAATTCAAGAAGATTAGGAGACCCTCTTCAAATGGGTAATTGTGGCAGAAGTCCCTTATTGCTTACCCTATTCTATATTCTTCATTTCTTTCTTTGAAATGTCACTGATTCCTAGCTAACACTTGATTACCTAACATGTATTTCCCAGCAATACATATGTGCAAATTCTAAAATAAGAAAATAAAATATTTACCCTACTTAATGAAAATATCTTTAAAAAGTGTCTTTTTTCATTAAAAAAAAACACTTCTGGCTACATTGTAGTTGTGATAGTTACAGTTCAAGCAGGGATTTTAAATAATAAGTGAAAAATCATGAGTTGTGGATTTTGGAACAAAAAGTACAAGGACACTAGTTCTTTTGTGCTTATTAAACAGCAAAATAAAAGTTAGAAAGAGATAAGTAAAAAATTAGACCATGTCAGTTTTCTTACTTGCTTATCTAACAAATCCCTGATACAAGATGTTCTTGACAAGAATCCAGTTAGGGTGTTGTGACTGGAAATAGTATTACTGGTATCAATACCATTTGCCATTTCTAGTATTAATAAATAGACTGGTAGTTAGTTGCCCAGATCTTTAGGCTAAACAGAAATATGTTTCATTCCACAGCTACCAGAATGAGTTTATAACAACTGCTTTTTATAAGAATTGTTTCTTCTTTCAGAGACCTGAATAAAATCAACCAAATGAAATATTAAAATAATCTCCAAGATAAGTGGTAATAGAATTTCTCTTTTTATGAGTGTGAAGTATATATTACTCAAGTAGAATCTTCACTTTTTTGAAATTGAGAAAGTAAAATAGCATTAGGAATTTTTTGTTTTATTAAATTGAACTGATAGATCACACTTAGAAAAATAATTCAGTATATATAAGTAAAATACAAAAAAGTTTCTAAAAATCTTAGTAAGTGAAAATACATGATAAGCAATGAGAAGAAGGAATCACACAATTTTAGTCTGACTTAAGCAAGTTGACTTATGGTAGGTAATATCAGACACCCCACCAAAGAATTATCTTCCCATTCCCCTTATTAATTTCTTCCTGAAATCAGTACAATTTTCCTGTCTGGTTCAGCTGAATGGATTGAGCTCCAGCCTGCAAATCAAAGGGTTGCCAGTTCGATTCCCAGTCAGACCATATGCCTGGGTTGTGGGCCAGGTCCCCATTTGGGGCGAGCAAGAGGCAACCACACATTGATGTTAAAAAAAGAAAGAAAGAAAAAGAAAAAATCAATGCAATTATCTTTCTGCCTTTAATTAAATAGATGTATCTCAAAAGTAAGTATTCAATGAGATGTTCAATGATATGTGTAAAGTCATATATATGAGTATATATACACTCATATGCATGTGTGACTTATATGAGATATGGCATGCATATGTGTCATATATGACTCATATACATATATGAGTGTATACATATACTCAGAGATAGAAAGATGATAGATAGAAACATAGATAGATGATAAATAGATAACAGATGATAGAAATGTAAAAAAGTGATTTAGTTCAGAAACTTCTGCTTTTGAGTAGGATAGGGTAGTTTAGTTTATGCCACAACAAAAATCATATTAAGAAATCTAGATGAAATGCAAGAATGATATGCTTGAAGGCAACAAAAAGCTCCTGAGGCAATGGGAACTGCTGATGGGTTGCAAATCCTAAGAGAAAATCTCAGGAGTATTTGGCAGTCTGAAGAAAAGATGGAGATTAGAAGTTCAGGTTGTTTAGTACAATAAATATTTCAGAATTTCTCCTTTTCTCTGAAAGTGCTGAAGTGACAGGAATAAAAGGGAGATTGACCTAACCTTATCAGATTTACAAACAAACCTTGAATTAGCATAATTCTTTACTGACACACATTTCTGGTATGCCATAAGGAATTGTTAAGTGTACAGAAAAAAGGACCCCGTGTCCATTACAAGAGCCAAATAGATGCAAATAGACAATAGAAACAGAGTTATAATGATGACACTTTTGGAAGTCGCTGAAAATTACTTCAAATAAGCTGTTGTTAATGTTAAATATAGGAAATGAGGATGCAGTAAATAAAATAAAATTTCACAGAATTAACGGAATCTATAAAATATTTCAGGCTAAGTATGCAGGTAAGATAATCACTTTCAAATAAGGTTCAGGGAATATAGATAAGAATAGCATTTTAGTTGAGGTTGGAAGAGTAAGCTAACTAGTGTGATGACAGTAATGACACAATCAGTAATGGGATTCAGACTCCCTTCCTTCCTTCCTTCCTTCCTTCCTTCCTTCCTTCCTTCCTTCCTTCCTTCCTTCCTTCCTTCCTTCCTTCCTTCTTTCATTTATTTATTTGTTGTTCAAGTACAGTTGTCTTCATTTTCTTGCCACCACTTCCCCCACCCCACCCACCCACCCTCAATCCCCTCCCTTTGGCTTTGTCCACGGGGCTTTTGTACATGTTCCTTGATGACCTTTCCCCTTCTTTCCCCTGTTATCCCCTCTGGTTACTATCAGTTTGTTCTTTATTTCAATGTCTCTGGTTATATTTTGCTTGCTTGCTTGTTTAGCCTTTTTCATGCATTTAAAAGAAGTTTAAAACCAAGGTTCACATAAAATATATCCCCAAAATCCTTGGAGCCTATTTTCTCATCTGTGAGATTTAGTGGACTGGAGGAGTGTCAAAACAATCTTGGCAGGATAATTTATTTTGTTGAAAATTGAAAAACACTGAATTTAGAATTTAAAAAACAGTAAGGTTAAAGATGTTTTCTTACCAATATTTAGAATAAATATTACATAGGTAATTGGAGTGATGATACAGAGACAAACTAATTTGTCATGCCATGTTTTATAAATTTCTTTCTTTTTTTCCCTTTTAAATTATTTGTTTTTCTTGAGTTTCTGACTTCTAAGATGAGAGCCACGCTGCAGAGATAATTTAGTTTGTTTTCTAATAAAAACATTTGGTGAAATAACTGCATCTTTTTTTTGCCAGATGGCAGAATTTTATAGCTTTCTTAACACAAATGCAATGTGTACACAATCTATTTTCTTCACTGAGCAGCCTGGCGTTGGGGTTGCTGATCCTGAGGGCCAAACGGGCTGCTTTTTCCACACTGGCCTTGTGTTTTTTTGAGGAGACTTCGTGAGCAACCCCAGCATAGTGAGATTTGTTGTACATCAGCAACACTTCAAGCTCCTTGACCATGTGGACCAGGGACTTCCGAAAGCCACTAGGCAGCATGTGCTTTGTTTTCTTCTTGCTCCCATAACCAACGATGGGCATCAAGATACGGGCTTTGAATCTTCTGTGCACCCTACTGTCAATGCTTCTGGGTTTGTGCCATGTCCGGTCAATTCTGACATGTCAGTGTGACTGGTGCCAGATGAAATTCTTAGTCCTCTGGTGGACAATCTTGGTTTTCAGTAGGGGTCAGAGGGCAGCTGTGGTGCGAAGTAGGAGATGGCTGCCACCTCCGTAGGCAGAGCTGAGGAAGAAATCATAGTTCTGCCACTTTTAAATGTGGACTCAATGGTAGGATTAAAAATAGATTGAGAATCAGCTAGCAAATACATGCAAATAATTCTTATGGCCTGTGTCAGTCTGAACATTTCCTGTTACAAGTCATATTGTTTTCAATGATTCTTGAGTAAAGATTCACACGTTATATTTGAAGAAGACACAAATGTAACAGAGCAAGCATGAGAGGTGAATAATATTTACTTTTTAATTCAAAATAGTGTCAACAAACTTGAGTAGATGTCTAAAATAAAAAATTATATTTTAAAATGGTGTTTCTAATGCCAAAAATTAAATCTAAGTCCTGGCTGGCATAGCTCAGTGGATTGAGCGCGGGCTGCGAACCAAAGTGTTGCAGGTTCGATTCCCAGTCAGGGTACATGCCTGGGTTGCAGGCCATGACCCCCAGCAACCTCACATTGATGTTTCTCTCTCTCTCCCTATCTCCCTCCCTTCCAGCTCTAAAAATAAATAAATAAATTATTTTAAAAAATTAAATCTAATAAAAGCAAGTTGAAGGAAACATAACTTGTCTAATAATGGATGTGGTAAGTATGTGCCAGTTTAGGTTGGCCAAACATCATAAGTCCAGTTGGGATAAGAATATTATATAAGCTAAATATAATTTTATGTCATATTAGAGTAACATTTTGAGGAGTAATATTGTGGTGACCTATAAGCATTCTTTGGAAGAGGACTAGTGGTTAAGTAGAAAATATTTAGAGGTATTTTTATTTTACTTTTTAATTTATTTTTATTTTAAATTAAATGTATTGGGGCGACATGGGATAGTATGATTATATAATTTTCAAATGTACAATTCTATGATACATCATCTGTATCTTGCATTGTGTGCTGACCACTGAAAGTCAAATCTTCTTCTGTCACCTTTGATTTGACCCCCTTGCCCATTCCTACTCCCACCCCTCCCTTCCCTCTGGTAACCACACACTGTTTCCTGTGTCAGTTTCCATTGGGTCATTTGTTGCTTTTGCTTTTATATCCCCTATAAGAATGAAACCATATAATTCTTAATTTTTCCTTTCAGACTTATTTAACTTAGCATTATATTTCAATGTCCATCCACATCTCAAATGGCAGTATTTCATATTTACTTCTAGCTGAATAGTATCCTGTTGTATATATGTACCCCATCTTCTTAATCACCTCGTACACAGAAGGACACTGGTTGTTTCCATGTCTTGGCTAATGTCAATAACAATGCAGTGAAGCTAGGGATGCGCATATATTTGGGAATAAATGTTTTTAAATTTTGGGGGTAGATACCCAGAAGAAGGTTTACAGGGTAATCTGCCAATTCTGTTTTTAATTATTATGAGCAGTGTCCACACTGCTTTCCACAGTGGCTGTGCCAGTTTGCATTCCCACCAGCAGTGAATGAGCGTTACCTTTTCTCCACAACCTCTCCAATGCTTGTTACCACTTGCCTTGTTGATAATAGCCTTTCCTAGAGGTATGAGGTGGTATCTCATTGCAGTTTTGATTTGTATTTCCCATAAAGTTTGTCAAGTTGAAAATATTTTAATATATCTGTTGGCCATTTATATGTTTTCTTGGGAGAAATGTCTGTTCAGGTCCTCTGACCATTTTTAAATTGGATTGTTTGGTGTTGAGTTGTATGACTTCTTTATATATTTTAGAGACTAATCTCTTGTCAGAACTATTGTTTGCAAGTATCTTCTCCCATTCAGTTGGTTGCCTTTTCTAACCTAGTATTCTTGGCAGTTTCTTTGGCTGGCCAGGGGCTCTTTAGTTTGATATAATCTCATCCAGAATCTTTTGCCTTGAATTTCCTTGCCTCTGAGGTCAAATTTATAAATGTGTCTCTAAGACCAAGGGCCATATATGTAGTACCTGTATGTTTTCTTTTAAGTAATTTATTGTTTCAGATCTTATATAGACATTTTAATACACTCTGAGTTAATTTTTTATACATGGATGGACATTAGTTGAGTTTTATTCTTTTTGCGTATGACTTTCTAATATTCCCAGCACCACTTATTGAAGAAGATCTTTTCCCATTGTATGTTTTTGACTCTTTTAAAAGAAATCATTTTCCCATTTACATGTCAGTTTATTTCTGGACTCAGTTCTGTTCCATTGTTCTGTGTTCTGTGTCACATAATAATTTGTAGTATAACTTAAGGTCAGGGCATTTGATACCTCCAGCTTAGTTCTTTTTACTCAGGATTGCTTTGGATATGCAGGGTCTTTTGTGGTGCCATACAAAGCTGATCATTTTTGTTCTCTTTCTTTAAAGAAATGTCACTGGGATTTTGAAGAGGATTGTGTAATATGGACATTTTAACTATCATGATTCTTTCAGTCCATGAACAAAAAAGATCTTTCTATTTCACTGTGTCTCTTTCAATCTCTTTTAGTAATGGTTTGTAGTTTTCCATGTATGTGATCTCAATAATTAATGCTTGAAATCCACAGTAGAAAGAAAATCTAAAAAAACTGATGATCTAAAAGGAAGTGATATCAATTAAAAATACTTTGTCAAAGCTTATTTACAAATGTATGAAGCTATGTGAATTATTCCTAATCAGGAGAAATAATCATTAAAATGATTTTTCCCTGATCTTTCTGTAGAGATTCTCTTTATAGCCATAGATATAGATAGTTTATTTTAGGATAAAATGTTAGTTTTATTTTATTAAAATATTCAAAATCAAATTCAAAGTCTCTTTTCTTCCTCTTCAGGAAATCAAAAACTATGTCACTGATAGAGGTTATAGTAGAAGCCAGTCTGTATTAAACTTTTTTTTTAATTAGACTCAAAAGATAGAAAAACTTTTTAGTTTGCTCTGAGAAGTTTCTATAATCAAATGTGTGCCCATTATATCAAATATCTTAGCTTTAGGAAAAATTAGAATTGTTAATTAAATTATTACTTTTTAATTGTCATATGTTATTAAATTCATCTCTTCAGTTCATATCAAACCTTCTCTAAATTGTAATAACTCTCATAGGCTGTGCCCAATTGACTCAGCTGTGGATCATGCACTTCATTGTACTGTCTTTTATTTCATCACTAACATATATTTCAAAATAACTGATATCCTAGGTGTTATAATTAGGGAAATTGACTTTCAAGCATGTGAATTAGTTTGCACAGACTCACATGGCTATTTAGCAATAAAGTTGATGTTATAAATCACAAAAAAAGTTAGATTTAGTTTCTTCCCATTGATTTTGCTTCCTTTATTTTAGATATGTCAATTTTCTTTTCCAAGGAAACACTCATCTCTTTAGAAGTAGCAGTGGAGTGAAACAAAATGCTGAGTCCACAGTAGATATTGAATGCATGTAAATTTGTTGGTTTTGGCTTGCAATTCAGCTCTTTAAAAAAATAAGCAAAGAAGAAAGGTGATTCAGTTCCACAGCAAAATAACATGGTGAGCTCTTCTAAAGACAAAACTGTCAGACCAAAATATACTTTATTACAATGTGACACTGCATCTAAGAAAATATGTTTCTTCTTTAAATGTTATAAATTTAGTTATTGATTTTTCTCAAGGCAGAAAATAACTTTAAATTTGATATTGAATATTTGTTCATAGAAAAAATACCATAAAGTAAATATATGCAAACAATGAAATACATGTTCTATGATGTATATGCAGTTCTATACATGTGTGAATGTATATGTATATTCACACATGTATGTATATTCACATGTATATATTCACACATAACTATATACATATATAATTATCAATGAATGAAGATGTATGGTTGATGATGGATGAGATGATACATGATAGAAAGAGAGAGATGGAGAGGAACAGAGAGACTTTGTTGGTAATTATATTCCCCAGTTCTCTGAAGCAAAGGCATCAGCAATATCTGGGAAGGTGGTCACATTTTCCTACCACCAAAAACAAAGACATTCCTGGACAATGTAGAACTAAATGGCTGAGAACACACAACACTGTTTGGGAAAGTGATTAATCATAGAAAAGTTATTTCTCAAATGAAAGCTCAAAGCTTTCCCTTTTTATCTTAAAATTAATTACTGGTCATTTAATACTGTATTTATTTCAAACATACTTTAATTTAGTCAATTAAATTATTGCTAACATTTCCAAAGAGAAAGAAGTCGATTTTATTTTTAGCTATTTTTTGGTATAGCCAGTCCATAAATCATTTTTTCCTAACTTCTGTCTTCTATGAGGTTTAGATGACTTTATCTATCTGAAAATACATTTGATATTATTTTAGTAAAGCAGATCATAAAATGAAGTTTTACTTATCTAATAGGCTTGTTGTTATATACATTAGCTCCTCAACATCACTAGTTTATCATCATCATCATCATCATCATCATTATTATTATCTGAGGAGCATCTATCACAGGCAAGCTCTCCAGGACAAGTCCTGGAGATGGTTCTAAGGGGCTGGCGTGGAAGAAAGCAGGAGGCCCACAGACCCAGCTGTCAGAGACAGAGTGCATACGATGACTGATGGGCCTGGTGAACTCTGCCAAGAGCAGTGGGTGAGAAATAATACCCAGATGGAGTTAAAACCCACAGCATATGTTTTAAAGCTGCTCTAAATCAGAATGAAAGGGTGAAGTGAAGAAGATCTTAGGCAAGACAGAAGTTAGGAGTGAACCTACAGGAGATTTAAAGGTCTTCGTAACTCAGAGGGGAAAAGAAAATTCCCAGTGGCTAAAGCCAGAGCACAAAAAACAAATACAGAGCAAGTTTCCATTTTTTTTTTTTTAATAAGAATCACCAGCCTTTAGCACTCATTGTGAGATATAATAACTAAGTTTAATAAAAGCTAAAAAATGTACACAAAGCATATCTTCTTTTTGCCCAATAAGAATCACTGATCTTATTGAGCTTTTGTGGAAAGATACAGTAACTGAGTTCAGTAAGAGCTAAAAGCTTAACAGCGTCTACTGGAAAGTTAGGTAGGAAAATTACTTTCTAAATATTCATGTCTTACCTGAAAAAGCTGTATATCATAACGGTAAGTAATAATAAAAACTTGGGAGTAGCTACTAAAGATGTTTGAGCTTAGATCCATTTTACCCCAAAGCTTTCTTATCAGACCAAAATAAAAAAAAATGCATTCATTTGTCATGGAGAAATGTCCTTTTTTCACTGTTCTTTCTTGTCATCAGGTTTTATGCTTTATGTAGTGTTTTATATTTACGCTAAGCTCTATCCTTAAAATATTATGAGAATATGGGATATTAACAATTGATTTTTTAAAACTGATTTAGCTTTGTATGATTAATCAAAGGACTTTCTCAAGTTATAATGAAAAATAACAAAATACAAATTCTATTCTGATATTTAAGTTGGTAGTTAGAGGAGTGCCTAGAAGAGATTGAAGGTTACTGGTTTATTAAGAAAAAATAATTTGGAGCATATTTTGGACTGAATGTTTTGATTAAATCTGTTTATCAAAGGATTAAGAAGAGAACTTACATATTTACTAAAATTACAAATGAAGTAACTCCAAGGCTTAGACAAATGAGTGTAAATTTTATTTTGATAAGTGAATTGTTTGTTGGAAAAAAGCTTTTTCTGTAGACCTAAAAGTTAGTAAGAATATTTTTGCTACCAAATCTCCCCCAAAAAGATAAAAAAAATGGTGTTCTCTTCTATTAAATTTCTAAAATTTCAAATTCTCATTTTTACTTGTAATTTACTTTCTTGTAGAAATTGGACTAGAAATGGGCAACTCATGATTTCCATTTTCTGATATCAGAAATGACAAAAAACGTCTTAATGTCTTTTATTGTGAAAGCACAGAAGCAATTGGCCAAACTATAATAATCTTTTCAACTCCCTTAAAAACTATATTCTGCAATAGAAGTATTTGCTTTAAATGTCATGTAACAAAGTAGAAATAAATCTTTTTGGCAATACCAAATAATTTTTTACAGTTTTTAGTTTGATTATCTGACAAAATATTTACTACAATAAATCCACTAGTAAGCATTAATTCCATTTGAATATATATCTAATGTTATTTATTTATGATACATAAGTTAGTATCTGTGGCTATCCCCAATATCGTAGATAAACAATAAAATTATAATTCAGTATACTTTTTAAGTGGCTACATAAATTTCTTTTGATCCTCACTAATACAATAAATTCTCATCTTTTGTATTTATTCTATGGTAAATGTTCACATATGTCCTGAGCTATCTTCTTACCTCCATATCCCTTTTGCTTGCCACTCTCTTTTCTTAAGTTTTTCAACAAGAAATTTTTTCAAAAAGTGTTACAGCCTGTACTTTTAACTTGGTTATTTAGGAAAGGCAACATTTGCAAATTTATCTCTGATTTAAGGAAAACAAATGTTTGCTTTAATTTAAAATTATTAGGCTGTAAGCAAAGGCTTGGGTATAATGGAAATCCCGATTATTTGCAAGAAGATTCATTTCTCAATAAATGTGTCCTGACTAGGTTATAGGCACTACTTTATGTGTTGGAGAGGCCGGTGTATAGGAGAGCCCAGATCCCTGTTTTCACAGAACTTATAACTTACATTAAAAAACAAATGTTGATAAATTATAAACATAAACAGTTAATAAATTATGATAAAATTACTAAAATGAATTTAAAAGTGTACATTGTTAGTAAGTTATTTTCAATTGTTTTTTTTTCTATCCACTAAAAAACTTTTTCAAATTAAAATAAACTATACCATATAAATCTTCCTCTGTCCTAGAAGGCTATATAATAAGGGTATTCCAGCAAAGAAAGATAGTTATTGATTTATCAATAAAGAAAAATGTCAAAATAATCATGATAAATTTAAATATGCCTAAAGCATTTAAAAATAGGGGATTTGAACAAAGGAGAGTGTAAGGTGAACATAACAAGAAGATTCTACCTGGCCTACTAGGTGGTGAAGTGTCCCTGAATAAATGACATGAAAGTTTGTAAGGGTAAGGGGTTTGTAAGGGTAAGTGAAATTTACCTAGGTTAATGCAAATGAGAATGTTCCGAACAACAGAACCACATGCTGGCAGTGCGTGTTATTGTGGCTGAAATTACCCAATATTAACGAAGTGATCTCATACAGAGGGAACCAGTTTTCTGAGGCCCTGCTACTGGAATAGTCTTTGGGATTTGCTTCTTTTTTATTATGAGATCATTAAGGTATATGAAGCATCCTGACCCCCTCTCCATCATGTGTGTCCTTACTTAGTTTATAGTTTACGGTCCATGATTTTCACCCAATGCTTTGTCAATATTTTCAGCTCCTTGTATCAGTCAGTATTCTTCTGCTGGACACACAGAAAGGCCTAAGTACAATCACTTTGAATTTTGCTGTTTTAGCTCATCCAGTTGCCAAGAACTACTTGAGAAAACACCACAGTGGTGCCCCTCAGTGACAGCATAACACTTGTTTTCAGCCTTCTGTCAGTCATTTAATATGGCTATGATCAGTTCCTTCTGCTTCCTGAAGTGGTCATTTAAAATCACTTTATTTTCAGACTTCTTCAGGGATCATCCACCACTCGCAACCCTAACCACCTTTCTGACTTCTGAAAACAGAAACTCATAGATCTCAATTACCTAACATTTCCACCTCTAAACCACCACATCTTGTGCATTATACACAAACAACTTCCTTATCCGTGCTCCCTACAGGATGCTGGTGAGTTCTCGTAGGTCAAAACCAATTCCTGACATATAATTGGTATCTTTTCTTCAAACTATTTAATTTCTCAAAAATAACAATTTATTAATTACCTCTTTAATAAGGGCACAAACAAACAAAAAAGCCATCTGGGAAAGGTCTGGCGAGTAGGGAGGTGGGACACAGGGATCATGCCATTTCTGGTCAGAAACTGCTGAACACTCAGTGCAGTGCGGGCTGGTGCTCTTGTAAACCACCCGCCATGGAATGGGCAGATACGTTACATCTTCAAAAAAATGAAGTTCATTGAAGTTGAATGCAGCCTCTCACAACACCACCAACTGGTACACTGACACAGACGGGTTCCTAGAACACTCACCCAGTGGGGGAATCCTGTACTTTAAGGAATCCACCCTCCAGGAGATGATTTTGTTTTTGGAGGGATCCCCCCTCATGTCTTTCTTTTCATCTAATATGAAAGTGTGGAGTACTCCCCGCTTCCTTGAAATAACGTCCTCCTTTAAATTCTACTCCCCGGCTCTCCTCGGGAATTTCCTATTGTTCAGTCTGTATATACATATTAACCTTTCTTTCTTTCCCTCATCTCTTCACATTTATTTTACTGCTTATTCTGGCTCTTCTTTGTATACGTTTACTGAGTAATCTCATCAATTCCACAAATTCATTTTTCATTTATAAAATATTTTTGCCTGTTGGCTTTCAATTATTTTTGTGGGTAAATTTAATCATTTTTATGTTTTAAATATGCCCTCTAACCACCAAATGTGTTTAGAACATCCCTGGGAGGGGAGAAGGATTTAAGGAAGGGAAATGTCAGAGGATTGCTTGGAATCTGTTAAAAATTAATTTACACATGGTACCAACATTATTTCATTTTTAAATATGTGTGTTATAGAAAAATAACATAAAAAGTATACAGTCCTTTTGTGTTCTTTATAGTTCCTACAGTATGGCTAGATCTTCGAGTTGTTAATAAATTACATGAATATTCACTATCCTTATTAGCATTACAATAAATTAAGATGAATCAGGGCCCCCTTCTGATGTATACTCAGCCAAAAACTAGATGTGTGACCTTGGTTAAATCATATAACCTTGCTGGATGTCTTCTTGAAGGAAGGACTGAGGACCAAATGCTGCCTAAGGTAGTTTCAAACTTGTAAATATTTTGACTTGCTGATCCTTACTGCTTTCACTTGTTTGTAAGCAGCACTCTTGTGAACTTCATGGCTCTTCCTATTTGCATCACACTGCAGGGGTGCTGAAGAGCTTCCGAGAGCTGGCAAGGAAGCTCGTGGAGGCCGGTCTCAGAATCCATTAACTTCAACGGAGTAGGTTTATTCTCAGCCGCAAGTCTGTGTTCAGACATTTCATTATCTCCTCCTTTACTGTCAGCTGCCAAAATGTTTTTGTGGTCATTTGCATAATTTAAACTGCAGTTACTGACAATCTAAATGTTGTTTTACTTCATTTCTTGACTCCAATGTGT